>NC_067399.1:196910443-197510443 GCF_016432865.1 Antechinus flavipes
AGTACCAGAATCAGGCTTTAGTGGGAAGAACCTTCAAAGTATGAGATCCCATCATGATCAGTCAAAAAGAATTTATTAAGTCTCTACTAGGCTCAAAGGCCATTGGAATTGAAAACTCCACAAGAATAATTCCCCTTGGGGTGAGAATAGATGGGAACGATAATAGGGGCTAAAAATTGTGGATAGGTTGGGATCCAAACTAAAGGAAGAATACATATTGATGTGATCACAAATCCAATTGGGATAATTTTATTCTCTTGATTTATTCAAGAGTTCCCTACAAACCCAAAAGTTGTAAGGCTTATCAGACAGACTCTCTTATTTTTGGGCCAGGATACTGAATTTTATCAAGTACCTCCAAAAGAGTTCACAGGAAAATAGTCCAGGTAGATTATCATGGCTCAGAGAATCAGCCTATGACTCTTCACTTACCAGGATTCTATACTATCCAATTATGTCTCAACATCTTTTCCTATAGAATAACTGTAAAACTTGTATTTCCCCTTTCTGCTTTTCCCTCTTAAGCCAAAAAAAAAAAAAAAAAAAAAAAAAAAAAAGAACAAAAAGCAAAGTTTCAACTCTCTTAGGCTCTAAGAGACATTGACAAACTAGCAGCTAAAGTCTTTTAGTTTACTACACCCACTGCTTTCTTCTAACAGGGGACAAAGATGCCTTTCAAACCCTGCTGAGTACTTTTGTCTTTCTCTGCCACTCATTCCTGATCATTCCATGTTCAGCCACAACCTCCTATACCATCAATATGTGAAATTACAGTCTCTTCAAACTGTGTGAATACCTACTGGCCACAATCTTGTAGAGGCAGAATGACAGTCCACAAAGAAGAGAAAAGAAAGTCTAGCTTTCTACTTCTTTGCTGTAGTGGGGGAATATGGGAATGGAACATCATGTATATACTTATACTTAGTTGATGTGCTGACTAGTGTGTTGCTGAACTGTTTGTTCTCCTCTCATTTTTTGTTACAAGAAATTATCTTTAAGTAGAGGAAAGGGAGAGATTTGGAAATGGTGTTTTTAAAGTCATCAGTAACAATGTGAAAAAAAAAAGAAAAAGAAAACATTCTATGGTTATAAATGTATCATATGGCTAACTAAGTCTTGGTCTCATTCCCATTTCATTCAGGAAGAAATAAAGCCCCTGCTGGTCACAAACATTCCAGTCTTTGTTCTCAGGGATATTACAAGGTGGCACTTACAAGAATGGTGTGAGATATAGCCATCATGGATTCTTTTTTTCAACCCTATCTCCTCTACATACCATCAGTAATAGTGGTGACGTATTCCCTTTTGTCTAGCCCTTATTCACAGTTGCTCACTGATCCATTCTAATTTATTATATGGAATTTAGCTTGTTTCCTAAATATATTATAAATTATCTTAAGGGCCCACTGAGCACATGTCTATTAGGTGCAAATACTGAACCCTCAGAACATAAACTTAGCTACCTTCATTTCATCCATCACAAGGAAAAGTATGCTAATAAGAGTCATAATAATCCACTATCTCATTTACATAGTACAATTTCAGATGGTTTTATAGACTAACCCTCAGTAAATGTACAGCAGGTAGAGAGCATATCTCTATTTCACCACTGAGGTGACTGAACCTCTGAGAAAGAATAAAGGGTACAGTAGAGGTTAGTGACAGAACTGGAAATAGAATCCCTGCCCTCCTGGCTCAGGGTTCAGTATACTAACTAATAATATATGCAGCTTCTGGACAGAAAGAGAAGACATAATGAATACATGGTTTATGTCTTCTAACTGGACATTTTTGCAGCTATAAAAATAAATCCTTAATTTGTTGTTGGGGGGGGGGAGGGGAGGAAAGGGGAAGAGCACTGTCTGCTGGAGTTAGTGAGGTGAATGTCTAGTATTAATGTTATGTAGCCTTTAAAAATTCATTAGAATTTATCATATTAGCAGTAAACAATTATTGATTAAGAGATTAAGGGACCAGGATGTTCATAGTCAATTTTATTAGATCCCTAGGGTAGCAGACATGTTTTTGAAACAGCAGTTGCATGGACAATAGTACTCAAATTTATTTTTGGGGGGGAATTTTTGTATATTATACAACTTCATCAAATAAGTCTTCAAATTTCACTTAATCACACTTAAGGTCCCAGCATTGGGTTAATACAAAGCAGGGGTACACTTGAAGACTTTTGAATTTAAATTAGGGGTTACTATAGTCTATCAGAAGTTCTGTCATGAGGAGGCCCTGGACAGTTTTATCCTCACTTTAAAATGATGAATTAGAAGCAAAGGAAGGAAAAATATCATATGACCACAGCATTTTACTATGAAATTTATTCATGCAGAAGTGGGAAGACACTTTCATTTTCAAAGACATTTTAGATCATTAATGATTCATGAGTGTAATGAATACTTCAGAGTACAATGTTCTTGGATAGAGGCCACATGTCATTTGATGTTCTGGGCAGACCTACCTTTTAGATGCTACATGTTTAATATTGTTTTAAATTGGTAGTTTAGTTATTATGGTTTCAGGGGTTGATAAAGAGGGCTATTAAGGGAATAAAGAAAGTAATTTTTATTAGGTTGCCTCAGGTAGTCTGGCTTAAGGGGTAGAAAGTCAACTATAGAGGTAGGAAAATGTGGATGAAAATCCTGCTTTGGCTTTGAACTGACTGTATTACTGTGGGCAACACATTTGAAATTTTAAGGTCTTGAGAATTCTTTAAGAATATGTTACATTTGTGTAAAAATTATCCTGGCATGGATTCTGTCAATACAAAGTTATTATTAAATAAAATAAAATTAAAAAAAAAAAAAAGCAAATAAAGATACTATAGTGTAATTAGAAAAAAAAAAAAAAAAAGAATATGTTACATTGTGTTCCATTTGGATTTCAACAAGGTTGAAGATCAGTAAAGGGATACATATTGAAATATAAACTATTTGGTCTTTCAGATGCAATGGAAACATTCTACACTTTAGAAAGTATCATACTTTAGATTTTGATAAGGGAGAAAGGCAACAAATTTGTTCCATGGCAGATATTTTGAATCCTTTCATTTCCAGTCATTCATTTATAGATGAAGACTTGCTTCTCTTTTTGTTTTGTGTCTGGTTTTGTTTTGTTTTTGTTTTTTAAGAGGACCAAACTATATCATAACGTTTAGGACAGGGCACAATATATTCAACTATGAATGATTAAGCCAATAAGAATTCAGAAGGCTCTTCCACAAGTTGGAGACAAATAGTATTTAGAACAATTGAAATAGAAATTTCTGTACATTTTTACAACTCACATTTTCTTCCTGTCATTGCAATTCTGCCTTGCTTGTGGAGTACAACATATTCTCTGATAAGGGCATGCTATGCTGTGTATTCTTGTGCTAGCATCTCACATGACTCACAATTGATATGAAAGTTCTTTAGCGTGATCTTGAGAGTATCTTTGCAATGCTTCTTCTGACCACTGTGTGAACTCTTGCCTTGAGAAAAATCTCAATAAAATAGTCTCTTCCATAAAAGTGCACTTGGCATTTAGTCTATGTGACCAGCCAATCAGACTTATTCTCTTGGGAGTAGAGTTGGAATCTTAACATTTCAGCTGGAGAGAAGATCTCAGTATCTAGTACCTTATCTTGCCAGGTAATCTACATGATCTTTCTATATATGACTATAATCATCCACAGAAGACCATAATATCATTTTCTCCTTGTACCAGTATAAGTTGGATGACCATTATAAGAACATTGAAGTTCCTTACTAAAACAAGCCAACTTTGAGCCAGGAAGTTAAACTTCAAGAGAATTTTTGGGGAAGAATAGGACATAGGAATCTTGACTTTTCCTGTTTTGTCTTGGCCTAGTGTCTTTGCTAATTTGTAATGACCACGTATTTAAAATTAGCTGGAGTCAGGAATTCAGGTTAAGGGAAAAATCTTCAATCTTCATTGAAGTGAAGAGGTGAATAAGGATTGAGATAGCAATATGGGTAAGAAAGATTGTGATGGACTTCCGGTTAAGATGGCGGAGAGGAGGCTCACAGCTGCATAAGCTCCACGCTCTCTCTCACTATCCACTTCATTACAAGCCTCTGAATCAATGCTTGACTGAAAAAAAACCCACATATAGTTACCAAGAGAAGCCATCCTTGAGATCCGCCAAGAAAGGTCTGTCTTTACTGGAGGGCTGGGACAGTTTTAGATCGGGCGCAGGCGGCGGGCAGCGGAAGTGAGAGCACGGGAGCAGACTGGAGAGGGGGTGGGGAGTGATCGCAGCCGTCTCTGCGGGCAGAGCTTAGCTACAGGTTTGGATACTTTACTCCAGCAGCAAGTCAGCAGCCCAGCAGAGAAGCTAAAAACACCGGGGAGGAAGAATACAACCCCAAACAGCTGGAGTCTCTCGGGACCTGGCCGTCCCCCCCTTCCCTCCTCACAGTGACTCAGCACGCTCTGGGATCTCAGAGCGCAGGCGCAGCATAGTCCTGCTAGTGCCTCACTGCTGCCCCCTGCAGTCTGTAGAGGAAGCTCGATAACATACCCAACCCCTCCCCCAAAGAAAGACTCCAGTTTTTTCTGTTTTTCTTTGGTAGTTTGTCTCTGATTAATAGACAGAATGAGCAAGAAGCTGAAGAGGACTTTAACCCTTGACAGCTTCTACACAGATAGAGAGCAGACTCTAAATCCTGAGGAGACTAAAAACAGGCAGTCCCCAGGTGAATCCCCAAAGGAGGAGATCATCTGTTCCTCAGCACAGATGAACCTCATAGAAGTGATTAAAAAGGCTCTCACAAGGGAGCTAGAAGAAAAATGGGGAAAGCAGAGTGAGGCTTGGCAAAAGGAGAGAGAAGCTTGGGAAAAGGAGAGGGAGGCTTGGCAAAAGAGCCTGGAGAAAGTTAAAGAGAGAGTGGATAAAGAAGTAAAATCCTTGAAAAATAGGATTAGTGAACTGGAAACAGAAAACAGCTCTCTAAAAAACAAAATTGGCGAAATGGAAAAAAATTCCACAGAACAAAAGAACTCAACTGGACAATTAGAAAAAGATTTTTAAAAAGTGAGTGAAGAGAACACTTCACTGAAAATCAGACTTGAACAAGTGGAATTGAATGACTCAAGGAGACAAGAAGAATCAGTCAAGCAAATCCAAAAAAATCAAACAATGGAGAAAAATGTGAAATACCTTCTGGGGAAGACAACAGACCTGGAAAACAGATCCAGGAGAGACAATCTGAGAATCATTGGACTCCCAGAAAAACATGATGAAAAAAAGAGCCTGGACACTATTTTCCAGGAAATTATCAAAGAGAACTGCCCAGAAGTCATAGGAACAGAGGAAAAAATAAACATTGAAAGGATTCATCGATCACCCACTGAAAGGGATCCTAAAATCAAAACACCAAGGAATATAGTGGCCAAATGCCAGAACCCTCAGATGAAGGAAAAAATATTGCAAGCGGCTAGAAAAACCCAATTCAAGTATCAAGGAGCCACAATAAGGATCACCCAGGATCTGGCAGCATCCACATTAAAAGATCGAAGGGCCTGGAATATGATATTCCGAAAGGCTAAGGAACTTGGTATGCAACCAAAAATAACTTACCCAGCGAGAATGAGCATCTTTTTCCAGGGAAGAAGATGGACATTCAACGAAGTAAGCGAATTTCATCTATTTCTGATGAAAAAACCAGAACTTAACAAAAAGTTTGATCTACAAATATAGAACTCAAGAGAAATCTAAAAAGGTAAAGATTAATCTTGGGAACTATATTTTGACTATATAGATGTATAAAGAATACATGTATACCTTGTTCTAGAAATTGATGTGGAAAGGACATTGTATCAGAAAAAGGGTAAAGTGGGGGTAGTACATCTCTATTATATCTGAGAGAAAGAATGGAGGGGGATGAATATAGTGGGTATCTTACTGCCTTCAGAATTGGCTTTAAGTGAAAAATCTTAAGACATATTCAATCTATGGTAAAACTTCTCCCACCTCATTGAAAAGTGAGAAGGGAAAAGTGAAAAGGGAAGGAATAAGCTAAGCGGAAGGGAATACGGGAACTGGGAGGGAAAGGGGTAAGATAAGGGGAGGAACTCTAAGGTGGAGGGAGGGATACTAAAAAGGGAGAGCTGTGAGAAGCAAGTGGTGCTCACAAGCTTAATACTGGGAAGGGGGGGGAAAGGGAAAGAAGGGAGAAAAGCATAAACCGGGGTTAACAAGATGGCAAGTAATACAGAATTGGTCATTCTAACCATAAATGTGAATGGGGTAAACTCCCCCATAAAGAGAAAGCGGTTAGCAGAATGGATTAAAAGCCAGAATCCTACAATATGTTGTTTACAGGAAACACACCTGAAGCGGGGAGATACATGCAGGTTAAAGGTAAAAGGTTGGAGCAAAATCTACTATGCTTCAGGTGAAGTCAAAAAAGCAGGGGTAGCCATCCTGATCTCAGATCAAGCTAAAGCAAAAATTGACCTAATTAAAAGAGATAAGGAAGGACACTATATCTTGCTAAAGGGTAGCATGGATAATGAAGCACTATCTATATTAAACATATATGCACCAAGTGGGGTAGCATCTAAATTCTTAAAAGAGAAACTAAGAGAGCTGCAAGAAGAAATAGACAGCAAAACTATAATAGTGGGAGATCTTAACCTTGCACTCTCAGAATTAGATAAATCAAACCATAAAATAAATAAGAAAGAAGTCAAAGAGGTAAATAGAATACTAGAAAAGTTAGATATGATAGATCTCTGGAGAAAATGTAATGGAGACAGAAAGGAATACACTTTCTTTTCAGCAGTTCATGGAACCTATACAAAAATTGACCATATATTAGGACATAAAAACCTCAAACTCAAATGCAGTAAAGCAGAAATAGTAAATGCATCCTTTTCAGACCACGATGCAATGAAAATTACATTCAACAAAAAACCAGGGGGAAGTAGACCAAAAAATAATTGGAAACTAAATAATCTCATACTAAAGAATGATTGGGTGAAACAGCAAATCATAGACATAATTAATAACTTCACCCAAGAAAACGATAATAATGAGACATCATACCAAAATGTATGGGATGCAGCCAAAGCGGTAATAAGGGGAAATTTCATATCTCTAGAGGCCTATTTGTATAAAATAGAGAAAGAGAAGATCAATGAATTGGGTTTGCAATTAAAAATGCTAGAAAAGGAACAAATTAAAAACCCCCAGTCAAACACTAAACTTGAAATTCTAAAAATAAAAGGTGAGATCAATAAAATTGAAAGTAAAAAAACTATTGAATTGATTAATAAAACTAAGAGTTGGTTCTATGAAAAAACCAACAAAATAGACAAACCCTTAGTAAATCTGATTAAAAAAAGGAAAGAGGAAAATCAAATTGTTAGTCTTAAAAATGAAAAGGGAGAACTCGCCACTAACGAAGAGGAAATTAGAGCAATAATTAGGAGTTACTTTGCCCAACTTTATGCCAATAAATTCGACAATTTAAATGAAATAGAAAAATACCTCCAAAAATATAGCTTGCCCAAACTAACAGAGGAAGAAGTAAATATCCTAAACAGTCCCATCTCAGAAAAAGAAATAGAACAAACTATCAATCAACTCCCTAAGAAAAAATCCCCAGGACCAGATGGATTTACATGTGAATTCTACCAAACATTTAAAGAACAATTAACTCCAATGTTATATAAACTATTTGAAAAAATAGGGATTGAAGGAGTCCTACCAAACTCCTTTTATGACACAGACATGGTACTGATACCTAAACCAGGTAGGCTGAAAACAGAGAAAGAAAATTATAGACCAATCTCCCTAATGAATATTGATGCTAAAATCTTAAATAAAATATTAGCAAAAAGATTACAGAAAATCATCCCCAGGATAATACACTATGACCAAGTAGGATTTATACCAGGAATGCAGGGCTGGTTCAATATTAGGAAAACTATTAGCATAATTGACTATATCAACAACCAACCAAACAAAAACCATATGATCATCTCAATAGATGCAGAAAAAGCATTTGATAAAATCCAACATCCATTCCTAATAAAAACACTTGAGAGCATAGGAATAAATGGACTTTTCCTTAAAATAGTCAGGAGCATATATTTAAAACCATCAGTAAGCATCATATGCAATGGGGAAAAACTGGAACCTTTCCCAGTAAGATCTGGAGTGAAGCAAGGTTGCCCACTATCACCATTATTATTTAATATCGTATTAGAAACACTAGCCTCGGCAATAAGAGTCGAGAAAGAAATTAAAGGAATTAGAGTAGGCAATGAGGAAACCAAACTATCACTCTTTGCAGATGATATGATGGTATACCTAGAGAACCCCAGAGATTCTACTAAAAAGCTATTGGAAATAATTCATAATTTTAGCAAAGTAGCTGGCTACAAAATAAATCCCCATAAATCCTCAGCATTTTTATATATCACCAACAAAACCCAACAGCAAGAGATACAAAGAGAAATTCCATTCAGAATAACTGTTGATACCATAAAATATTTGGGAATCTATCTACCAAAGGAAAGTCAGGAATTATATGAGCAAAATTATAAAAAAGTCTCCACACAAATAAAGTCAGACTTAAATAATTGGAAAAATATTAAGTGCTCTTGGATCGGCCGAGCGAACATAATAAAGATGACAATACTCCCTAAACTAATCTATTTATTTAGTGCTATACCAATCAGACTTCCAAGAAAATATTTTATTGATCTAGAAAAAATAACAACAAAATTCATATGGAACAATAAAAAGTCTAGAATCTCAAGGGAATTAATGAAAAAAAAATCAAATGAAGGTGGCCTAGCTGTACCTGATCTAAAATTATATTATAAAGCAGCAGTCACCAAAACCATTTGGTATTGGCTAAGAAATAGATTAGTGGATCAGTGGAAAAGGCTAGGTTCACAAGACAGAATAGTCAATTATAGCAATCTAGTGTTTGACAAACCCAAAGCCCCTAACTTCTGGGAAAAGAATTCACTATTTGATAAAAACTGCTGGGATAATTGGAAATTAGTATGGCAGAAATTAGGCATGGACCCACACTTAACACCATATACCAAGATAAGATCAAAATGGGTCTATGACCTAGGCATAAAGAACGAGATTATAAATAAATTAGAGGAACATAGAATAGTTTATCTCTCAGACTTGTGGAGGAGAAAGAAATTTGTGACCAAAGATGAACTAGAGACCATTACTGATCACAAAATAGAAAATTTCGATTACATCAAATTAAAAAGCCTTTGTACAAATAAAACTAATGCAAACAAGATTAGAAGGGAAGCAACAAACTGGGAAAACATTTTCACAGTTAAAGGTTCTGATAAAGGCCTCATTTCCAAAATATATAGAGAACTGACTCAAATTTATAAGAAATCAAGCCATTCTCCAATTGATAAATGGTCAAAGGATATGAACAGACAATTCTCAGAGGATGAAATTGAAACTATTACCACTCATATGAAAGAGTGTTCCAAATCATTATTGATCAGAGAAATGCAAATTAAGACAACTCTGAGATACCACTACACACCTGTCAGATTGGCTAAGATGACAGGAAAAAATAATGATGAATGTTGGAGGGGATGCGGGAAAATTGGGACACTATTGCATTGTTGGTGGAGTTGTGAACGAATCCAACCATTCTGGAGAGCAATCTGGAATTATGCCCAAAAAATTATCAAATTGTGCATACCCTTTGATCCAGCATTGTTTCTATTGGGCTTATATCCCAAAGAAATACTAAAGAAGGGAAAGGGACCTGTATGTGCCAAAATGTTTGTAGCAGCCCTGTTTGTAGTGGCTAGAAACTGGAAAATGAATGGATGCCCATCAATTGGAGAATGGCTGGGTAAATTATGGTATATGAATGTTATGGAATATTATTGTTCTGTAAGAAATGACCAGCAGGATGAATACAGAGAGGACTGGCGAGACTTACATGAACTGATGCTAAGTGAAATGAGCAGAACCAGGAGATCATTATACACTTCGACAACGATATTGTATGAGGACATATTTTGATGGAAGGGGATATCTTTGACAAAGAGATCTGAGTTTCAATTGATAAATGACGGACAAAAGCAGCTACACCCAAAGAAAGAACACTGGGAAACGAATGTGAACTATCTGCATTTTTGTTTTTCTTCCCGGGTTATTTATACCTTCTGAATCCAATTCTCCCTATGCAACAAGAGAACTGTTCGGTTCTGCAAACATATATTGTATCTAGGATATACTGCAACATATCCAACATATAAAGGACTGCTTGCCATCTAGGGGAGGGGGTGGAGGGAGGGAGGGAAAAAAAAATTGGAACAGAAACGAGTGTCAATATAAAGTAATTATTAAATAAAAATTAAAAAAAAAAAAAAAAAAGATTGTGATAGCAATATGGGCAGCTGCGACAGTAAGCCAGCTAACAGAGGGGGATCTGAGCTGAAAAATCGTCACAATGGCAATGCAAACAGTCTTTCCTTCCCCTTCCTTTTCCACTCCCCTGCCTCCACCCACCAAAATCGTCATTTCCTATACAACACATCAAGACTTGCACAAAGAGTGGGCGGGGGCCATTCTTCCTCCAAGCTTATATATTAATAGAGTATGGTGCAATTACTATTTAGCCTCATGTGCTTGGGACCTCAGTGTATCAACTCAAGCCTCAGCCCACTACATCTCCTGCTTTCTTTTGTTTTAGAACACAGGTGATCATGCTCTCCCTGACTTCTCAGGGAGGTCAGAGCCCCCAAGGGGAGGGCTCTCTGACTTCTCAGGAAATGAGGTGAAAACACCAAAAAGGAGGTGATCACAACCCCCCTGACATCTCAGGAAGTGAGATGAAAAGCACCAAAGGGAAGCGGGGGTTGTTAGCAGGTTTCTGGGCTGAAGGTTCTTATTATGCACAAACCCATCAGCATGGGAAGTATTACACAAGCACATAGCAACAACGCAGAGGCTATTAGTGATGACTCTTCTCCACAGTCAGTGCAGGCTTGATGTGTTGTAACAAACATGAATTATACACCCAAGTAATGGTATAACAAACAATATAAATCAACATTGTGTTGTAAAAGATTGCCAAAAGTCCTAGAAGGAGAGTATGTAAACAGCAGTCACACATACACCTTCTTCAGCAGCCAAGAGATAGTCCAAAACCAATCTATTGTCCATTGCTTCACATATCAGGGAATCCAATGATCCCTCCAAGTTTTTGAAGTCCAGCAAAATTCTTTTTATATCTTAGGGAATCCAATGATTCCAGCAGATTTTAAAGTCCTGTAACAGTCTTATCATTTCTCAGAAAATCCAATGATTCCTGAGGGCTTTCAAGTCATGTCTCAAAGAATCCGATAATTCCTGAGGGTCCTACAACAATCTAATGTCTCAGAGAATCCAATGATTTCTGAGGGTTTTGAAGTCCAATGATTTTCTATGTCCATGAATCAAACGCCATAACTGCCACACTCTTTCAACAGTGAGCACAATCATCAACAGAACCACCCAATGTTTCTTTGGTCTTCTCCTTCATTTCAAGGCTCTTCTCCGTCTCTCTGCAATGGACAAGGTGAATATGGCTCGTTGGCACCCATCTAATTCCTTCTCTACCTGTAGAGATACAAACAAACCCTCTCCCCCAAGCAGTTAGCCTATCTGGTCCCTTCCATTCACCACTTTCTGGGTCTCTCCACATCACCTGGCGATTATCTAAAGATAGTGGAGCTGCTAGCACTGGACACTGTCCTTCCAGTGGGTTATAAAACCTGTCTGCCGGAGCCAGTGCATCTTTGTCAAAAATCAAGAAGTTAATAGTATAAAGTGCTCGATTTAGTAGTTCTCTAGGGTTACCTGTGGCTCCCCCTTTCTTTTGTTTTTGGAGGAGCGTCTTAATGTCTCTGTTTCTCCTCTCTACTATTGCCTGTCCTTGAGGATTAAAGGGTATGCCAGTGGTGTGTAAAATCTTATACTGTGCACAAAAGTGTGCAAAATGTTTGGAGGTGTATGCAAGACCATTGTCTGTTTTTATTGCTTGTGGCACACCCATAATGGCAAATGCTTGCATGAGGAATTCAGTGACCACTTGGGCTGTCTCTTTTGCTGCTGGTATGGCAAAAGTGAATCCTGAAAAGATGTCTACCAAAACATGGATAAAAGACAGAGGACCGAAAGATTTATAATGGGTCACATCCATTTGCCAGATTTCATTGGGTCTCAAACCATGAGGGTTCTTCCCTGGAGGCAGTGTAGGAGCATGAAAAGGAAGGCAAGCTGTAAAGCTTTTTACTATTCTCCTAGCTTCCTCTTTTGTAATCCCAAATTGTAAATGCAAAGCTCGAGCAGCCTGATGGTATTTAGAATGGGATTCCTGGGCCTCCTGAAATAAAGGCGTACTGGCTAACATAGTTAAAAGGCTATCTGCCTTTGAATTCCCATCAAAAATAGGACCTGGGAGTCCACTATGTGAGTGGACATGCAAGATATAAATCTTACCTGGATGTTTTCTCACTTGCTCCTGAAGTTCCTTAAAGAGCTGATATATATTAGAAGCTGCAAATTTTATTTGGGCTGTGGCAATTCTTTGTACCACATCTACTGAATAGACTGAATCAGATATTATATTTATGTTTCCTGGGTAATAAGTGAGAGCTAACATGATTGCATATAATTCCTTCTGCTGAGTGGACTGAAAAGGAGTTCTGACTACTCTCTTTATAGTTAAGTCATGAGAGTATACAACACAAATATTGTGTTTGGATGCATCTGTAAAGATAGTTGGTCCTTTAAGAGGAACTTTAGAAACTTTTTCTTCAAGAATCCATCGCCAATTATGTAAAAGTCTGGTTATCTTTAATGGAGACCCATGTGTAAAATTTGGAGCCATGGCTAATAAAATTTGCCACTCTGGGATGGTCTCACAACACACATTAATTTGTGTATTGGTGCAAAAGGTGTATATCTTATCAGGTCTTGCCCCAGATAATTGTACTGATCGTTTAATGGCCTTTAACAAAACTCTAGCCACAAGCATTGGGTAAGGAGTAAGACTTTGTTCTGGTTATACCAGGAGGTTCACCCACTTTATCACACTGTCTCTTTGATGAAGGACTTCTGTGGGTGCCTCTTGTGTGGCAAAAACTGATATTTCCAAGGGTTTTTGAGTGACTCTTTCAACCACATTGGATAAAGCCAGTTCAACTTCTCTCAAAGCCTCTTGAGCTTCTTTTGTAAGCTGGCGTGGTGAATTTAAAGCACTGTCTCCCCTTAAAATGGCATATAATGGTTATAACTGAGAGGTAGTCAAGCCTAACACTGGTCGCATCCATTGGATATCTCCTATCAATTTCTGAAAATCATTTAAGGTGTTTAGCTTCTCTGTTCTTAAGGACAGTTTTTGTACTGTAAGCATCTTAGGGTATACTTCATATACTAAATATTGAAAAGGAGCATGTCTTTGAATTTTCTCTTCAGCTATGTATAATTTGTAGTATCTTAGTGTTTCTATGGTCTTTTGTAGACATGCTTCTAGCATTTGTTCCTCAGGTGCATATCCCAATATATCATCCATATAATGTAATAGCATAACTTTTGGAAATGCTTTTCTTATTGGACCAAGAGCAGCAGCAACATACATTTGACACATAGTGGGGCTGTTTTTCATTCCCTGTGGCAAAACTGTCCATTCATATCTTTTATAAGGTTCAGTTAAGTTAACGCTGGGCACTGAAAAGGCAAATCTTTTCATATCCTCCTTATCCAGAGGGATAGAATAGAAACAATCCTTAATATCGATGATCCAAAGAGGCCACTCTCTAGGCAATTGATTAGGAGATGGAAGTCCAGGCTGAAGAGTTCCCATAGTTTCCATCTGTTCATTCACTTTTCTTAAATCAGTGAGCATCCTCCATTTTCCCGATTTCTTTTTTACAACAAACACTGGGGAATTCCAAGGACTTAGAGAAGGTTGTAAGCAACTTGTTCAAGGTGCTCCTGTACTATATTTAATAAGGCCTGAATTTTATCGCTACCTAAGGGCCACTATTCTATCCACACTGGTGTATCAGTTTTCCATTGGATAGGAACAGGTGAAAGTGTTGGCAGGCCTTCAATAGCAGCCCTGCTTAAAAACTGAAGTACTCATTTTTAACCCTAATTGTTGTAAAACATCTCTTCCCCACAGATTGATGGGGATTTTTTCAACTATAAAAGGATTAAACTTTTTTGCCTTCAAAAATCCATCTCATAGGGGCAGCACTAACTTCACCTGCTATTGATCCTCCTACTCCAGACATATAGGTGTCTGCTTTAATCTTTGGCCAGTGACTGGGCCAGTTGGCACCTCTAGTAACTGTACGATCTGCACCTGTATCTACCAATCCTTCCAATGGTAGGCCATTTATATAGATCGTGAGCATAGGTCGGTCAGCTATTACAGCTGCTATCCAGTATATTTCTGGATTTTGTGGTCTGGAGTCAGAATCTGGGTGACTATCACCAGGTTGCTTATTAGGATTCTGTATGAGTAAACCTGATGCTACTACTTCTCCTGGGTGATAAGTCACACATCGTCTACCTGTATTAGTGACTGGGATATTATCTACACATTCCCCAGTTTCCCACATCAGTGTGTGGATGGACACTGTTTTGTACGTACAAAAAGGAGGTGAAATGGTCAAGCCTACTGTGCCTAGAGGTAAGGGATCCATAAGCTGGAGAGGAACAGATTTCACCTCTCCATGGGTTATCTCAGTTGTCCCAGTTGCATACAGCTCTATTCTCCCCAATTGTAATTCCTTTCTGCCATCAGGTTGCTTCCTGGCTGGTTGACTGTATAATCCCCTTCTCCCATCATATGGTTTTCTGGCTGATTGGTCATGTCTGGGTACTGGACTTGAAGGCACTCTCTGGGTGCACCATTGGCTGCCATCATGCCCCAAGTGTTTTTTGCCTTGGGCCCTGGGGCTAGACCCCTCATCCCGTTTCCCTGAATCTGTCTACATTCTGAGGCCCAATGGAAGCCTCTGTTGCATTTTGGACATGGGGTATTGGGTTTTGTTCTCCCACCCTGTTTTCCCAGTCTATCTCTATACCAACACTGAACTTTCAGATGCCCTACTTTTCCACACTGAAAACATCTATGAGGTCTCTGGAAGTCCCTTGCCAGAAGGGACCTTGTCTTCCCATGTTTGGATTTTGGGAAGTCTGCATCATAGCCTGGCTATAAAAGGCATCTGTGCCCACTTTGGCACAGAGTCTTATGAGCTCCTCTAAAGGAGCATCCGTGTGCAGTCCTAATATAATTTTTCTGCAAACCTCATTAGCATTTTCCTTAGCAAGTTGCCTTATCAAAATGTCTGTTATTGCATTTTCTCCAAGGCTTGTTCTTGAGATAGCTGTCTGTAAATGTCCCACAAAGTCAGCAAAGGGTTCATTTGGCCCTTGCGTTATTTTTGTGAAGGCCCCACCCTTTTCATCTTCATTGTGGAGAGAAGCCCACGCTTTGATAACATTAGCAGCAATTTGCTCATATGCTACTATAGAATAATTAATTTGTACTGTGACATCTGCATAAGGACCTACACCTGTGTAATAGGTCACAGGTGACTGCAGCATAAACTCCACTCTATCTATTTTGTTGGGTTTGTATACTACAGAGCTCACAATATTCAGAAAGCCACAAGTAGTTTTGTCCAGGTTCTAGGCATATCTTTGCTATAGACTTCCAGTCATTAGGGGTCAAGATTTCAAAAGTCAAATTCTGTAATAACATCTTAACATAAGCTGATGTAGCCCCATAAAGAGTGCAAGCTTTTTTCAGGTCTTTGAGGATTTCTATATCAAAAGGTGAGTATCTTCTACTTTCTTGACCTGAAGAATTAAACTGTTGAATTACCGGAAAAATGTGGTGTTGAAATTCTGATACATTTTCCCCTTTTTCTTTGGCCTTAATTAGTCCCTTTTGCAATCTACTCATAGGAGCAGCTGCATGCTAGGGGGGAGGTGCTGGATGCTGGGGAGGAGGTGCTGGTGCTGTCACTGCCCCCCCCACTACCCCTCCTCCCTCCATCCTGGAGGGTGGAGTTGATGGAGGAGAGTCAATTACCTGCTCCTTAGGTGGGGCTGAAGCTGCCTCAGATTCACCCCACCCTTGAGCCTCACTTAAGTCTCCATGCCCTGTGGGGATATGGCCATTAATCTGTTCTTTGTCTTCCTCCTTTATCTCAGGCTTCCTCATTTGGCCATTCCTAGAGTTTTTTTTCCTTTTCTCCTAGAACTTATACGGTTTCTTAAGGCTAACTGTATCATATTGTATAAATAGAATGCCTCAATGGAAATTAAATGAGGACCATTTTCATTGAAATAAGTGGAGAGCTGTTGACCAACCAAGGCCCAGTAATCTAGAGAGATTTGCTCTTCCTCTAAGAATCAAGAGGAGATGCGTTTTAATGTACCCAGAAGTCTAGCTGCCTGTTCCCAAGTTATAAGTAGCCCTTGATCTTCTATCAGCTTAAGCAGGCTTTTTATAGCACCACTCCTGGGTGGGGCTGGGGGTGGGGGGTAGGGGTGGGGGATAGAGAATCTTTAGCTAGGATCTGTCCCATTTCAACCAAAAAAGATTACTAATTTAGTCATTAAGAAAATAAGTTCCCTGTTTGTCTTATACTCACCTAAGTTCCTGGTCACTGGAGACTTCTTCAGTGAAAATAGGGTCCTTGGTTCCCACGCTTGGGCGCCAATTGTAATGACCTCATATTTAAAATCAGCTGGAGTCAGGAATTCAGGTTAAGGGAAAAATCTTCAATCTTTATTGAAGTGAAGAGATGAATAAGGATTGCAATAGCAATATGGGCAAGAAAGATTGTGATAGCAATATGGACAGTTGCGACAGGAAGCCAGCTAACAGAGGGTACCTTAGCTAAAAAACCATCACAATGGCAATGTACACAGTTTCTCCTTCCCCTTCCTTTTCCATTCCCTTGCCTCCACCCACCAAAATCGTCATTTCCTATGCAACACATCAGGACTTGCACAAAGAGTGGGCGGGGGCCATTCTTTCTCCAAGCATATATATTAATAGAGTATGGTCCAATTACTATTTAGCCTCATGTGCTTGGGACCTCAGTGCATCAACTCAAGCGTCAGCCCATTACACTAATTGATGTTTGAGCCTTGGTATTATCACTTTATTTTAACTTTGTGACAACTTCCTCCCCTATCTCCAGAATCTATGTATTTATAGAAGAAGCAACTTTAAATGTCTTAGTAAATACTTTGTAACTATTATTTTTGCTATGATATTTGAATAAATGGCTTTGCTAAAACTGAAGTTACTGTTATATATTAAGGGGAAATATACTGATGTGGGCTTATAAGGTTTAACAAAAATGGTAGAGTCACCCACAGGATTATCCCCTAAAACTATGAAGGTAATGGCAGTTACATTTCTGGGCACTAAAATTGACTGCCATGGAGAAAGGTAGTGAGCCCAAGAGGGGTGCTGCAAATAAAAATTGTAAATACATTGCCAATCTGTAGTGGTAGAAGAATTTTCCACAGTGGGAATTCCCCAAATTAAGCAATCATAGGTACTCTCCTAGGGAAAAAAAAGTAATAAAAATAGTTTTAATTGTGTGCTTCATGAAAGAAAATTACTTTCTTAAAAACTATAATAAAGTACTTTGTAATGTCTAGTCTACAACTAACAACCTGAATAGTTTCCGTAGGTCCTAATGGGAAATTTTTTTCATAAACCTGGGCTTGCAAAAGAACAGGAAACATCAATAACTTCTGCCTCCTACCTTAATTTAACAGTCTTATGATGCCTCAAAAACCAACTTGTTCTTATCAGATGATATAAGAATCTGACTGCTTTAGGAAACAGTAACTTTTTTTGCTTCCTAGACAGCTTTCAGAAATGCAAGATGAAACAACAGTTCTTAAAGGCCAGGTTCATGAGAAGATCTTGAACAATCATCAATAGTGCTCTACCCAACTATTCATATCCTGTTTTACTTTATTCCATAATGGTTGGCATCATTTCATTTCCTCTTTCTCTTCCTATCCAGAGTACTAAATTCTGACTGCCAGCAGACAAATCCTAGTTCATTTCCCTTTATGAACAGTACTGTATTACCACCCACTTAGCTTTTACCTCCCCAACCTATCCCAACCACTGGATCACTTCTCATCAATCTGTCACCTCAACTGTGTGCTTCTGAATGTCTAAGTATCAAAGTCTTTTTTTTTTATTTTAGATTGTTTTATCTCTCCTGTTCTTTGCTCACCTATTGATACTTAATCTTTAGTGATCCAGTTTTGATTGCAATGTAAAGTTTCATAACCCTGGTTCACTGGTCCTAATGAGTAAATTAGAATATTCATTGCTTTCCATGTCCAATTCTGGGCTCACATTCATCTGTATTACTTTAGTAACCTCTCCTCCTTCGAGACTCATCTTATTCAGGTTTATAACAATATAAATTGTTATAATTCGTATGTGTTGCTATGATGTTCCCTTCAAATCTTATGTCTTATTTGCCGGATATATTCAGTGAATATCAAAGTTTTAGCATTTCTATATCCATAATATTTTTTGCATATGACCATTTCTAAGATAGTGCTAACTTAATTTAGGCCCTTATCATTGTTGCTTGCACTAGTGAAATAGCATCCTAATTAATCTTGCTTAAGTCTTTCACTATTCCAATCCTTTCTTCACATAACTCGATGTGATTTTCCTAAATTAGAGATTTAAATATGTCAACCTTCCCATCTCCCACCATCCCATAAACTCCAATGGCTTGTTCTTACCTCTAGGATCAACTATAACCTTCTCTGTCACTTAACATGTTTCAATTGGTCCTTTTTAGCATTATCTGTGGTTCTCTGTCTCTGCTTTCTCACAACTGTGCCTAATACAACTCTCAGAGTGGGAAACCTAAAGCTTTTGTGAGGTATCTCTTTTCTCTCAAATCCTCACTTTTCCTGTTCTCTTAATTTGACTATATTGGAATTAAATGGAATATATTTGTTCCATAAGAAATACCAAAAGAAATGCTTTTAGAGTACAGGAGAATGATATACATCAGAATAGTAACAAAGTAAAAATGAAAAAAAAATAATTACAATGATTAATCATATTTTCACAAAATGACGAAGCACTTTACCTTCTGACAGAGAGGTTATGTATATAAGATATAGAAAGAGACATGCAGTTTTGTACATAACCATTAGATATGTTGATTTTATTTAGCTATGGTTTCTTGCAGGTTTGTGAGTTTTTTATTTTTTTCTTTACTTTTCAATTAATAGAGAAAAGGGTAGAGAATGGTGATTAGCACAATTATTCCAAACCAAAAAAAAAAAAAAAAAAAAAAAGATCAATGCAACCTTTTTTTTTTTTTTTAGAAATTGTACAGAATAAAGAACTCCAAAGGAAGCACAGATAGTAAGATTTGGAATATAATTTGTAAATATTATCATATCTATATGTATTTAAGTAAACAAAAAGAAACAGATTTATGGTTTTATAAAAAATCCTTTTGCTTTCTAGGTATATGAAAATGATTTTTTCTTTTGTAGATTAGAGTTGTTAAAAAAAAAAAAAATGTAAGTGCTATGCAACAAAAGGATCTCAGAATACAGTTATGGTGAAACCACAGCTCTCCTCTATAGCATTCCCTCATTTTACGGATAAGTAAACTAAAGCTTAGGGAATTTTAATGATTTACTCAATGACAAGGGCAGTAAAGCTAGATTTTGAATCCAGGTTTGGAGTCCAACAATCTCTTTCTAATAATCCTGAAAGGAAAACCACTTCTGGATAAATTCTTGAAACTATATAGTAATGACAATTTACAATTCTAAAGGTTTGGAATACTTACAAACTGTTAAGTCATTAGAGTTGATAGAGACAATAATTATCTAATTTATCATGGTTCAGAGCAAAATCTACTATGCTTCAGGTGAAGTCAAAAAAGCTGGGGCAGCCATCCTGATCTCAGATCAAGCTAAAGCAAAAATTGATCTAATCAAAAGAGATAAGGAAGGGCACTATATCTTGCTAAAGGGTAGAATGAATAATGAAGCAGTATCTATATTAAACATATACGCACCAAGTGGTGTAGCATCTAAATTCTTAAAAGAGAAATTAAGAGAGCTGCAAGAAGAAATAGACAGTAAAACTATAATAGTGGGAGATCTCAACCTTGCACTCTCAGAATTAGATAAATCAAACCTCAAAATAAATAAGAAAGAAGTCAAAGAGATAAATAGAATACAAGAAAAATTAGATATGATAGATCTCTGGAGAAAATGTAATGGGGACAGAAGGAGTACACCTTCTTGTCAGCAGTTCATGGAACCTATACAAAAATTGACCATATATTAGGACATAAAAACCTCAAACTCAAATGCAGTTAGGCAGAAATAGTGAATGCATCCTTTCCAGACCACGATGCATTGAAAATTACATTCAATAAAAAGCCACAGGAAAGTAGACCAAAAAATAATTGGAAACTAAATAATCTCATACTAAAGAATGATTGGGTGAAACAGCAAATTTTAGACATAATTAATAACTTCATCCAAGAAAATGATAATAATGAGACATCATATCAAAATGTACGGGATGCAGCCAAAGCGGTAATAAGGGGAAATCTCATATCTCTAGAGGCCTATTTGTATAAAATAGAGAAAGAGAAGGTCAATGAATTGGGCTTGCAACTAAAAATGCTAGAAAAGGAACAAATTAAAAACCCCCAATCAAACACTAAACTTGAAATTCTAAAAATAAAAGGAGAGATCAATAAAATTGAAAGTAAAAAAAAAAAAAACTATTGAATTAATTAATAAAACTAAGAATTGGTTCTATGAAAAAACCAACAAAATAGACAAACCCTTAGTAAATCTGATTAAAAAAAGGAGAGAGGAAAATCAAATTGTTAGTCTTAAAAATGAAAAGGGAGAACTCACCACTAACGAAGAGGAAATTAGAGCAATAATTAGGAGTTACTTTGCCCAACTTTATGCCAATAAATTCGACAACTTAAATGAAATAGAAGAATACCTCAAAAAATATAGCTTGCCTAAACTAACAGAGGAAGAAGTAAATATCCTAAACACTCCCATCTCAGAAAAAGAAATAGAACAAACTATCAATCAACTCCCTAAGAAAAAATCCCCAGGACCAAATGGATTTACATCTGAATTCTATCAAACATTTAAAGATCAATTAACTCCAATGCTAAATAAACTATTTGAAAAAGTAGGGATTGAAGGAGTCCTACCAAACTCCTTTTATGACACAGACATGGTACTGATACCTAAATCAGGTAGGCTGAAAACAGAGAAAGAAAATTATAGACCAATCTCCCTAATGAATATTGATGCTAAAATCTTAAATAAAATATTAGCAAAAAGATTACAGAAAATCATCCCCAGGATAATACACTATGACCAAGTAGGATTTATACCAGGAATGCAGGGCTGGTTCAATATAAGGAAAACTATTAACATAATTGACTATACCAATAACCAACCAAACAAAAACCATATGATCATCTCAATAGATGCAGAAAAAGCATTTGATAAAATCCAACAGCCATTCCTAATAAAAACACTTGAGAGCATAGGAATAAAAGGACTTTTCCTTAAAATAGTCAGGAGCATATATTTAAAACCATCAGTAAGCATCATATTCAATGGGGAAAAACTGGAACCTTTCCCAGTAAGATCTGGAGTGAAGCAAGGTTGCCCACTATCACCATTATTATTCAATATTGTATTAGAAACACCAGCCTCTGCAATAAGAGTCGAGAAAGAGATTAAAGGAATTAGAGTAGGCAATGAGGAAACCAAACTATCACTCTTTGCAGATGATATGATGGTATACCTAGAAAACCCCAGAGATTCTACTAAAAAGCTATTAGAAATAATTCATAATTTTAGCAAAGTAGCAGGATACAAAATAAATCCCCATAAATCCTCAGCATTTTTATACACCACCAACAAAATCCAAGAGCAAGAGATACAAAGAGAAATTCCATTCAAAATAACTGTTGATAGCATAAAATATTTGGGAATCTACCTACCAAAGGAAAGTCAGGAATTATTTGAGCAAAATTACAAAAAAGTTTTCACACAAATAAAGTCAGACTTAAATAATTGGAAAAATATTAAGTGCTCTTGGATAGGCTGAGTGAATATAATAAAGATGACAATACTCCCTAAACTAATCTATTTATTTAGTGCTATACCAATCAGACTTCCAAGAAAATATTTTAATGATTTAGAAAAAAATAACAACAAAATTCATATGGAACAATAAAAAGTCGAGAATCTCAAGGGAATTAATGAAAAAAAAAATCAAATGAAGGTGGTCTAGCTGTACCTGATCTAAAATTATATTATAAAGCAGCAGTCACCAAAACCATTTGGTATTGGCTAAGAAATAGATTAGTTGATCAGTGGAAAAGGTTAGGTTCACATGACAGAATAGTCAACTATAGCAATCTAGTGTTTGACAAACCCAAAGATTCTAACTTTTGAGATAAGATTTCATTATTTGATAAAAAACTGCTGGGATAACTGGAAATTAGTATGGCAGAAATTAGGCAAGGACCCACACTTAACACCATATACCAAGATAAGATCAAAATGGGTCCATGACCTAGGCATAAATAATGAGATTATAAATAAATTAGAGGAACATAGGATAGTTTATCTCTCAGACTTGTGGAGGAGAAAGAAATTTGTGACCAAAGATGAACTAGAGACCATTACCGATCACAAAATAGAAAATTTTGATTATATCAAATTAAAAAGCCTTTGTGCAAACAGAATGAATGCAAACAAGATTAGTAGGGAAGCAACAAACTGGGAAAACATCTTTACAATTAAAGGTTCTGATAAAGGCCTCATTTCCAAAATATATAGAGAACTGACTCAAATTTATAAAAAATCAAGCCATTCTCCAATTGATAAATGGTCAAAGGATATGAACAGACAATTTTCAGATGAAGAAATTGAAACTATTACCACTCACATGAAAGAGTGTTCCAAATCACTATTGATCAGAGAAATGAAAATTAAGACAACTCTGAGATATCACTACACACCTGTCAGATTGGCTAAGATGACAGGAAAAAATAATGATGAATGTTGGAGGGGATGCGGGAAAACAGGGACACTGATGCTTTGTTGGTGGAGTTGTGAACGAATCCAGCCATTCTGGAGAGCAATCTGGAATTATGCCTAAAAAGTTATCAAACTGTGCATATCCTTTGATCCAGCAGTGTTTCTATTGGGCTTATACCCCAAAGAGATCCTAAAAAAGGGAAAGGGACCTGTATGTGCCAAAATGTTTGTAGCAGCCCTTTTTGTAGTGGCTAGGAACTGGAAAATGAATGGATGCCCATCAATTGGAGAATGGCTGGGTAAATTGTGGTATATGAATGTTATGGAATATTATTGTTCTGTAAGGAATGACCAGCAGGATGAATACAGAGAGGCTTGGAGAGACCTACATGGACTGATGCTAAGTGAGATGAGCATAACCAGGAGATCATTATACACTTCGACAACGATATTGTATGAGGATGTATTCTGATGGAAGTGGATTTCTATGACAAAGAGACCTAACTGAGTTTCAATGGATAAATGATGGACAGAAACAGCTACACTCAAAGAAGGAACACTGGAAAACGAATGTGAACTATTTGCATTTTTGATTTTCTTCCTGAGTTATTTTTTACCTTCTGAATCCAATTCTCCCTGTGCAACAGGAGAACTGTTCGGTTCTGCAAATATGTATTGTATCTAGGATATACTGCAACATATTTAACATATATAGGACTGCTTGCCATCTTGAGGGGGGAGGTGGAGGGAGGAAGGGGAAAAAATGAAACATAAGCGAGTGCAAGGGATAATGTTGTAAAAAATTACCCTGGCATGGATTCTGTCAATACAAAGTTATTATTAAATAAAATTAAATTAAAATTAAAAAAAATTTATCATGGTTCAGTATCCCTGATCTAATCTTACAAGATGTTTTGGGCCAGAACCTGAAACAAGGTACTAAGTAGAACTAATTGATACAATGCTTGTGTTCACACCTTTACTCATTGGAGTTCACACATTTGGGAGATTTCAGGGTTTAGTATGAGATATCTGAATTCACACCTCCCTTGAAGCTCTTAGGGCCAGAGAGCACTCTGGGAGAAACCCACAATTCTATTCTCTGATATATAAAAAGAAAGCAGAGGCCCAGTTAAGGGAGTTCAGCTGAATTAGATTGGAGAGGAGCACTCTGGGT
This sequence comes from Antechinus flavipes, assembly GCF_016432865.1. NCBI lineage: Eukaryota > Metazoa > Chordata > Mammalia > Dasyuromorphia > Dasyuridae > Antechinus > Antechinus flavipes. The sequence goes on from NC_067399.1 coordinate 196,934,773, forward strand.
CAGACACAGAGCATTCTTGGAGAGCCAGAAGCCCTCTTTCAGATGCAAGAAAGATTCATTACAACTTTTACCTTGGTGCTGGCTGGAGGCAGAGGCAGAAGCAAAGGACAAAGCTGCAAAAGCACTTGGGACCAAGCAGAGAGATAGGCCTCTAAGCTAACCGAGCTACATTGGAGAAAATAAAAGATCTGAACTTTTATCATCTGGCTGCATTTGGGTTAATTATTGATCTGAACTGATACTAAAGCTGCCTCCAGAAAACCTCCCCGAGAAACCTGCTCCCAGAGAGAACCTTTATATTATTTTAAAGAAAAAAAAAAAAACACCACACTAAAGTAATTTTACATTTTTCCAAATTTCCTTCTTTTCCTCCCTCTCTCTTTCCCTCCCTCCCTTTTTCCCTCCCTTCTCCTTCCCTCCCCCATTTCTCCCTGCCTCCCTCTCTTTTCTCCTTTCTTCTCTCTCCCTCCCTCTCTTCTTCTTTTCCTCCTTCTCTCCCTACTTCTCTTCTTTCCTCCCTCCCTCTCTTTCTCTTCCTCCCTTGTTCTCTGCCTTCCTTTCTTCCTCCTTCCCTCTTTCCCTTCCTCCTTTTTCCCTCCCTCCCTCCTTCCTTCCTTTCTCCCTTTTTTCTCTATCTCTGTGTCTCTGTTTCTGCTTCTGTCTCTGTCTCTCCATCTCCCTTCATTTGTGTGGGAGGAGGGGAAGGAGTAGGAATTATTATATGATATGACTTTGCCTCTTCAGGTAACACTGAATATCCCATGAAAATCAATCTTATATAGTCTGTATTTACTGCTTCCATAAATTATAGGAAAGCAGGTACTCATTCATGATGTGAGAGAGAACATTTCTGGTACTGCATAAATAGAATTTTGATTTGATGTGAGATTGAGATGTGATTATCCCATGCCTCATAACTTTTGAAGTTTTCAAAAATAGGCCTGTTATTGCATCACTTAACTACTAAAAAGATAAGAGGATGAATTTTTCAGCTGTGAACAACATACTAAAAGGAAGTATAGACAGGACCAAAATTATTTATTTGATATAGAGAAAAGCAATAAATTATATTTATATCAATCATAGAAGATGATTTTGTATATTAATTACATAAAATGATAGAAATAAAAATGGGCATACTCATTTCCCTCCTCTAAAGATTATAGTGAAGGCCTTTCCAATTGCAAACATCCAGTTAGTATGTATACTGTATGAGTCTTTCCAATTTTTCCCCTTTAAATTTCTTTGGAAGCCTTGGGCATATTCACTGCATCTATTCCATTTTGGTTTCTCTATCTGTAGAGCATATTTAATCCTAATTTAATTTATCTTTAAGGTGTGGTAGTGCTATGAGCCAGAACTTGAAATAAGGTACTAAGTGGAATTGAGGAGACAATGATTAAATCTAGTTTAGCATTGATTTAATCCTACAACAAATAATGGTTTCCTAGTGATATAATGATTGGTGTATACTCAGTGTAGAGCATATAAGCTAGAAGCTGAGATCTCAGGGGCAGAAAAGACAAGCTCACTAGAAGTTCTCAGAGGCTGAGACATTCATTCCATCGTCCATCTTTGTGGTGGATGGAGGCTGAAGAACAAACCTTTGGATTCAGAGAGATCCAGAGGGCAGAGAAGGAGGGAGGAGCTCAAGCTCACATAACTAAGGAAAGAGGTAGGTCTCTAAGAAAGGTAATTGGGCCTCAGGAAAGGAAACAAGACTTTGGAAGAGACCATAAAGGATTTGGACTTTAACACCTGGACGTATTTGTGATTACTGAACTGAAATGAAGGCTGCCTCCAGAGACCCCAAGAAAACCTCAACAGAGAACATTACATTTTAGAGAGAACATTACATGATAGAGGGCAAATTAAAGAGTTAGAACATGTATTTTAATAAAAAAAAAATGGGCTTCAAAAACTCCAGTTTCAGAGGGAAGGTGATGAAACTTTTATTTGGTTGATAAATGACTAATAATTTTTTTAAAACCTGATAACTTTCTAACTTCTCAGTCTACTATAAAGACCTGACAACACAACATTATATCATAGCTGGTAAAGTTGAAGATGAGACTGAATATTTAGCTGGTTAGTTGATAATAAAACTTTGTATTCATATTTAAAATTTTCAAAGCTTTTTATGTACCTTATGCCTCACAAAAGCCCCGAGATAGTGACCAAAGTTTTTATTTTGCCCACCCTGTGGTGTCATAGGCATAGAAAGCTCTGGCTCTCAACTTCTCTATAATTTTAGCCTTAAGGAATTAATGAATGATTAAATGACTTGCCTAGAGACACACAGCCTTATATGTATCAGAAATGGAACTTGTGCCTTTTTCTCTCCAAAACCAGCCCCCTACTCATTAGATTATTCTACTTTACAATGTCAATTACATTTGTATTAATCTTCTACTTAATTATTAAACTGCAAATTTTCACAAGGTGGTTTTAGACATTTTATCTCATCAGCACATGAAAAAAAAAAGGCCAAATTTTTGTTATTGTTTTTCCTTAGAAATCATCTATAATATGTCTTAAAGTTATTTTACCCCAACACTCCCCCTCCAATATCACATTATTTATATCTGGAAGAGGCCATGAAAATTATTATTTATTCCCCACATTTTACAAAAAAAGAAAACTGAGGCACAAAGAGAGAACATTTCTTATTGGAGCATATAGCTAATCATCAGCAAAACTAGAATTCAAATGAAGGTCTTTAGGCTCTAAGTATTTCCTGCCATTCCATGTTGTTTATTGGCCAAGTTATCTGAAATTGTGTAATGTTATTTTTCAATTCGGGCACCTGAATGATAAAGCCAATACAGTGCCAGACTTGGAGACAAGCAGAGCTTATTTTCCTTAGTTCAAATCTATGCTCTGACTCTTACTAGTTGTGTGACCTTTGACAAGTCATTTAATGGTGACTTGTTTCCAATGGTTTCCTCATCTGTAAAATGAGATAGAGAAAGAACAGCAAACTACTCCAGTATTTGAACCAAGAAATCTGAAATGGGTCAGACATGACTGAAATTATTGAACAACAAAACTATTTTAATTTCAAATCTTAACCATGCCACAGGAGAATACTTAGGGAAATAATTATTCTTACCTGATGATTTCACTTTGACTATAGAGATTGAATCTGTGATTTGAATATGCATGGGATATTATGGATTTGAGATTCTAGTATTTGGATGTTTATAAATCCTTGCCATGATTGTTTCTGAGAAAATTATGTGTTCAGAGGAACTGAATGTATTATTGTGAGTTATACTTGTACTGTGTAGGCAAAACTCCTTTGGATGACAACAGTAGTAAATTTTGCTAGTTCTCTAGTCTGGTGCTAATGATTCCCTCAAAAATAATGGAGAAAATTCTGTCTATTCCAGAAGATATCAGGTTTATTCCAAGGCAAAATTTGCCTACTCATAATTACACAAATTGAAAGTTTCCTTAATTATTTTTTATTTTCTCTTTTTCTCTCCCTCTCCATCTTTCTCCCTCTTCCTGTCCTCTTCCTCTCCCTTCCTCTCTCTCCCCCTTTGTCTCCTTCTTCCTCTCCATCTTTCTATTCTTCTTGTCCTCTCCTTCTCCCTCTTCCTCTCCATCTCCCTATTCTTCTTGTCCTCTCCCTTTCCCTCTTCCTCTCTCTCTCTCTCTCCCTCTCCTTTTTCCTTGGCCTCTCCTTCTCCCTCTCCCTTTCCCTCTGTCTCTACCCCCCTCTCCTTTTCACATGTAGATGCTATTGCATCATCCAAATCCTCATTATCAGTCAAATCACAGAATCCTTAATGTGTTAGAATTCATGTTCTGAATGATCTGTACAATTTGGGTAAAATACCAGTCTCTCTACTCCACCTCCTATCTTCTAAGAGGAGAAGAGAGAACTGTGTTTAGCTATAATCCAATTTCAGATTACTTCAAGGATATTAGGGGTAAAGATTTGTTTGTCATTGTATCTAACCAGTTCTTTTTGGCTAATGGCTTCAAACTCTTATCATTGATAAGATTGTGTAGTCTTTGATAGTGTAAAGATGGTCATCTATCATTCCCTTCATCCTTCATCATTACATGTCATTAAAAAGGGACTGACTGTGTTCTCAATAATTATATCTTTTTTTTATAAACTCTTAACATGGTTCATTTAGTAACAACGAAATATAGGTACCTGTGTTATGGGAGAAAGGAAGGAAATGGAAGGGAATAGAAAAAAAGAACAAGAATTTATGTAGCATCTACTAGATAGTACTTTTAAACCAGATATAATAATAATAACATTCATTTAACTTTTAATTGTTTGCAAAGTACTTTACAAATGTCATTTTATTTGATATAATAATCTTGGAAGGTACATGCTATTTATTCTCAATTTTACAGATGGGAAAACTAAAGTAGACCAAAATTAATTGATTTGCCTTTGTTATACAGCTAATAAGTATCTAAAGTTGATGACTTTGAATTCAGAACTTTTAGATCTCTAAGGCCAGGGCTTTCTCTATTTTGATACCCAGTTGCATCATACTGTGAGATGTCTTCCTTCAAGTAATGTTATCAATGAACAATGGGAAAAGAGACTATTTACCATTTTGATTATAAAAGATTTAATTCAGAAACTGATAGGAAAAGGACTAATTCAAGGACTAATTCAAGATAGAGAACTAAAGTTAGGAAGCTGCTCAAGCTCTCTTACTTTCCCTCAAAAATCACATGAAACCAAGCCTCTGAAAAGTTTGACAGAAGGAAACCACTCTCCTGCTCAAGATAGACTGGAAAAACTTTAAGAAAGGTTAGTCTCACTGAGGTGAAAAAGGTCTTTAGTCTAACTCAGACAGACTCTGAGAAAGCCACTGAGAGTCTTAATCACAGCAAATCAACAAATTATACCCTCAGTCCTGGCTCACTAGAGGAGCAAAGCTGTGGGGTAGCTTTCAGTCCTAGCTCAGAAGGCAAATGGGAAACCAGGTTTTTGGTGCAAAGAGCAGGCAAAGTTATCCCCTGCAAACACTAGGGGTCCCTGTGCTCAAACCCAAGGCTCAGAGAACAAAAACCTTGGGACATCAACTCCTTTACCCAAGAGATAGAGCTCAATCTTAGAAGTCAAAAAAAGGAAATAGCAAAAGAATAGGAAAGAAAATGAGTAATAAATAGAAAAGAATCTTAATCATAGAAAACTATTAGGGTGATAGGGAAGTCCAAAACAAATTCAGACAAAGACAAAATATGCACAAAAGAAATCAAAAAGAGTGATATAAATTGGTCTCAAGCCCAATGAGGTTTCCTGGAAGTGCTCATAAAAAGCTTTAACAGGCAAGTGAAAGAATAAGGGGAAAGAATGAGAAAGGAAGTGAAAGGTGTGCATGAGAGAATCAACAGCTGGGGAAAAGGAGGAAAATTTTTTCTGAAGAAAACTCATTAGAAAGTAGAAATTAACTAAATGAAAAAAGACATAGAAAAGCTAACTGAAGAAAATCACATACTATAAGCTCAGACAAGGCAAATAAAATCTAATAACTGTGAGACAGCAAGAATCAGTCAAACAAACTAAAAAGAATGGAAAAAAATGGAAGAATGTGAAATACCTTATTGGAAAAGCAGCTCACCTGGAAAATAGACCCAGGAGCGACAAAGTAAAAATTATTGGCCTACCTCAAGTCTATGACCAAAATAAAGGCTGGATAGCATTCTTCAAGAGATCACTAAGGACTTAACACCTTATACCAAGATAAGATCAAAATGTGTCCATGACTTAGGCATAAAGAACGAGATTATAAAAAAAAAAAAAAAATTAGAGGAACATAGGATAGTTTATCTCTCAGACTTGTGGAGAAGAAAGAAATTTGTGACCAAAGATGAACTACAGACCATTACTCATCACAAAATAGAAAATTTTGATTACATCAAATTAAAAAGCCTTTGTACAAACAAAACTAATGCAAACAAGATTAGAAGGGAAGCAACAAACTGGGAAAATATCTTCACAGTTAAAGGTTCTGATAAAGGCCTCATTTCCAAAATATATAGAGAACTGCCTCAAATTTATAAGAAATCAAGCCATTCTCCTATTGATAAATGGTCAAAGGATATGAACAGACAATTTTCAGATGATGAAATTGAAACTATTACCACTCATATGAAAGAGTGTTCCAAATCATTATTGATCAGAGAAATGCAAATGAAGACAACTCTGAGATACCACTACACACCTGTCAGATTGGCTAAGATGACAGGAAAAAATAATGATGAATGTTGGAGGGGATGCAGGAAAACTGGGACACTGATGCATTGTTGGTGGAGTTGTGAATGAATCCAACTATTCTGGAGAGCAATCTGGAATTATGCCCAAAAAGTTATCAAATTGTGCATACCCTTTGATCCAGCAGTGTTTCTATTGGGCTTATATCCCAAAGAAATACTAAAGAAGGGAAAGGGACCTGTATGTGCCAAAATGTTTGTAGCAGCCCTATTTGTAGTGGCTAGAAACTGGAAAATGAAATGATGCCCATCAATTGGAGAATGGCTGGATAAATTGTGGTATATGAATGTTATGGAATATTATTGTTCTGTAAGAAATGACCAGCAGGATGAATACAGAGAGGACTGGTGAGACTTACATGAACTGATGCTAAGTGAAATGAGCAGAACCAGGAGATCATTATATACCTGAACAACGATACTGTATGAGGATGTATTCTGATGGAAGTGAATTTCTTTGACAAAGAGACCTAACTGAGTTTCAATGGATAAATGATGGACAGAAGCAGCTACACCCAAAGAAAGAACACTGGGAAATGAATGTGAACTATCTGTGTTTTTGTTTTTCTTCCCGGGTTATTTTTACCTTTTGAATCCAATTCTCCCTGTGCAACAAGAGAACTGTTCAGTTCTGTAAACATATATTGTATCTTGGATATACTGTAACATATCTAACATATATAGGACTGCTTGCCATCTAGGGGAGGGGGTGGAGAGAGGGAGGGGAAAAATCGGAACAGAAATGAGTGCAAGGGATAATGTTGTAAAAAAAATTACCCTGGCATGGATTCTGTCAATAGAAAGTTAGTATTAAATAAAATAAAATAAAATATTTAATAAATAAATAAATAAATAAATAAATAAATAAAAGAGATCACTAAGGAAAAGTGTCCCAATATTCTAGAAACAGAAAGGGAAATACTCTGAAAGAATCGATCAATCACCTTCAGAAAGAGAGCACACAATGAAAACACCAGGGAATATTGTTGCAAAACTTCAGAACTATAACCTCAAGGAAAAAATACTACAAGCTGCTTAAAAAAAAAAAATCCAATATCAAGGAGCAACAGTCAGAATTATTCAGGACCTGGCAGCTTTTAAAATAAAGGATTGAAGGACCTGGGATACCATATTCCAGAAGCAAAAAAAAATAGGGTTACAACCAAGAATTAAGTACCCAGTGAGACTCAGCATTATCTTTTAGGGGAGAAGATGAAGCTTAAGAGACTTTCAATCATTTCTATTGGGAAAAAAAAAAAACAGAACTAAACAGAAAATGTAATTTACAAAGATAGGACTTAAGAAAAGAATAGAAAGACAAACAGGGGAAAACATATATTATTTAAATTTAAACTGTTTACATCCAGAGATGGGGAAATGATATCTATAACTCTTGAGAACTTTATGTATTACTGGGCCAAGCAGAGGGGGACATCACACGAACTGAGAGTGTGATTGTAAAGGGACTTTGATGTGATGACATCAAATAAAAAAGGCATTAAGGGATGGAAAAAAAGCTATACTGGAAAAAAAGAAAAGGGGAGGTATAATGAAACAATTAGTCCACATGAAAAGGGGAAAAAAAGACATTACAATAGAGAAAATTAAGGGAGCATGATGAGCATTGTCTGAAGCTTGATCACATCAGCTTTGATTGATTCTAAGAGGGAATAATTTAATCATTCAATTGAGTATTGAAATTTATCTAATTCCAAAAAGAAGTAGGAGGAGAAAAAAAAAAAAAAAGAAAAGGAGGGAAGGATATAAGAAAGGGTGGAAATTCTAGGGAAAAGGTAAGAGAAGGGGGAAAGGTGTGGTAGAATGTAATGTCTGGGCTAGCTTTCTGGAGGGCCTTGGAGCCATTCTTGGTCTCAGCAGAATAATCACCCACAAGAATAGTCAGGAATAAAGTCCAAAGTCTCTATTGCCCTTCACAGTTTATCTGTCACAGTTTGACCCATTTTCTTCTATAGTGCAGGAGGCAAGAGAGCCACCAAGAGGATAGTTAAAAATAGAATGTCTGTGGTGACTTTGTCCTCAGTTTAAATACCCTATTACAATTACATCAATTGTAGAATTAATACATCATCATGCTAAATACTAAGTATATGTAAACTAGATAACCATTGTCTCATCGATTCCAGTGAGTTAATACCTTGTTTCAAGTATACTTCTTTCAAGTATACTTCTCCAAAGTTTCACTCTGTATAATAGAAGAAGGTAGTGTTTGGAATGGATTACAAAAATGGGGGGAGTAATGATAGGAGATAAGGTAGTGGGTGACAGTGGTTAAAAAAACACTACTAAGGACTGGGAAGAAAGAGAGTAAAAAAGTGTATAAAGGGACAAAAAAGTGGAAGAAAATAGAATGGTTAACTATAACTGTGAATGTGAATGAGATGAATACTCCCATAAAATGGAAGTAAATATCAGAGTGAATTATAAAACAGAATCCAAAAATATGTTGTGTATTAAAAAACAGATTTGGCACAGACAGACACATACAGAGAAAAGGTAAAAGGCCAAAAAAAGAATTTATCATGATTCTGTTGAAGTAAAAAAAAAAAAAAAAGTGATAGCAATTCTGATCTCAGATAAAGGAAAAATCAAAACATATCTTATTAAAAGACATAACTAAAGAAAAGTGATAGTATACTTTAGACAATGATGTAGTATTGATACTAAATGTGTATGTACCAAGTGGTAGAGCAGGAAAATTCCTAGAGAAGATTTTTTTAAAGCCAGTTATAGGAAGAACTATACAGCAAGATTATACTAGTGGAGGTTTTCAAACTTCCCCTCTCAGAATCTGATAAATCTAACCACAAAATAAACAAGAAGGGGACTATGTAGTTAATAGAATCCTTAAAAAAAACTATCTATGACGACCTCTGGAGAAAATTGAATAGGGACAGAAAGGAATAAACCTTTTTCTTGGCAGTATATGGCACCTTCATGAAAACTGACCAAGGAATAAAAACCTCAGTCGAAAGCAGAAAGGCAGAAATAGTAAATGCTTCTTTTTTTAGACCAAAAGGCAATAAAAATTGTATTCAATAAAAAGTCAGGGAAAGATAGACTAAAAAGCAATCGGAAATTAAATAATATAATTCTAAAAAGTAAAGGGTCAAACAACAAAGCACAGAGACAATCCAAGATTTTATCCAAGAGAATGACAATAATGAGACAACATACCAAAACCTATGAGATGCAGGCAAAGCAATTGTTAGGGAAAATTTAATATCTTTAAACAGCTACATGAATAAAACAGAAAAAGAAGAGATCAATGAATTGGGCATACAACTAAAAAAGCTAGAAAAACAATTCAAAATTCCCAATTAAATATCAAATTAAAAATTCTGAAACTCTTATGACAGATTAATAAAATTCAAACTAAGAAAGCTATTGAACTAATAAATAAAACTGAGTTGGTTTTATGAAAAAAGCAACAAAATAGATGAAATGTAATTAATTTGATTAGAAAAAAGAAAGAAAAAATCCAAAATATCAGCATCTAAAATGAAAGGATGAACTTCCAAAAATGACAAAAAAAATTAAAGCAATAATTAGGAGCTATTTTTAAAAAAATATTTTATTTTATTTAATAATAACTTTATATTGACAGAATCCATGCCAGGGTAAATTTTTTACAACATTATCCCTTGCACTTGTTTCTGTTCCAATTTTTCCCCTTCCTCTCTCCACCCCCTCCCCTAGATGGCAACATATGACTGGATTCTGTTTTTTTTCCACTCTTCTATTTGCTTCCATTGTATGGGAGACTTTATTCCATTCACATTTACAGTTTTTTTTTTTAATTTTTTTTTAATTTTTTTATTTAATAATTACATTATATTTACACTCATTTCTGTTCTGATTTTTTTTCCCCTCCCTCCCTCCACCCCCTCCCCTAGATGGCAAGCAGTCCTTTATATGTTGGATATGTTGCAGTATATCCTAGATACAATATATGTTTGCAGAACCGAACAGTTCTCTTGTTGCGTAGGGAGAATTGGATTCAGAAGGTATAAATAATCCGGGAAGAGAAACAAAAATGCAGATAGTTCACATTCGTTTCCCAGTGTTCTTTCTTTGGGTGTAGCTGCTTTTGTCCGTCATTTATCAATTGAAACTCAGGTCTCTTTGTCAAAGAAATCCACTTCCATCAAAATATGTCCTCATACAATATCGTTGTCGAAGTGTATAATGATCTCCTGGTTCTGCTCATTTCACTTAGCATCAGTTCATGTAGGTCTCTCCAAGCCTCTCTGTATTCATCCTGCTGGTCATTTCTTACAGAACAATAATATTCCATAACATTCATATACCACAATTTACCCAGCCATTCTCCAATTGATGGGCATCCATTCATTTTCCAGTTTCTAGCCACTACAAACAGGGCTGCTACAAACATTTTGGCACATACAGGTCCCTTTCCCTTCTTTAGTATTTCTTTGGGATATAAGCCCAATAGAAACACTGCTGGATCAAAGGATATGCACATTTTGATAATTTTTTGGGCATAATTCCAGATTGCTCTCCAGAATGGTTGGATTCGTTCACAACTCCACCAACAATGCATTAGTGTCCCAGTTTTCCCGCATCCCCTCCAACATTCATCATTATTTTTTCTTGTCATCTTAGCCAATCTGACAGGTGTGTAGTGGTATCTCAGAGTTGTCTTAATTTGCATTTCTCTGATCAATAATGATTTGGAACACTCTTTCATATGAGTGGTAATAGTTTCAATCTCATCCTCTGAAAATTGTCTGTTCATATCCTTTGACCATTTATCAATTGGAGAATGGCTTGATTTCTTATAAATTTGAGTCAGTTCTCTATATATTTTGGAAATGAGGCCTTTATCAGAACCTTTAACTGTGAAATGTTTTCCCAGTTTGTTGCTTCCCTTCTAATCTTGTTTGCATTAGTTTTATTTGTACAAAGGCTTTTTAATTTGATGTAATCGAAATTTTCTATTCTGTGATCAGTAATGGTCTCTAGTTCATCTTTGGTCACAAATTTCTTTCTCCTCCACAAGTCTGAGAGATAAACTATTCTATGTTCCTCTAATTTATTTATAGTCTCGTTCTTTATGCCTAGGTCATAGACCCATTTTGATCTTATCTTGGTATATGGTGTTAAGTGTGGGTCCATGCCTAATTTCTGCCATACTAATTTCCAATTATCCCAGCAGTTTTTATCAAATAATGAATTCTTTTCCCAGAAGTTAGGGGCTTTGGGTTTGTCAAACACTAGATTGCTATAATTGACTATTCTGTCTTGTGAGCCTAGCCTTTTCCACTGATCCACTAATCTATTTCTTAGCCAATACCAAATGGTTTTGGTGACTGCTGCTTTATAATATAATTTTAGATCAGGTACAGCTAGGCCACCTTCATTTGATTTTTTTTTCATTAATTCCCTTGAGATTCTCGACTTTTTATTGTTCCATATGAATTTTGTTGTTATTTTTTCTAGATCAATAAAATATTTTCTTGGAAGTCTGATTGGTATAGCACTAAATAAATAGATTAGTTTAGGGAGTATTGTCATCTTTATTATGTTCGCTCGGCCGATCCAAGAGCACTTAATATTTTTCCAATTATTTAAGTCTGACTTTATTTGTGTGGAGACTTTTTTATAATTTTGCTCATATAATTCCTGACTTTCCTTTGGTAGATAGATTCCCAAATATTTTATGGTATCAACAGTTATTCTGAATGGAATTTCTCTTTGTATCTCTTGCTGTTGGGTTTTGTTGGTGATGTATAAAAATGCTGAGGATTTATGGGGATTTATTTTGTAGCCAGCTACTTTGCTAAAATTATGAATTATTTCCAATAGCTTTTTGGTAGAATCTCTGGGGTTCTCTAGGTATACCATCATATCATCTGCAAAGAGTGATAGTTTGGTTTCCTCATTGCCTACTCTAATTCCTTTTATATCTTTCTCGACTCTTATTGCCGAGGCTAGTGTTTCTAATACGATATTAAATAATAATGGTGATAGTGGGCAACCTTGCTTCACTCCAGATCTTACTGGGAAAGATTCCAGTTTTTCCCCATTGCATATGATGCTTACTGATGGTTTTAAATATATGCTCCTGACTATTTTAAGGAAAAGTCCATTTATTCCTATGCTCTCAAGTGTTTTTATTAGGAATGGATGTTGGATTTTATCAAATGCTTTTTCTGCATCTATTGAGATGATCATGTGGTTTTTGTTTGTTTGGTTATTGATATAGTCAATTATGTTAATAGTTTTCCTAATATTGAACCAGCCCTGCATTCCTGGTATAAATCCTACTTGGTCATAGTGTATTATCCTGGTGACAATTTTCTGTAATCTTTTTGCTAATATTTTATTTAAGATTTTAGCATCAATATTCATTAGGGAGATTGGTCTATAATTTTCTTTCTCTGTTTTCAGCCTACCTGGTTTAGGTATCAGTACCATATCTGTGTCATAAAAGGAGTTTGGTAGGACTCCTTCAATCCCTATTTTTTCAAATAGTTTATATAACATTGGAGTTAATTGTTCTTTAAATGTTTGGTAGAATTCACATGTAAATCCATCTGGTCCTGGGGATTTTTTCTTAGGGAGTTGATTGATAGTTTGTTCTATTTCTTTTTCTGAGATGGGACTGTTTAGGATATTTACTTCTTCCTCTGTTAGTTTGGGCAAGCTGTATTTTTGGAGGTATTTTTCTATTTCATTTAAGTTGTCGAATTTATTGGCATAAAGTTGGGCAAAGTAACTCCTAATTATTGCTCTAATTTCCTCTTCGTTAGTGGTGAGTTCTCCCTTTTCATTTTTAAGACTAACAATTTGATTTTCCTCTTTCCTTTTTTTAATCAGATTTACTAAGGGTTTGTCTATTTTGTTGGTTTTTTCATAGAACCAACTCTTAGTTTTATTAATCAATTCAATAGTTTTTTTACTTTCAATTTTATTGATCTCACCTTTTACTTTTAGAATTTCAAGTTTAGTGTTTGACTGGGGGTTTTTAATTTGTTCCTTTTCTAGCATTTTTAATTGCAAACCCAATTCATTGACCTTCTCTTTCTCTATTTTATACAAATAGGCCTCTAGAGATATGAAATTTCCCCTTATTACCGCTTTGGCTGCATCCCATACATTTTGGTATGATGTCTCATTATTATCGTTTTCTTGGGTGAAGTTATTAATTATGTCTATGATTTGCTGTTTTACCCAATCATTCTTTAGTATGAGATTATTTAGTTTCCAATTATTTTTTGGTCTACTTCCCCCTGCTTTTTTGTTGAATGTAATTTTCATTGCATCGTGGTCTGAAAAGGATGCATTTACTATTTCTGCCTTACTACATTTGAGTTTGAGGTTTTTATGTCCTAATATATGGTCAATTTTTGTATAGGTTCCATGAACTGCTGAAAAGAAAGTGTATTCCTTTCTGTCTCCATTACATTTTCTCCAGAGATCTATCATATCTAGCTTTTCTAGTATTCTGTTTACCTCTTTGACTTCTTTCTTATTTATTTTGTGGTTTGATTTATCTAATTCTGAGAGTGCAAGGTTAAGATCTCCCACTATTATAGTTTTACTGTCTATTTCTTCTTGCAGCTCTCTTAGTTTCTCTTTTAAGAATTTAGATGCTACCCCACTTGGTGCATATATGTTTAATATAGATAGTGCTTCATTATCCATGCTACCCTTTAGCAAGATATAGTGTCCTTCCTTATCTCTTTTAATTAGGTCAATTTTTGCTTTAGCTTGATCTGAGATCAGGATGGCTACCCCTGCTTTTTTGACTTCACCTGAAGCATAGTAGATTTTGCTCCAACCTTTTACCTTTAACCTGCATGTATCTCCCCGCTTCAGGTGTGTTTCCTGTAAACAACATATTGTAGGATTCTGGCTTTTAATCCATTCTGCTAACCGCTTCCTCTTTATGGGGGAGTTTACCCCATTCACGTTTATGGTTAGAATGACCAATTCTGTATTACTTGCCATCTTGTTAACCCCGGTTTATGCTTTCCTCCCTTCTTTCCCCTTTCCCCCCCTTCCAAGTATTAAGCTTGTGAGCACCCCTTGCTTCTCACAGCCCTCCCTTTTTAGTGTCCCTCCCCCCCCTTAGAGTTCCTCCCCCTATCTTACCCTTTTCCCTCCCAGTTCCCGTATTCCCTTCCGCTTAGCTTATTCCTTCCCTTTTAACTTTTCCCTTCTCACTTTTCAATGAGGTGGGAGAAGTTTCACCATAGATTGAATATGTCTTAAGATTTTTCACTTAAAGCCAATTCTGAAGGCAGTAAGATACCCACTATATTCATCCCTCTCCATTCTTTCTCTCAGATATAATAGGTTTCCTATGCCTCTTCATGAGATGTACTACCCCCACTTTACCCTTTTTCTGGTACAATGTCCTTTCCACATCAATTTCTAGAACAAGGTATACATGTATTCTTTATACATCTATATAGTCAAAATATAGTTCCCAAGATTAATCTTTACCTTTTTAGATTTCTCTTGAGTTCTATATTTGTAGATCAAACTTTTTGTTAAGTTCTGGTTTTTTCATCAGAAATAGATGAAATTCGCTTACTTCGTTGAATGTCCATCTTCTTCCCTGGAAAAAGATGCTCATTCTCGCTGGGTAAGTTATTTTTGGTTGCATACCAAGTTCCTTAGCCTTTCGGAATATCATATTCCAGGCCCTTCGATCTTTTAATGTGGATGCTGCCAGATCCTGGGTGATCCTTATTGTGGCTCCTTGATACTTGAATTGGGTTTTCTAGCCGCTTGCAATATTTTTTCTTTCACCTGAGGGTTCTGGCATTTGGCCACTATATTCCTTGGTGTTTTGATTTTAGGATCCCTTTCAGTGGGTGATCGATGAATCCTTTCAATGTTTATTTTTTCCTCTGTTCCTATGACTTCTGGGCAGTTCTCTTTGATAATTTCCTGGAAGACAGTGTCCAGGCTCTTTTTTTCATCATGTTTTTCTGGGAGTCCAATGATTCTCAGATTGTCTCTCCTGGATCTGTTTTCCAGGTCTGTTGTCTTCCCCAGAAGGTATTTCACATTTTTCTCCATTGTTTGATTTTTTTGGATTTGCTTGACTGATTCTTCTTGTCTCCTCGAGTCATTCAATTCCACTTGTTCAATTCTGATTTTCAGTGAAGTATTCTCTTCACTCACTTTTTTAAAATCTTTCTCTAATTGTCCAATTGAGTTCTTTTGTTCTGTGGAATTTTTTTCCATTTCGCCCATTTTGTTTTTTAGAGAGCTGTTTTCTGTTTCCAGTTCACTAATCCTATTTTTCAAGGATTTTACTTCTTTATCCACTCTCTCTTTAACTTTCTCCAGGCTCTTTTGCCAAGCCTCCCTCTCCTTTTCCCAAGCCTCCCTCTCCTTTTGCCAAGCCTCACTCTGCTTTCCCCATTTTTCTTCTAGCTCCCTTGTGAGAGCCTTTTTAATCACTTCTATGAGGTTCATCTGTGCTGAGGAACAGATGATTTCCTCCTTTGGGGAATCACCTGGGGACTGCCTGTTTTTAGTCTCCTCAGGATTTAGAATCTGCTCTCTATCTGTATAGAAGCTGTCAAGGGTTAAAGTCCTCTTCAGCTTTTTGCTCATTCTGTCTATTAATCAGAGATAAACTACCAAAGAAAAACAGAAAAAACTGGAGTCTTTCTTTGGGGGGGGGCTGGGTGTGTTATCGAGCTTCCTCTACAGACTGCAGGTGGCAGCAGTGAGGCACTAGCAGGACTGTGCTGCGCCTGCGCTCTGAGATCCCAAAGCGTGCTGAGTCACTGAGGGGGGGGGGGGGGGGGGGGGCCCAGGTCCTGAGAGACTCCAGCTGTTTGCGGTTGTATTCTTCAGCCCCGGTGTTTTTAGCTTCTCTGCTGGGCTGTTGACTTGCTGCAGGTTCCAAACCTGTAGCGAAGCTCTCCCCGCAGAAACGGCTACGATCACTCTCCACCCCCTCTCCAGTCTGCTCCGTGCTCTCACTGCCGCTGCCCTCAGCCTGCGCCCGATCTAAAACCGCCCCAGCCCTCCAGTAAAGACAGACCTTTCTTGGCGGATCTCAAGGATGGCTTCTCTTGGTAACTTTTTGTGGGTTTTTTTCAGTCAAGCATTGATTCAGAGGCTTGTAATGAAGTGGATAGTGAGAGAAAGCACGGAGCTTATGCAACTGTGAGCCTCCTCTCCGCCATCTTAACCGGAAGTCCTCACATTTACAGTTATGATTACCTGCACTATATTTCTTCCATTCTATTTTTATCCTTGTCTATTCTTTTGTTCTCTTTCCACCTTGTCCTTAGCACCACTACCTAATCTCCTTTCACCCCCTTCTCTTATTAGTAGTTTTTTTTTTTATCTACTCCACCCACTACCTTATTTTCCATCAACCCTTCCCCTCTTCTTTTATCTTTTCCCCTACTGTTTCCCCTTCTATTTTGTCTCTCCTTTCTTTTCCTCTTTCTCCTCCTACTTCTTTATATGGTTAGATAAATTTATGTACCAAAGCCCTCCAATCATTTATTATAAAAGCTGCCATAACGGGCAATCTAACTGCTGCTCTTTGTTATTAGTTGTTTTTGTCTGGCAGGTTTCAGTACCTTTTTCCTTGATATTGTACTTTTCTAGTTTTGCAACAATGTTACTTGGGGTTTTCCTTGTAGAATATCTTTCCAGAGGTGATAAATGGATTTTTTTTTGATGAATATTTCCCCCTCTATTTCTAGAATATTGAGGCAATTTTCCTTAATAACTTCTTGTAGAATACTATCCAGGTTCTTTTTCTTGCCATGGCCTTAAGATAGACAATAATTTTTAAATTGTCTTTTCTGTATCTGTTTTCCATGTCAGCTGTTTTAGCAATGAGGGATTTCACATTTTCTTTCATTTTTTTCACTCTTTTTAGATTGGTTGGCTGATTCTTGTTATTTCACAGAGTTATTAGCTTCTATTTGCCCAGTTCTAGTATTTAATGTACAATTTTCTTGAATTATCTTTTATATCTCTTTTCCTGTTTGTTTTATTCTACTGCTTAAGGAATTGTTTTCTTCAGTTTTTTTTTTCCCTTCCTTTTCTAAGATGTTGGCTCTCTCATACATATTTCTCATTTTTTTTTCTTTTTTTTTTTTCCTTTTACTTCTCTTATTTGTCTTTTGGAGTCTTTTATGAGCATTTCCAGGAAGGCTTTTTTGGCTTGAGACCAGTTTATCTCAATCTTTAAGATTTCTTCTGTGGACATTCTGTATTCTCTGAGTATCTGTTTTGGTCTATCCTATCAACACAGTAACTTTCTATGGTCAAGGTTCTCTTCTATTTCTTGCTCATTTTCTTTCCTTTTCTTTTGGTATTTCAATTTTCTTCTTTTTTTTACTTTAAAGGTAGAGCTCTACTCCTGAAGTAAAGGTGGCATTGTCCCAAGCTTCCTGTTTATCTCTGAGTCTTGGCTTTCATCACAGGGATCCCTTGTATTTTTAGGTGGGTAGCTTTGCCTGCTCTGTTCAGGAAATAGCCTGGTTTCCCAAAGTGTCTTCTAAATTGGGACTGGAAGCAGCCTCACTGATTTGCTTAGTACATTATTTGGAAGCATTACTTTTATTGGAAGCCTGGAATAGATCAAGAAATTATTATTTAAAAATTGTGAAGTTGTCTTGATGATCTATAGTATTTAACTATGTGATTTACATTGATCAGCAAAAAAACGAAACAAAACAAAAAAACAAACAAACAAACAAAAAAAAAACTTACATTAACTGAAGCTGAGTGAAATGAGCAGGACCAGGAGATCATTATATACTTCAACAACAATACTGTGTGATAATCATTTCTGATGGACGTGGACCTCTTCAACAATGAGATGAACCAAATCAGTTCCAATAAAGCAGTGATGAACTGATACAGCTATATCCACGGAAAGAACTCTGGGAGCTGACTATGAACCACTATATAGAATTTCCAATCCCTCTATTTTTGTTTGCCTGCATTTTTTATTTCCTTCACAGGCTAATTGTACACTATTTCAAAGTCCAACTCTTTTTATACAGCAAAATAACTGTATGGACATGTATACATATATCGTATTTAATTTAGACTTTAACATATCTAACAATTGGTCAACCTGCCATCTGGGGGAAGGGGTGGGGGGAAGGAGGGGGAAAGTTGGAACAAAAGATTTGTAACTGTCAATGCTGAAAAATTACCTATGCATATATCTTGTAAATAAAAAGCTATAATAATAATAATAATAAAAAACAGTTTTGCATTTCAAACTAAAAAAAAAAAAAAAGATGTAGTCAGAGCAGTAACTGTCATGTGAAGATTTTTGTGATCCCCTCAAATTATTTGTAACCTTCCTATAAAAATAATTTTGTTTTGTATTCATCCTGAATAATAATACTCATTTATATTTACCTACACATCTATCTATTTTAAATTGTAATCACTTTGGGGAAAGAGAGACAGAGAGACAGAGACAGACACACACACATACACACACAGAGAGAGAGAGAGAGAGAGAGAGAGACAGAGAGAGACAGAGACAGAGACAGAGAGAAAGAGACAGAGGGAGGGATGAAGGGAAGGAAAGAGAAAGGGAGGAAGGGAGTGAGAGAGAGGGAGAAAGAGAAGAGGAGAGAAAGAGAGAGGGAGAGAAAAAGGGAGAGGAGGGGGAGTAGAAGAGTGAACAAAGTGTTTTTATATATTAGATCAGGGGAAAATTTTAAGCAGTATTTGTATTCGAAATGTACCACATTAATATTTCTTTTTTTGGTCAAATGTTCCAATAGTTTTCATTACAAGTGACTTTAATCTGGGAAATTTGAATCCATGATGAGGAAACCTGGGACATTATTTAGATAATTTATCCCATCTTCAAATTCTTGTTATTAAGTAATCACAAATACCTTGTTGACTGTTGTGAAGACTTCTGAGCCATGCAGTAAGCTAGTCTCCAAAACCATAATCAAAAGTGAAGCTAAGTAGTCCATCTGCATAATTCTAGCCAAATTACCACCTTATCACTATTCCTCAAAAGATTCTTTTCCTCAATTTTGCTTGTAGTTCTCCAAGGGAAATAGGGGAGGGGAATTTTCTCATTGATTGCCTCCATCTGGCCTCCATTTTTATTGGGCAGAGGATACATGGCCTTGGCATGTATGGGAAGTATAACAGCAGATTTCTAACTCCCTACTTGAATGCCTTTCTCCCTTTAAAACTAAGAGACATATTTGTGCCTGGGTAAAGAACTTGGGAGAGTTTATTACCCTGATTTCAACCTAAAGAAAATACAGAATTTTATTCAAACAGAATTGCAGTTGACTATTCCCAAAGAAATATGAAGCTGTGAATATATTAAGTGTTAAAATAAAGTAGCTCCTCCTGTGAATGCTTCTCATCCTGACAATAATGTTTATTTAAACATGCTTCTTGTACCAGTCTCCTGACTATAACCCAAACAGTTCATCTGTGTTCATTTTACAATGGTATCAGAAGTATGGCATTTTATTAGAACTCCATGAGACTGTTAAAAAGCACTTGGGAAGTGAAAATTCTATACCTTTGTTTGTACTAATGATTCTCTAAGGGACTAATTAGGGGAGCTTTTGCATTTTTTTATGCTTTTAAACAAGTTTGTATGTATTCTCAAATACACTTTCCAGGACTGTTTGAATTGTGATAACCAAACATTTCCTTTTTTTTTTTTCCATAAGTGAATAATCTGATGAAAAGGTGCCATGAGTTTCAATGCTAATATATTCACAAGTCCAATTTGAAATTATATAGGAAGCTAGAGAAAAGTGATGATTTCAAAATTATTAGGAGAAAAATAAAGCTTGGGTGGATAAGTTGGCAGCAGACTTTATGGTAAAAAGGCTGAGCCAAAAAGGTTTAAACCTGTTTTATAAAACTTGACAAGTCACTTCCACCCTCTGATATTCAGTTCCATCATCTATAAAATGGGGTTAATATTTGAACTAACTATCTCACAAGGTTATTGTGAGAACCAAAGATATGTATGTATGTATACATACATACATATACATATATATATATAGTATTCTGTAATCGTAATCAAAACCATTTTATAATTTGTGAAGAGCGGGAGAGAGAGTGCAGGAAATGAAGGCATAACAGCACCTTCTTGCCAACTTGCCAACTTGGAGGAAGTTGGGCATTGCAGTCTGTATGTTTCTATGTGGGCAAAGTTATTGCTGGTATATTGTTTTTGTATCACTGTAGATAGATAGATAGATAGATAGAGATATTTTACTAATAGCAATTTGGAATCTCTAGGAAATGATGATGTCAAGAAAAAGAAAAATTGACTTGGAGTGTAGGATATTCAAAGAACAGTGGACTTATGATTACTTTTTTCATGCAATACAAGTAAAGAGCTATATGTCTGATATGCCAGAATATAGTGTCTGTGTTCAAAGAATATAATTTGCGTGGACATAATGAAACTCAACATAAAGATAAATATGATTGTTTGGTTGGAGAAGTGAGAAAAGATAAAATATTAAAGCTGAAAAATACATTGACAACTCAGCAAAATACTTTTGTGAAGCAGAAGCAGCTAAATATTTCATCACTGTGAGCAAGTTTTCAAATTGCCAAGTTAATAGCACACTCTGATATGGAGTAGAGGAAAGTGGAAAGAGAGACTGCTGACTGGCGTCTTGTTGCAACTGCACAAAGTGCTATCATGACACCCCCTTCACCTCCAATCCCCCTTCGCCTTCACTAAGAATAAAGATCAATGATTTTCCCCTAATCTGAATTCCTGACTCCGGCTGATTTTAAGTACGCGGTCACCACATTTGGCGCCCAAGCATGGGAACCAAGGACCCTACTTTTACTAAAGAAGTCTCCAGTTACCAGGAACTTAGGTGAGTATAATAGACAAACAGGGAACTTATTTTTTTTTATTTTATTATTTTTTTTTAATAAATTTTTATTTAATAATTACTTTATATTGACAGAAGCCATGCCAGGGTAAATTTTTTTTTACAACATTATCCTTTGCACTCATTTCTGCTCCAATTTTTTCCCCTCCCTCCCTCCACCCCCTTCCCTAGATGGCAAGCAGTCCTTTATATGTTGGATATGTTGCAGTATATCCTAGATACAATATATGTTTGCAGAACCGAACAGTTCTCTTGTTGCATAGGGAGAATTGGATTCAGAAGGTATAAATAACCCGGGAAGAAAAACAAAAATGCAGATAGTTCACATTCGTTTCCCAGTGTTCTTTCTTTGGGTGTAGCTGCATTTGTCCGTCATTTATCAATTGAAACTCAGGTCTCTTTGTCAAAGAAATCCACTTCCATCAAAATATGTCCTTGTACAATATCGTTGTCGAAGTGTATAATGATCTCCTGGTTCTGCTCATTTCACTTAGCATCAGTTCATGTAAGTCTCGCCAGTCCTCTCTGCATTCATCCTGCTGGTCATTTCTTACAGAACAATAATATTCCATAACATTCATATACCACAATTTACCCAGCCATTCTCCAATTGATGGGCATCCATTCATTTTCCAGTTTCTAGCCACTACAAATAGGGCTGCTACAAACATTTTGGCACATACAGGTCCCTTTCCCTTCTTTAGTATTTCTTTGGGATATAAGCCCAATAGACACACTACTGGATCAAAGGGTATGCACAATTTGATAATTTTTTGGGCATAATTCCAGATTGCTCTCCAGAATGGTTGGATTCGTTCACAACTCCACCAACAATGCATTAGTGTCCCAGTTTTCCCACATCCCCTCCAATATTCATCATTATTTTTTCCTATCATCTAAGCCAATCTGACAGGTGTGTAGTGGTATCTCAGAGTTGTCTTCATTTGCATTTCTCTGATCAATAATGATTTGGAACACTCTTTCATATGAGTGGTAATAGTTTCAATTTCATCCTCTGAAAATTGTCTGTTCATATCCTTTGACCATTTATCAATTGGAGAATGGCTTGATTTCTTATAAATTTGAGTCAGTTCTCTATATATTTAGGAAATGAGGCCTTTATCAGAACCTTTAACTGTGAAGATGTTTTCCCAGTTTGTTGCTTCCCTTCTAATCTTGTTTGCATTAGTTTTGTTTGTACAAAGGCTTTTTAATTTGATGTAATCAAAATTTTATATTTTGTGATCAGTAATGGTCTCTAGTTCATCTTTGGTCACAAATTTCTTTCTCCTCCACAAGTCTGAGAAATAAACTATTCTATGTTCCTCTAATTTATTTATAATCTCATTCTTTATGCCTAGGTCATGGACCCATTTTGATCTTATCTTGGTATATGGTGTTAAGTGTGGCTCCATGCCTAATTTCTGCCATACTAATTTCCAATTATCCCAGCAGTTTTTATCAAATAATGAATTCTTTTCCCAGAAGTTAGGGGCTTTGGGTTTGTCAAACACTAGATTGCTATAGTTGACAATTCTATGTCAACCTATATGTGAACCTAATCTTTTCCACTGATCCACTAATCTATTTCTTAGCCAATACCAAATGGTTTTGGTGACTGCTGCTTTATAATATAATTTTAGATCAGGTACAGTTAGGCCACCTTCATTTGATTTTTTTTTTCATTAATTCCCTTGAGATTCTCGACTTTTTATTGTTCCATATGAATTTTGTTGTTATTTTTTTCTAGATCATTAAAATATTTTCTTGGAAGTCTGATTGGTATAGCACTAAATAAATAGATTAGTTTAGGGAGTATTATTGTCATCTTTATTATATTTGCTCAGCCTATCCAAGAGCACTTAATATTTTTCCAATTATTTAAGTCTGACTTTATTTGTGTGGAGACTTTTTTATA
Source organism: Antechinus flavipes (assembly GCF_016432865.1). Taxonomy (NCBI): domain Eukaryota; kingdom Metazoa; phylum Chordata; class Mammalia; order Dasyuromorphia; family Dasyuridae; genus Antechinus; species Antechinus flavipes. The sequence goes on from NC_067399.1 coordinate 196,957,852, forward strand.
ATTTTGCTCATATAATTCCTGACTTTCCTTTGGTAGATAGATTCCCAAATATTTTATGGTATCAACAGTTATTCTGAATGGAATTTCTCTTTGTATCTCTTGCTGTTGGGTTTTGTTGGTGATGTATAAAAATGCTGAGGATTTATGGGGATTTATTTTGTAGCCAGCTACTTTGCTAAAATTATGAATTATTTCTAATAGCTTTTTAGTAGAATCTCTGGGGTTCTCTAGGTATACCATCATATCATCTGCAAAGAGTGATAGTTTGGTTTCCTCATTGCCTACTCTAATTCCTTTAATATCTTTCTCGACTCTTATTGCAGAGGCTAGTGTTTCTAATACGATATTAAATAATAATGGTGATAGTGGGCAAAGTAACTCCTAATTATTGCTCTAATTTCCTCTTTGTTAGTGGTGAGTTCTCCCTTTTCATTTTTAAGACTAACAATTTGATTTTCCTCTTTCCTTTTTTAAATCAGATTTACTAAGGGTTTGTCTATTTTGTTGGTTTTTTCATAGAACCAACTCTTAGTTTTATTAATCAATTCAATAGTTTTTTTACTTTCAATTTTATTGATCTCACCTTTTATTTTTAGAATTTCAAGTTTAGTGTTTGACTGGGGGTTTTTAATTTGTTCCTTTTCTAGCATTTTTAGTTGCAAACCCAATTCATTGACCTTCTCTTTCTCTATTTTATACAAATAGGCCTCTAGAGATATGAAATTTCCCCTTATTACCGCTTTGGCTGCATCCCATACATTTTGGTATGATGTCTCATTATTATCGTTTTCTTGGGTGAAGTTATTAATTATGTCTATGATTTGCTGTTTCACCCAATCATTCTTTAGTATGAGATTATTTAGTTTCCAATTATTTTTTGGTCTACTTCCCCCTGGTTTTTTGTTGAATGTAATTTTCATTGCATCGTGGTCTGAAAAGGATGCATTTACTATTTCTGCCTTACTGCATTTGAGTTTGAGGTTTTTATGTCCTAATATATGGTCAATTTTTGTATAGGTTCCATGAACTGCTGAAAAGAAAGTGTATTCCTTTCTGTCTCCATTACATTTTCTCCAGAGATCTATCATATCTAACTTTTCTAGTATTCTATTTACCTCTTTGACTTCTTTCTTATTTATTTTGTGGTTTGATTTATCTAATTCTGAGAGTGCAAGGTTAAGATCTCCCACTATTATAGTTTTACTGTCTATTTCTTCTTGCAGCTCTCTTAGTTTCTCTTTTAAGAATTTAGATGCTATCCCACTTGGTGCATATATGTTTAATATAGATAGTGCTTCATTATCCATGCTACCCTTTAGCAAGATATAGTGCCCTTCCTTATCTCTTTTAATTAGATCAATTTTTGCTTTGGCTTGATCTGAGATCAGGATGGCTACCCCTGCTTTTTTGACTTCACCTGAAGCATAGTAGATTTTGCTCCAACCTTTTACCTTTAACCTGCATGTATCTCCCTGCTTCAGGTGTGTTTCCTGTAAACAACATATTGTAGGATTCTGGCTTTTAATCCATTCTGCTAACCGCTTCCTCTTTATGGGGGAGTTTACCCCGTTCACGTTTATGGTTAGAATGACCAATTCTGTATTACTTGCCATCTTGTTAACCCCGGTTTATGCTTTTCTCCCTTCTTTCCCCTTTCCCCCCCTTCCCAGTATTAAGCTTGTGAGCACCACTTGCTTCTCACAGCCCTCTCTTTTTAGTATCCCTCCCCCCGCCTTAGAGTTCCTCCCCCTATCTTACCCTTTTCCCTCCCAGTTCCCGTATTCCCTTCCGCTTAGCTTATTCCTTCCCTTTTAACTTTTCCCTTCTCACTTTTCAATGAGGTGGGAGAAGTTTCACCATAGATTGAATATGTCTTAAGATTTTTCACTTAAAGCCAATTCTGAAGGCAGTAAGATACCCACTATATTCATCCCCCTCCATTCTTTCTCTCAGATAACCTATTAAGGTTTCCTATGCCTCTTCATTAGATGTACTACCCCCACTTTACCCTTTTTCTGATACAATGTCCTTTCCACATCAGTTTCTAGAACAAGGTATACACGTATTCTTTATAGATCTATATAGTCAAAATATAGTTCCCAAGATTAATCTTTACCTTTTTAGATTTCTCTTGAGTTCTATATTTGTAGATCAAACTTTTTGTTAAGTTCTGGTTTTTTCATCAGAAATAGATGAAATTCGCTTACTTCGTTGAATGTCCATCTTCTTCCCTGGAAAAAGATGCTCATTCTCGCTGGGTAAGTTATTTTTGGTTGCATACCAAGTTCCTTAGCCTTTCGGAATATCATATTCCAGGCCCTTCGATCCTTTAATGTGGATGCTGCCAGATCCTGGGTGATCCTTATTGTGGCTCCTTGATACTTGAATTGGGTTTTTCTAGTCGCTTGCAATATTTTTTCCTTTGTCTGAGGGTTCTGGCATTTGGCCACTATATTCCTTGGTGTTTTGATTTTAGGATCCCTTTCAGTGGGTGATCGATGAATCCTTTCAATGTTTATTTTTTCCTCTGTTCCTATGACTTCTGGGTAGTTCTCTTTGATAATTTCCTGGAAAATAGTGTCCAGGCTCTTTTTTTCATCATGTTTTTCTGGAAGTCCAATGATTCTCAGATTGTCTCTCCTGGATCTGTTTTCCAGGTCTGTTGTCTTCCCCAGAAGGTATTTCACATTCTTTTCCATTGTTTGATTTTTTTGGATTTGCTTGACTGATTCTTCTTGTCTCCTCGAGTCATTCAATTCCAATTGTTCAATTCTGATTTTCAGTGAAGTATTTTCTTCACTCACTTTTTAAAAATCTTTTTCTAATTTTCTCATTGAGTTCTTTTGTTCTGTGGAATTTTTTTCCATTTCGCCAATTTTGTTTTCCAGTTCACCAATCCTATTTTTCAAGGATTTTACTTCTTTATCCACTCTCTCTTTAACTGACTTCTCCAGGCCCTTTTGCCAAGCCTCCCTCTCCTTTTCCCATTTATCTTCTAGCTCCCTTGTGAGAGCCTTTTTAATTACTTCTATGAGGTTCATCTGTGCTGAGGAACAGACGATCTCCTCCTTTGGGGATTCACCTGGGGACTGTCTGTTTTTAGTCTCCTCAGGATTTAGAGTCTGCTCTCTATCTGTATAGAAGCTGTCAATGGTTAAAGTCCTCTTCAGTTTCTTGCTCATTCTGTCCAATAATCAAAGACAAACTAGCAAAGAAAAGCAGAAAAAACTGGAGTCTTTCTTTGGGGGAGGGGCTGGGTGGTGTTACCAAGCTTCCTCTCCAGACTGCGGGGGGAAGCAGTGAGGCACTAGCCCGACTGTGCTGCGCCTGTGCTCTGAGATCCCAGAGCGTGCTGAGTCACTGTGGAGGGGGAAGGCGGGGACGACCAGGTCCGAGAGACTCCAGCTGTTTGGGGTTGTATTCTTCACCCCTGGTGTTTTTAGCTTCTCTGCTGGGCTGCTGACTTGCTGCCGGAGCAAAGTATCCAGTCCTGTAGCGAAGCTCTCCCCGCAGAGACGGCTGTGATCACTCCCCACCCCCTCTCCAGTCTGCTCCCGTGCTCTCATTGCCGCTGCCTGCCGCCTGCGCCCGATCTAAAACCGTCCCAGCCCTCCAGTAAAGACAGACCTTTCTTGGCGAATCTCAAGGATGGCTTCTCTTGGTAACTATTTGTGGGGTTTTTTTTCAGTCAAGCATTAATTCAGAGGCTTGTAATGAAATGGATAGTGAGAGAAAGCGTGGAGCTACACAGCTGTGTGCCTCCTCTCTGCCATCTTAACCGAAAATCAAACTTATTTTTTTTTAAATTCTAAACTAGTAACCTTTTTTGGCTGAAATGGGACAGATGCTAGCTAAAGATGCTCCATCCCCCACCCCAACCCCCCCAACCCCACCCAGGAGTGGAGCTATAGATAGCATGCTTAAGCTGATAGAAGATCAAGAGCTACTTATAACTTGGGAGCAGATAGCTAGACTTCTGGGTACATTAAAACACACCTCCCCTTGGTTCTTAGGGGAAGAGCAAATCTCTCCAGATAATTAGACATTAATTGGGGAACAGCTCTTTGCATTTTACAATGAAAATGGTCCTCATTCAATTTCCATTGAGGCATTCTATTTATACAATATAACACAGTTGGCCTTAAGAAACCATATAAGTAATAGAAGAAAGAATAAGAATAGCCAAATGGGGAAGCCTGAGATAAAGGAGGAAGACAAGGAACAGATTAATGACCATATCCCTACAGGGCTTGGAGACTTAAGTGAGGCTCAAAAGTGTAGTGAATCTGAGGCAGTTTCAGCTCCACCTAAGGAGCAGGTAATTGACTCTTCTCCATCAACTCCACCCTCCAGGATGGAGGGAGGGGAGGTAGTGGGGAGGGGGGGCGGTAATGACAGTACCAGTACCTCCCCCCCAGCATCCAGTCACTCCTATGACTAGATTGCAAAAGGGACTAACTAAGGCCAAAGCAGAAGGGAGAGATGTATCGGAATTTCAACACCACATTTTTTCTGTAATTCAACAGTTTAATTCTTCAGATCAAGAAAGTAGAAAATATCCTTCTTTTTGATAAAGAAATCCTCAAAGACCTGAAAAAGGTTTGCACTTTTTATGGGGCTACATCAGCTTATGTTAAGATGTTATTACAGAATTTGGCTTTTGAAATCTTAACCCCTAATGACCGGAAATCTATAGTAAGGATATTCCTTGAACCTGGACAAAACTACTTGTGACTTTCTGATTATAGTGAGCTCTATAGGATACAAGCCCAACAAAAAAGTCAAAGTGGAGTTCATACTACAATCACCTGTGACCTACTAACAGGTGTGGCTTCCTATGCAGATGTCACAGTACAGATTAATTATTCCATAGCAGCATATGAGCAAATTGCTGCTAATGCTATCAAAGCATGGGCTTCTCTCCACAATAAAGATGACAAGGGTGAGGCCTTCACAAAAGTAACACAAGGGCCAAATGAACCCTTTGCTGACTCTGTGGGACGTTTGCAGACAGCTATCACAAGAACTAATGGGGAAAATGAAGTAACAGACATTTTGGTAAGGCAACTTACTAAGGAAAATGCTAATAAGGTTTGCAGAAAAATTATATTATGACGGCACAAAGATGCTCCTTTAGAGGAGCTCATAAGATGCTGTGCCACAGTGAGCACAAATGCCTTTTATAGCCAAGATATTATGCAGACTTCCCAAAATCCCAACATGGGAAGACAGGGTCCCTTCTGGCAAGGGACTTCCAGAGACACTCATAGATGCTTTCAGTGTGGAAAAGTTGGACATTTGAGAACTCATTGTAGATATGGAGATAGAATGAGAAGATAGGGTGAGAGAATAAAACCCAAAACCCCATGTCCAATATGTAACCGAGGCTTTCACTGGACCTCTGAATGTAGATTGACCCAGAGAAATGAGAGGCAGGGCCCAGCTCCAAGTAGTAATCAAAAGATAGGTGGGGCATGATAGCAACTGAGGTTACACCCAGAGAGTCTTTAGAAATTCAGCACTCTGATTTCATCAACCAACAGAAAAGCAATCAGGATTACAGTTAGAGAGGTTACAAGCCTTTTAACACAACAGGGCAGTGTCCAGTGCAAATAGCTCCACTATCTTTAGATAATAGCCACTGATGTGGAAAGATCCAGAAAGTGGTGAATAGAAGGGACCAGATAGGCTAACTGCTTGGGGGAGAGGTTTTGCTTGTATCTCTACAGGTGGAGAAGGAATCAGATGGGGGCCAATGAGCCGTATTCACCTTGTCCATAGCAGAGAGATGGAGCAGATCCTTGAAATGAAGGAGAAGACCCAAGAAATATCGGGTGGTTCTGTTGCTGATTGTGCTCATTATTGAAAGAGCTTGGCAGTTATGGCGTTTGACTCATGGACATAAAAAATTGTTGGATTTCAAAACCCTCAGGAATCATTGGATTCTCTGAGACATAAGATTGTTGTAGGACTTGAAAACCCACAGGAATCATTGGATTTTCTGAGAAATGATAAGACTGTTACAGGACTTCAAAATCTGCTGGAATCATTGCATTCCCTAACACATAAAAAGACTCTTGCAGGACTTCAAAAACTTGAGGGGATCATTAGATTCCCTGATATGTGAAGCAATGGACAATAGATTGGTTTTAGACTATCTCTTGGCTGCTGAAGAAGACGTATGTGTGACTGATGTTTACATACCCTCCTTCTAGGACTTCTGGCAATCTTTTACAACACAATGTTAATTTATATTGTTTGTTTTACCATTACTTGCATGTTCAATTCATGTTTGTTACACCACATCAAGCCTGCACTGACTGTGGGGAGAGTTATCACTAATAGCCTCTGCATTATTGCTGTGTGCTTGTGTAATACCTCCCATGCTGATGGGTTTCTGCATACCTGTTTCTAATAAGACCCTTCAGTCCAGAAATCCGCTACCAACCCCACTTCCCTTTGGTGCTTTTCATCTCACTTCCTGAGATGTCAGGGAGGGCGTGATTATCTCCTTTTTAGTGCTTTCACCTCCCTTCCTGAGAAGTCAGGGGGGTTGTGATCACCTCCTTTTCAGTGCTTTTACCTCCTTTCCTGAGAAGTCAGGGAGGGTGTGATCACCTCCCCTTGGGAGCTCTGACCTTCCTGAGGAGTCAGGAATGGCATGACCACCTGTGTTCTAAAACAAAAGAAAGTGGGAGATGTAATGGGCTATGGTTTGAGTTGATACACTGAGATTCCAAGCACGTGAGGTTAAATAGTAATTGGACCAAACTCTATTAATATATATGCTTGGAGAAAGAATGGCCCCACCCACTCTTTGTGCAAGTCCTGATGTATTGTATAGGAAATGACGGTTTTGGTGGGTGGAGGCAGGGAAGTGGAAAGAGAGACTGCTGACTGGTGTCTTGTTGCAGCTGCACACATTGCTATTGCGATCCCCTCCTTCAGCTCTGATCCCCCTTCACCTCTGATTCTCCTTCACCTTCAATCCTTCTTCAGCTTCACTAAGAATAAAGATCAATGATTTTCCCTTAACTGAATTCCTGATTCCGGCTGATTTTAAATATGCGGTCATCACATGATGCAAAAAAGGCAAAAATAGTAAATGTTTCCTTTTCAAACCACAATGCAATAAAAGTTGTATTTGATAAGATCATAAGGAAATAAAGGCTAAAAACTAATTCAAAATTAAATAATTTAATTTAAAAAGTTAGTGGATCGAACAACAAATCACAGAAACAATCCTTAATTTCATTGAAGAAATTGACAATAATGAGACAAAATATCAAAACCTATGAAATGTAGCTAAAGCAAGTCATAGAAGAAAATTTTTATTCTGTAAATATCTATATAAATAAAATGAGGAAAGTGGAGATCAATGTATAGGTCATGCAAATAAAAAAGCTAAAAATAAGAACAAATTAAAAACTCCCAATTAAATATCAAATTTGAAATTTTGAAACTCAAAGGAGAAATTAATAAAATAGAAACTAAGAAAACTATTGAAATAATAAACAACACTAAGAGTTAATTTTATGGGAGAAAATTAAGAAAATAGATAAATTTTCAATAATTTTATCAGAAAAAGGAAAGAAAAAACCAAATCATCAGCATCAAAAAAGAAAGGGATGAAGTACCACCAATGAAAAAAAAATTAAAGCAATAATTAGGAGCTATTTTGTCCAACTCTATGGCAGCATGTATGGTAATCTAACTGAAAAAGATGAACATTTGCAAAAATATAAATTGCCCAGATTAACAGAAGAGGAAATATAATTCTTTAAATCGTCCAATTTTAGAAAAATAAATTGAACAAATTATTAATGAACTCCTTTAGAAAAAAATATCTTGGGCCAGATGGAATCACATGTGAATTTAACAAACATTTTGTTTTAATTATAGCTTTTAATTTACAAAGCATATGCATGGGTAGTTTTTCAACACTGATCCTTGCAAAACCTTCTGTTCCAAGTTTTCCCCTCCTTCCTCCCACCAGTCCCCTAGATGGCAAATAATCCAATACATGTTAAATATGTTAAAGTAATTGTTAAATACTACACACACACACACACACACACACACACACTTGCACAGTTATCTTGCTGCTCAAGAAAGATCAGATCTAAAAAGATTGTTTAAAAAAAAAAAAACCTGAAAAGGAAAACAAAAATGCAAGCAAATTGTAAGAGTGGAAATGCTATGTTGTGGTCCACATTCATTTCCTATAGTTCTTTCTCTGGGTGTAGCTGATTCTAATCATTACTGAACAATTGGAACTGGTTTGTATTATCTCATTGTTGAAGAGAGCCAAGTCCATCAGAATTGATCATCATATAGTATTTTGTTGAAGTGTATAATAATCTCCTGGTTTTGCTCATTTAACTTAGTATCAGTTCATGTAAGTCTCTCCAGGCTTCTCTGAAATCATCCTGCTGATCATTTCTTACAGAACAATAATATTCTATAACATTCATATATCTGCAATTTATTTAGCCATTCTCCAATTAATGGGCATCCATTCAATTTCCAGTTTCTAGCCACTACATAAAGGGCTGCCACAAACATTTTTGCACATTCGGGTCCCTTTCACTTCTTTAAGATCTCTTTGGGATATAGGCCCAGTAGTAATACTGCTGGATCAAAGTTACCAAACATTTAAAGTACTATTAATTTCAAAAGTATTTATTTCCTATTTGGAAAAGTAAGTAAGAAATAGTACTGCCAAATTCTTTCTTTGCCACAAGCATAACACCAATATTTAAATTAGGAAGGACCAAAACAGAGAAAGAAAATTATAGACCAATCTTCCTAATGAAGATGCCAAAATTTTAAACAAAATATCAGCAAAGAGATAACAGCAATTTATCAGCAGGATGATACACTATGACCATGTGGGATTTACACCTAAAATGCAGGGCTGGTTCAATATCAGGAAAAACATTACCATAATCAACCACATCAATAATAAAACCTACAGAAATTATATGAAATTCTCAATAGATGTAGAAAAGGCTTTGGAACAAATACAGCACCATTTCTATTAAAACACAAGACAGCATAGGAATAAAAGGAGCTTTTCTTAAAATAATAAGCAGTGTTTACCTAAAACTTACAGCAATCACTATTTTTAATGGAGAGGAGCTGGGAGCTTTCCCAAAAAGATCAAGGGTGAAACAAGGATGCACGTCATCACCCCCATTATTCAACATTATACTATAAATGTTGGCCTTAGCAATAAGAAAAGTACATTAAAGGAATTTGAATAGGCAATGAGAAAATAAAATTATCACTCTTTGCAGATGATCTGATGATATACTTTGAGAATCTTAGAAAAACATCCAAAAACCTATTGGAAATAATTTGCAGGTTTAGCAATGTTGCAGGACACAAAATAAACTCTCCCAAATCATCAACATTTCTATCTATTACTGACAAAGCCCATCAGCCAGAAATAGAAAGAGAAATTCCATTTAAAATATCTATAGATAAAATTTAATACTTGAGGGTTTACTTGCAAAGGCAAATCCCAAACTATACAAACACAATTATAAAGCTTTCACTCAAATTCAAATATAAACAATTGGAAAAATGTCTATTGCTCATGGTTTGACCAGAAGTAATATAATAAAAGGGATTATTCTGCCTAAATGTGTCTGCTTATTTAGTGCATCAAACTTCCAAAACATTATTTTATAGAAGTAGAAAAAATTATAAAATCCATCTGGAATAATAAAAGGTCAAGAATATAAAGGAAATTAATGAGAAAAAACACAAAGAATGATTTCTTGGCAGTACCAAAACTAGATCTATATTATAAATCATCAAATATCAAAATCATTTGGTACTAGCTAAGAGATAGAATGGTAGATCAGCAGAATAAATCAGATGCACATGATACAATAATCAAAGCCTATAGCAATCTAGTATTTGATAAAGCCCCAAACTTCAGCTTCTGGAATAAGAACTCACAATCTGACAAATATTTCTGAGAACAATGGAAAATAATGTCAGAAACATGGCATAGACCAACAACTTATACCCCATATCAAAATAAAGTTGAAATGGATATATGCTTTGGGCATAAAGGATAATATCACCAACAAAGTAGGAGAACAAGTGATAATTTCCCTATCAGATCTTTGGAGAAGGAAGGAATTTACTAAAGAAGAACTAGAGAACATCATGAAAGGCAAAATGGACAACTTTGATAACATTAAACTAAAAAGATTTTACACATATAAAATCAACAGAACTAAGATTAAAAGGGAAGTGCAAAACTGGGAAAAAATCTTTAAAGCCAATATTTCTGATTAAGGCCTTATTTCTAAAATATATAAAGAACTGTGTCAAATTTATAAGAATACAAGTTATTCTCCAATTGATAAATATTCAAAGGTTATGAAAAGACAACTTTCAGATGATAACATTAAAGGCATTTATAGTTATATGGAAAAAATGCTTGAATCACTATTGATTAGAGAAATTAAAATTAAAACATCCCTGAGTAACCACTTCACAACTCTCATATTGGCTAAGATGACTGGAAAAGATAATGATAACTATTGGAGAGGATATGGAAAAACTGGAACACTAATGAATTATTGGTGGAGTTTTGATGATTTAACCATTCTGGAGAGCAATCTGTAGCTATGTCCAAAGGGCTATAAAACTCTGCATACTCTTTGACCTAGCAGTGAAATCCTTGGGATACTGGGTCTGTATCCCCAGGAAATCTTAAAGCAGGAAAAAGGACCCACATATGCAAGAATGTTTATAGCAGCTCTTTGTGGAAGCAGAGAACTGGAAAAGGATTGGATACCCATCCATTCTGGAATGGTTGAAAAAGTTGTGGCATATGAAAATAATGAAATATTATTGTTTTATAAAAATGATGAACAAGCTAATTATAGAAAGGCCTGAAAAGATTTACATGAACTGATGCTAAGTTAAACAAGCAGAACCAGGAATAATTTGTACACATTAATAATAAGAATGTGCAATGATCAGCCATGAAAGGCTTGGTTCATCTCAATAGAAATCCTAAGAAATTCCAATAAACTTTGGACTGAAAATGCCACCTGCATTTAGAAAAAGAGGTAAGATGACTTGTATGTAAATCAACACATACTACATTCATTTCTTTTTTGTATTTTTTTATCTCTTCCATATTTTTATACATTTACCTCTGATTTTTTCTTCTAACATGAAACATACTTATTACAATAAAAAAAGAAAAATTAATTGAACTGATGTAGAGTTAAGTAACTTGAAATAGGTTAACCATATATACATTATTCTACAATGTTGTAAATATAAAGAAAAAAAGTGAAATTTATTATTCTATAGTTATAATGATGAGGACAATATATGAGAAAATATCTCACTTCTTTTTGTTGGTACTTTATTGCGTGTAATTTTTTGTAGCATGACTTGAAAAAGATGCATTCACTATTTCTGTCTTTCTGAATTTGATTTCAAGTTTTTATGCCTTAATGCAAAGTCAATTTTTATATAGGTGCAATGTACTACTGAGAAAAAAAGGTATACTTTATTGTCCCATTTAATTTTTTGAAAGGTGTATCATACCTAAATTTCCAAAAAAATCTCTTCACCTCTGTATTTTTTTTCTTGTTTATTTTGTGGTTAAATTTATCTAGTTCTGATAACAGGAGATTGAGACACCCCCCCCCCACTTATATAGATTTGCTGCTCACTTGCAAGTCAATTTACTTCTTATCTAGGAATTTGTATGCTATACCACTTGATGAATATATGTTAGTATTGATTCTACTTCATTATCTATGGTACCCTTTAGAAAGATGCATTTTCCTTCCTTATTTCTTTCAATTTTAATTTAATTCTATTTTTGCTTTTGCTTGATTTGAGATCATAATTGCTATACCTTTTTTTTTTTTTACTTTAGCTGAATCATAATAGATTCTGCTTCAACCTTTTACCTTTATTCTGTATGCATCTCTCTGTTTTAAATGTGTTTCTTGTAAACAACATATGGTAGAATTTTAGCTTTGAATCCACTCTGCTATCCATTTCCTTTTTATGAATACTTTACTCATTTATTGAAAAATTATTGGGTATGGATATAGGTGAGTATCACATGTTTCTAGATACAGTACATGTTTTAGCTAGTTTTTATATACTGCTAAAGGAAAAAAAGATTTTCCAGAAAGGGGAAGGGGAAGTGCATATTTAAAAATTAATGTGTACAAAAAGGAAACAATTGAGTAAAAAATATGAAAAGAAAATTATGTACCTCATATGGAACTTTACCCATTTTCTTCATGGAAAATATATTTGTTTCTGTACATATAGGGAGATTAATAATGCTTTTGCTAGTAATAATCCACAACAAATGTAATGATGTACAACCACCTCACCTCACCCTTTTTTTCTTTCTGTGATTCAATCTCTTATTTCAGCTATGCTCATGAATTCCTTTCAAGTCATTTCATGTTCCCAGAGTTATTAACTGAGATTCTGTTCTGGAGTTGGGGGTGAGGGGATTAATTAGCTAAAATCTTAATAGGACAGACTGAAGTTGTGAGAGATTTTTTTTTCTTAAATTTATTTTTAATTGATTAATTTTTTAAAAATCATTTAATATTACCCTTGTAAATCATTGTGTTCCAAATCCCCCTCTTCCCTCAGCTCCTCCTGTAAATGGCAAGTAGTCCAATATATGTTAAACATGATAGAATTATATGTTTAAATGCAATAAATGCAAACATATTTATACAATTATATTATAAGAAAAGTCAAATCAAACCAGAAAAAATGTTAAAGAAAATAAAATGCAAGCATACAACAATAAAATGAGTGAAATTGCTGTATTGTAAACCACACTCAGTTCCCACAGTTCTCTCTCTGGGTATAGATGGCTCTTTTCACATGACCATTGGAACTGGTCTGAATCATCTCATTTTTTTAAAATAACTTTTTTATTGACAGACCCATGCCAGGGTAATTTTTTATAGCATTACCCTTTGCACTCACTTCTGTTCCGATTTTTCCCCTCCCTCCCTCCAATCCCTCCCCCAGATGGCAAGCATATTGCCATGTTGAATAAGTTACAGTATATCCTAGATACAATATATGTGTACAAAACTGAACAGTTTTCTTGTTGCATAGGAAGAATTGGATTCAGAAAGTATAAATAACCTGGGAAGAAAAACAAACATGTAAGCAGTATATATTCATTTCCCAGTGTTCTTTCTTTGGCTATAGCTGCTTCTGTCCATCCTTAATCAATTGAAACTGAATTAGCTCTCTTTATCGAAGAGATCCACTTCCATCAGAATACATCCTCATACAGTATTGTTGTTGAGAAATGGTTCTGCTCATTTCACTTAGGATCAGTTCATGTAAGTCTCACCAGTCCTCTCTGTATTCATCCTGCTGGTCATTCCTTACAGAACAATAATATTTCATAATGTTCATATACCACAATTTACTCAACCATTCTCCAATTGATGGGCATCCATTCATTTTCCAGTTTCTAGTCACACAAACAGGGCTGCCACAAACATTTTGGCACATACAGGTACCTTTCCCTTGTTTAGTATCTCTTTGGGTATAGTAAGCCCAGCATAGTACTGCTGGATCAAAGGGTATGCACAGTTTGATAACTTTTTGAGCATAGTTCCAAATTGCTCTCCAGAATGGCTGGATGTGTTCACAATTCCATCAACAATGTATCAATGTCCCTGTTTTCCCACATCCCCTCCAACATTCCGCATTATCTTTCCCTGTCATTCTAGCCAATCTGACAGGTGTGTAGTGGTATCTCAGAGTTGTCTTAATTTGCATTTATCTGATTAATAATGATTTGAAACATATTTTCATATGTCTATAAATAGTTTCAATTTCTTCATCTGAGAATTGTCTGTTCATATCCTTTTGACCATTTATCAATTGGAGAATGGTTTGATTTCTTATAAATTAAAGTCAATTCTTTATATATTTTAGAAATGAGGCCTTTATCATAACCTTTGACTGTAAAAATGTTTTTCCAGTTTATTGTTTCCCTTCTAATCTTGTCTGCATTTGTTTTGTTTGTACAAAAACTTTTCAATTTGATATAATCAAAATTTTCTATTTTGTGGTCAAAAGTGATCTCTAGTACTTCTTTGGTCATAAATTCCTCCCTCTTCCACAGGTCTGAGAGGTAAACTATCCTATGCTCTTCCAATTTATTTATAATCTCATTCTTTATGCCTAGGTTATGAACCCATTTTGACCTTATCTTGGTGTACGGTGTTAAGTGTGGCTCAATGCCTAGTTTCTCACATACTAATTTCCAATTTTCCCAGCAAGTTTTGTCAAATAATGTGTTTTTATCCCCAAAACTGGGGTCTTTGGGTTTGTCAAACACTAAATTATTAAAGTTATTGGCTGTTTTGTCCTTTGAACCTAACCTATTCCACTGATCAACTAGTCTATTTCTTAGCCAATACCAGATGATTTTAGTAACTGCTGCTTTATAATATAATTTTAGATCTGGTACAGCTAGGCCACCTTCATTTCATTTTTTTTTCATTAATTCCCTTGCAATTCTTGACCTTTTGTTTTTCCATATGAACTTTGTTGTTATTTTTTCTAGTTCATCAAAGTAGTTTTTTGGGAGTCTGATTGGTATAGCACTAAATAAATAGATTCATTTAGGTAGTATTGTCATCTTTATTATATTTGCTTGCCCAATCCAAGAGCATTTAATATTTTTCCAGTTTGTTAGCTCAGACTTAATTTGTGTGAAAAGTGTTTTGTAGTTTTGCTCATAAAGTTTCTGATTTTCCCTTGGCAGATAGATTCCTAAATATTTTATACAATCAGTAGTTACTTTAAATGGAATTTCTTTGTGTAACTCTAACTGTTGGGTTTTGTTAGTGATATATAAGAATGCTGATGACTTATGTGGGTTTATTTTGTATCCTGCAACTTTGTTGAAGGTGTGGATTGTTTCTAATAACTTTTTAGTAGAGTCTCTGGGGTTCTCTAAGTATACCATCATATCATCATCAAAGAGTGATAATTTGGTTTCCTCATTGCCTATTCTTATTCCTTTAATCTCTTTCTCAACTCTTATTGCCAAAGTTAGCATTTCTAATACAATATTAAATAGGAATGGTGATAGTGGGCAACCTTGTTTCACTCCTGATCTTATTGGGCATGGTTGCAGTTTGTCCCTGTTATATATGATGCTTATTGCTGTTTTTAAATAGATGCTACTGATTATTTTAAGGAAAAGTCCATTTATTCCTGTACTCTCAAGAGTTTTTAATAGAAATGGATGTTGGATTTTATCAAATGCTTTTTCTGCATCTATTGAGATGATCATATGGTTCTTGTTAATTTGAATATTAATGTGGCCAATTATACTGATAGTTTTCCTAATATTGAACCACCCCTGCATTCCTGGTATAAATCCTACTTGATCATGGTGATTTTCTGTAGTCTTTTTACTAATATCTTATTTAAGATTTTAGCATCAATATTCATTAGGGAGATTGGTCTATAATTTTCTTTCTCTGTTTTCTTTTCTTTTTTTTTTATGGCCAAGTTGTACAAGTTTTTAATGTCAAACAAAAAAATTAATAAAAAAGGAAAACAGCCAAAAGTCTAAATATAAAATGAACAAAAGCCAAAAAAGAACACAGAGAAAATGAGTTATATTTGTTATTTTTTTTCTATTTTAAATTTTTATTTAATAATTACTTTATATTGACAGAATCCATGCCAGGGTAATTTTTTTACAACATTATCCCTTGCACTCATTTCTGTTCCAATTTTTCCTCTCCCTCCTTCTACCCCCTCTCCTAGATGGCAAGCAGTCCTATATATGTTGGATATGTTGCAGTATATCCTAGATACAATATATGTTTGCAGAACTGAACAGTTCTCTTATTGCACAAGGAGAATTGGATTCAGAAGGTATAAATAACCCGGGAAGAAAAACAAAAATGTAGATAGTTCACATTCGTTTCGCAGTGTTCTTTCTTTGGCTATAGCTGCTTTTGTCTGTCATTTATCAATTGAAACTCAGGTCTCTTTGTCAAAGAAATCCACTTCCATCAAAATATGTCCTCATACAATATCGTTGTTGAAGTGTATAATGATCTCCTAGTTCTGCTCATTTCACTTAGCATCAGTTCATGTAAGTCTCGCCAGTCCTCTCTGTATTCATCCTGCTGGTCATTTCTTACAAAACAATAATATTCCATAACATTCATATACCACAATTTACCCAGCCATTCTCCAATTGATGGGCATCCATTCAATTTCCAGTTTCTAGCCACTACAAATAGGGCTGCTACAAACATTTTGCAACATACAGGTCCCTTTCCCTTCTTTAGTATTTCTTTGGGATATAAGCCCAATAGAAACACTGCTGGGTCAAAGGTTATGCACAATTTGATAACTTTTTGGGCATAATTCCAGATTGCTCTCCAGAAGGGTTGGATTCATTCACAACTCCACCAACAATGCATTAGTGTCCCAGTTTTCCCGCATCCCCTCCAACATTCGTCATTATTTTTTCCTGTCATCTTAGCCAATCTCGTAGTGGTATCTCAGAGTTGTCTTAATTTGCATTTCTCTGATCAATAATGATTTGGAACTCTCTTTCATATGAGTGGTAATAGTTTCAATTTCATCCTCTGAAAATTGTCTGTTCATATCTTTTGACCATTTATCAATTGGAGAATGGCTTGATTTCTTATAAATTTGAGTCAGTTCTCTATATATTTAGGAAATGAGGCCTTTATCAGAACCTTTAACTGTGAAGATGTTTTCCCAGTTTGTTGTTTCCCTTCTAATCTTGTTTGCATTAGTTTTGTTTGTACAAAGACTTTTTAATTTGAAGTAATCAAAATTTTCTATTTTGTGATCAGTAATGGTCTTTAGTTCATCTTTGGTCACAAATTTCTTTCTCCTCTACAAGTCTGGGAGATAAACTATCCTGTGTTCCTCTAATTTATTTATAATCTCATTCTTTATGCCTAGGTCATGGACCCATTTAGCTTCTCACAGCATTCCCTTTTTAGTATCCCTCCCCCTGCCTTAGAGTTCCTCCCCCTATCTTATCC
Source organism: Antechinus flavipes (assembly GCF_016432865.1). Lineage (NCBI taxonomy): Eukaryota > Metazoa > Chordata > Mammalia > Dasyuromorphia > Dasyuridae > Antechinus > Antechinus flavipes. Next base: position 196,974,951 of record NC_067399.1, read on the forward strand.
CTTTCCCTCCCAGTTTCCTTATTCCCTTCCTCTTAGCTTATTCCTTCCCTTTTCATTTTTCCCTTCTCACTTTTCAATGAGGTGGGAGAAGTTTCACCATGGATTGAATATGTCTTAAGATTTTTCACTTAAAGCCAATTCTGAAGGCAGTAAGATACCCACTATATTCATCCCCCTCCATTCTTTCTCTCAGATATAATAGGTTTCCTATGCCTCTTCATGAGATGTACTACCCCCACTTTACCCTTTTTCTGGTAAAATGTCCTTTCCACATCAGTTTCTAGAACAAGGTATACATGTATTCTTTATACATCTTTATAGCCGAAATATAGTTCCCAAGATTAATCTTTACCTTTTTAGATTTCTCTTGAGTTCTATATTTGTAGATCAAACTTTTTGTAAAGTTCTGGCTTTTTCATCAGAAATAGATGAAATTCGCTTACTTCGTTGAATGTCCATCTTCTTTCCTGGAAAAAGATGCTCATTCTCGCTGGGTAAGTTATTTTTGGTTGCATACCAAGTTCCTTAGCCTTTCAGAATATCATATTCCAGGCCCTTCGATCCTTTAATGTGGATGCTGCCAGATCCTGAGTGATCCTTATTGTGGCTCCTTGATACTTGAATTGGGTTTTTCTAGCCGCTTGCAATATTTTTTCCTTTGTCTGAGGATTCTGGCATTTGGCCACTATATTCCTTGGTGTTTTGATTTTAGGATCCCTTTCAGTGGGTGATCGATGAATCCTTTCAATGTTTATTTTTTCCTCTGTTCCTATGACTTCTGGGCAGTTCTCTTTGATAATTTCCTGGAAAATAGTGTCCAGGCTCTTTTTTTCATCATGTTTTTCTGGGAGTCCAATGATTCTCAGATTGTCTCTCCTGGATCTGTTTTCCAGGTCTGTTGTCTTCCCCAGAAGGTAATTTACATTCTTTTCCATTGTTTGATTTTTTTGGATTTGCTTGACTGATTCTTCTTGTCTCCTTGAGTCATTCAATTCCAATTGTTCAATTCTGATTTTCAGTGAAGTATTTTCTTCACTCACTTTTTAAAAATCTTTTTCTAATTGTCCCATTGAGTTCTTTTGTTCTGTGGAATTTTTTTCCATTTCGCCAATTTTGTTTTTTAGAGAGCTATTTTCTGTTTCCAGTTCACTAATCCTATTTTTCAAGGATTTTATTTCTTTATCCACTCTCTCTTTAAATGACTTCTCCAGGCTCTTTTGCCAAGCCTCCCATTTTTCTTCTAGCTTCCTTGTGAGAGCCTTTTTAATTTCCTCCATGAGATTCATCTGTGCTGGTGAACAGATGATCTCCTCCTTTGGGGATTCACCAGGAGACTGTCTGCTTTTAGTTTCCTCAGGATTTAGAGTCTGCTCTCTATCTGTATAGAAGCTGTCAAGGGTTAAAGTCCTCTTCAGTTTCTTGCTCATTCTGTCTAATAATCAAAGACAAACTAGCAAAGAAAAGCAGAAAAAAACTGGAGTCTTTCTTTGGGGGAGGGGCTGGGTGTGTTACCGAGCTTCCTCTACAAATTGAGGATGGCAGCAGTGAGGCACTAGCAGGATTGTGCTGCGCCTGTGCTCTGAGATCCCAGCACGTGCTGAGTCACTGTGGGGGGTGGGGGTGGGGGGGCGGCTAGGTCCCGAGAGACTCCAGCTGTTTGGGGTTGTATTCTTCACCTCTGGTGTTTTTAGCTTCTCTGCTGGGCTGCTGACTTGCTGCCAGGGCAAAGTATCCGAACCTGTAGCAAAGTTCTCCCCGCAGAGACGGCTGCGATCACTCCCCACCCCCTCTCCAGTCTGCTCCCGTGCTCTCACTGCCACTGCCCGCCGCCTGCGCCCAATATAAAACCATCCCAGCCCTCTAGTAAAGACAGACCTTTCTTGGTGAATCTCAAGGATGGCTTCTCTTGGTAACTATTTGTGGGTTTTTTTTCAGTCAAGCATTAATTCAGAGGCTTGTAATGAAATGGATAGTGAGAGAAAGCGCGGAGCTTATGCAGCTGTGTACCTCCTCTCTGCCGTCTTAACTGGAAGTCCCTTCTTTCTCTGTTTTCAACCTATCTGGTTTAGGTGTCAATACCATATCTGTGTCATAAAAGGAATTTGGTAGGACTCCTTCATTCCCTATTTTTTCAAATAGTTTATAAAGCATTGGGGCCAATTGTTCTTTGAATGTTTGGTAGATGAATCATCCCATTGTTGAAGACAACCACTTTCATCAGAATTGATTGTGGCATAATATCGATGTTGCCATGAACAATGATCTCCCGGTTCTGCTCATTCAGTTAGCATCAGTTCATAAATTTCTCCAGGCTTCTCTGAAATCATCCTCCTTGTTGTTTCTTTCAGAACAATAATATTCCATAACATTCATATACCATAACTTATTCAGCTATTCTTCAAAAAATGGGAATTTCATTTTCCCTCAGTTTCCAGTTTCTTGCCAAAACAAAAAGGGTTGGCACAAACTGTTTTACACAGTGGGTCCCTTTCCCTTCTTTAAGATTTCTTTGGGATATAAGTTCAGTAGAAACACTGCTGGACCAAAGAGTATGTAAAGTTTGATCACTCATTTGGCATATTTCCATATTGCTCTCCAGAATAGTTGGATCTGTTCACGATTTCACCAACAATGTCTTAGTGTCCCACTTTTCCCACATCCCATCCAACATTTCTCCTTGTCTTTTCTTGTCATCTTAGCCAATCTGAGTGATATCTCAGTGTTGTTTTAAGTTGCATTTCTGTGATCAGTAATGACTTAGAACACTTTCTCATATGATTAGAAATAGTTTTAATTTCTTCATCTGAATATTGTCTGTTCATATCTTTGACCATTTGTCAATTGGAGAATGGCTTGTATTCTTATAAATTTGAGTCAATTCTCTATTTTAGAAATGAGGCCTTTATCAGAACTCTTAAATGTAAAAATGATTTCCCCATTTCTTGCTTCCTTTCTGATCTTTTCTGTATATAGTTTTGTTTGTACAAAAACTTTTTAAACTTAATGTAATCAAAATTATATATCTGGTGCTCATTTATGTATTCCCGTTCTTCTTTGGCCACAAATTCCTTCCTTCTTTACAGATCTGAAAGGTAAACTATCCTATGTTCCTCTAATTTGCTATATAGTATCACTATGTCTAAATTGTGAAACCATTTTGATCTTATCTCGGTGTACAGAGTTAAGTGTGGGTCAATGTCCACTTTCTGCCATATTAGTTTCCAATTTTCCCAGAAAATTTTGTCCAATAGTGATTTCTGATCCCAAAAGCTTGGGTTTGTCAAACACTAAATTGCTATAGTTATTGCTTATTTTGTCCTGTGATCCTAACCTTTTCCACTGATTGACTATTCTATTTCTTAGCCAGTACCAAGTGGTTTTGATGACTGCTAGAAAACTAACATTTTTCATACAATATTGAATACTAATGGTGATAGTGGACAACCTTGTTTCACCCCTTATCTTCCTGTGAATTGTTCTAGTTTTTCCTGTTACATATGGTGCTTGCTGATGGTTTTAAAAAGATGCCTTTTATCCCTGTATTACCTAGTGTTTTTAACAGAAATGGGTGTTGGATTTTATCAAATGCTTTTTCTGCATGTGTTGAGATAACCATATGATTTTTGTTAGTTTGGTTATTGATATAGTCAATTATGCTAATTGTTTTCCTAATATTGAACTAGCTCTGCATTCCTAGTATAAATCCTACTTGGTCATGGTGTATTATCCTGGGGATGACTTTCTGTATTCAATAAAGAGATTTTCAATTCCATCATACCACAACTTGCCATGTGAATCAACTTGAAGTAAAAAGTTGAGGGAAGGCAGGTGAGGCACATGCCTTTCCCTGTGTATTCCTCCTTTTGTTATACATTTCTGTTCTCCCCCCAAAATGATCATTTTTAATATGTTTGTCCTTTGAAGTTTTAAAGTCAATTTCCCCCTGCATTTTTAAAATAGAAGATAACATTCTCAGTCTCTTATACAGTCTATAGAATTAGATGAGGAATCTGTATGTATAAATGTTATTTCTGATTTATTTCCTGTAATGACCACCTTCTTTGAAGTTTACTTCTGGTAAACAAATAACTCCCAATCTATAAGCTTTTAAAATAACACTAAAGACATTTTATCATGTGGAAAAGAGCCCAAAATTCTTCAAGTGGTCATTTAGAATGAGAAAATCTAAACATATATGTACACATGCAAAGAGGTCTGTTCCACATGCATGTTTGCATGCATGTGGATGTGAATGTTTACATATATTTGTATCCTTGCTAGGTGTGTGTCACATGTATTGGTAGATAATAACGTATTACCATGTATATGTATGTTATATGCCTGTCCATTCTCACATATATGCATACATGTATGTATATTTGTGTGTGTGTGTGTGTGTGTGAATATAATTGTACATCTCTCCTCTCTCTGTGTTTGTCTCTGAATCTGTCTCTGTCTCTATCTCTCTCTCTAGTCTATTATCTTACACATGCCTAATTGGTGCCCTGAGGATAAAGTAACAATGAATTTACTAATTTAGGGTACAAGATGGAGCAAAATCCAGTAGTTTAAATCACTAAATGGCAGTTTAACTTCCATAATTACTTTGAATATTTTTTTACCTTAGAAACTGCTTCCAAAAGGGAAAATTGATTTCAAAATGAATTGAACACTTAAGCTACAACTATGCCCTCATAGGAAGTCACATTTAAATTTATTGTCTAGAGTACTTTGTGGGGTAGGAGTTTAGTAAGGGCACATTTAGTTGTGTTCTTTGTCTAATGAAAGGATTTTCTTATCAACATCATTAGCCAGTAGGGATTTATCATTTAACTAGCATCTCAAGTGACAATAAGCTCACTAAAGAATGTGGTAGCTTTTTCCATATTTCATTGTTTTGATTTTTAGAAACTTCTTTCTCATATATGTCTATACCCCTAAAGATCTCTTCATACCAATCACCATCTACTTATCTAGTGTCCATATGAAATTTAGAATCGAATTTTAAGCTAAAGATTCCTCACTGACTCCAATTTTTTAAATATATTCCACATCATGAGAGAACAGGCCAGTCTTTGACCCTCAGATAGCTTAAAATTTCTTTTTTTGTTATTGATCTGGAGATTTAACGAATTTCAATATTCTGTGTTGCTGCTATTAAGGTCATATGCATGAACTTAAATTTAGCTCTGAGACAAACATATCAGTGTTTACTCTGAAAAAGATTCAAGGATAGATAAGCTTGCTTGTGAAATCAATATCACGGGTCAGAATTATTATCAGGAGTGAAAAGACATTTAAAGGCTTCTAATGCAAACCCTTCACTGATATAAGAACAAAATGAGGTCAGAGTAATTACAAGACTTGCTTATTTCTCCTCTATCCAGTATCCCTCCATGTCTTTGAAACTCTTCTTTAAATGGATTGGGAAAAAATGGACAAAATCCTTCTAGTGATTAGCTTTAATTGTAGGAAAACCTGAATAATCATTTTCCCTGTCGCTTCACTCATTCAACAAATCTCAGCTTAAAATAATAATGTCATAGAAGAGAATTAAATTAATCAGTATAAACCATATATTAGCTTATATCTCATAATAGAAATGATTTATTTCTGAATCATAAGAAATGTAAGATGTCCCTTTGAGAACTATCTCAGGGGAAGAGGGATAGATTTCTTGCTCAAAGCTATGTATAAAATGCCATATTTTTGTTCATGTGTGTGTGCCTATGGTTATGTCATTAGGAGTTAAATTATGAAGTTACTATTGTGTTTTTAGAAAGGTGGCTGCATAAAGTTATTTGTATGTAGCCTGATAGAATTCGTACTCAAAGACTTAATCATTTTCTACTTTAAGTCCTTAGAGCTAACATCAAAATTATTAGCAAAGATTCATGAATTTGATATAACTTAAGACCAATTTCACATTTACCACTGGAGAACTATTTATTTCTTTTCTTCATAAAAAGAATACCCTTTATATGGGATAGAAGTGTGTGTGCACAATTGACCAATGAACCCCTGAATATTTTTCACCATGAGTCTCAAATCCCAAGAAACAATTATTGACACTAAAAATGACTCAATCAGTGAATTGAATTGGGGAGTTCTTGTTAATATGAATTTGGCTCTAGGGACATGATGGGCCATCCTAATAGTAATTTAGTGGAGAATGTATGTTCTATTATCCTATTTAATTTCATGATACACACACACACACACACACACACACACACACACACACACACACACACACACAAAATCCCTAACTTCATTAGGAGTGTGGCTTGGTTGTCCCCTTCTAAATGGAAAAAAAAAAAAAAAAAGATTCCTGATCTTAGTATTAATGCTCTCTCTTGAAATTCTTCTGCATTACTTCCCATATTGTGGTGTGTGTGTGTGTGTGTGTGTGTGTGTGTGTGTGTGTGTAAAGTTTTCTTCATTTACTGGGACATTTTTGTTAGTACAACTATTCATACATTTGACAGTTAATATGTCTTTATAAAATTAAATGGTTTATCTTTTTTAGAATCTAGTAAATTGCCTAATGCCTAAAACCTACTTGCAGAAATGTTTGCTGAATGATGGAATTAATGGCCTATTTCTCATTTTTAAGTTCTATCTCAAGTCCCATTTTTTCTAGGAAGAATATTAATCCAAAGCATAAATGATCTCTCAGTTCTTCCAATTCATAGCATTCATAGTCTATCACTTAGTTAACACTTACCTTATGCTTCCTGGTAGCATTTGTTTTATTTGTGGTCAATGAATACATATAGGCACTGCATATAGATTATAAATTGAACTCATAGTGGAAAAGCATGAAGAAAGCAGACTGTATCACATTTGGAAAATGACATCACAATTTCAATCATTAATATAGTTCCTCAAACAAAATTCCATCTTTTAACCATAATGCTACATGGCTATGAGACTTTAAGAAACCATTATCTCACTAAGAAAACTTACAGATACAAGTATCTCAAAGAACAATAGAAAAAATAAATGATCAGTACAACAAGTTGAAACATATTGCTAGAATAAGTTGGATATGAGAAATGGTTATAGTTTAGTCATTTTAATTGTATCCAATTCTTCATGTCCCTATTTGGGATTTTCTTGGCAAAGATACCTTAATAGTTTATTTTTCCTTTCCAGCTTTTTTATTGATGAGGAAATTGAGGCAAACAGGATTAAATAACTTGCCTAGGATTCGACAATGTCTAAGGCCTGATTTATATTTAGAAAGATGAGTCTTCCTAACTTTCTAATTGTCCTATGAGAAGCTATAGGTTATACATAAAAGGAGGTTTGCCTATTTATATAGTAAGAATTCAAGTAATAAATGAATAGTCCAAATGTTATTCTACTATCCACAAAACAGTGAGGGATGCTGATGAAGGCCTTTAGGATATTGAATAGATTTTCCAAATAGAATTTATGGAAAGTAAAGATCAGAAATCATGATGGTGACAAGTAGTAAATTTTGATTTACAGCAGTGAAGATCTTGGGATGTCTAAACCAATGAGTTCTAACCCAAATAGATTCTAAATTAATGAACTGGAAAAAATATTGGTGAACATCTATCTACATCAATGCCTTTATTATATAGAAGAACTTTTATAGAAGAGTGAAGATATTGGCTTAAAACAACATACGTGGAACATTCAGAATTTCAATGCAGATATTCTGATTCCATATCCAATGCTCTTGATACTACATTATTTTATCATATACACTCATTCCAGTATTGCATTACCACACATTCTTAAAAACCACTTCATAAAAAGGAATGGTAGATTGCATTTTCCCATAAAAACAACATTAGAATTGTTGACTGTGTTTCTGACAAAGATTCACAATAAAACAAAGCCTAGATTTAATGGAAAATATATCACAAAAGAAAAGGAATCTAATAATGTATCTCTATAACTTAAAACAATAAAGTCAGTGCTCCAGCTTTTATGAAATGAGTATAATGGGGGATAATTATGGAAAGAAGGTGGGGTAGGTTTATAAATTTCAAACCCTCTAGATTTCCCCCACAAATAGAACAAATTTGCACCTCAGGACAAACGTAGACTGCTGAAAAATCATTAAGACTTGGGGGCAGAACAGGGGTCCTCCTGATACAATTTGAAAATAGTTGAAGAAAGATCTCAGTATGGAGATTAACCTGTCTAAAATGCAAACACCTCCAGGCTAGCTCCACTGAAACATCACCTGGGGACCTCTCAGGCTAGCTGGGTATGGCTGGAGCCTCAGCAGAAACACTGAGACTTTCACCTTCAGGACTTTGTCAAGTCAGGGTTTGAGTCTGGGGAACATCAGGCTGAGTTATGCTGTTGAAATGTGGCCTTCTGTCAGAAGGAACTAACACTCAGTGAATACAGAGATAATGGGGCAGGGACATTGCTTGCTGTGAGCACTTGCAGGAGGGTGGAGCTTTTGGTTTGGGGTTCCTAGTTGGAGTAGAGAGCTGAGGGGAAGCTTGAGTCACCATCTCCTCACCCCAGGATTAAAGATGCTTACACTAATATCAATTATTTGTTTTAATGAACTAGCAAAGAACAAAGAACACTACCATTGGAACAGATTATGTAAACAGGGAAGATTGGGATTCATCTTCAGAGGGGCGCACTTTAATAAAACAAAAAGCTTCTACCCCAAAGAATAATGTGAAATAGCTCCCTGCCCAGAAAGAATTTTTAGAAGAACTAAAAAAAAAAATTAAAAATCAAATGAGAGACTAGTCATCCAAGAAAAAACAAGATTATGAAAAAACTTAACCAATTAGAAAAGGAGGTACAGAGTCTCAAAGATGAAAATAATTCTTTGAAAATTAGACTTAGGAAAGAAGAAGCCGGTGAAGTTATGAGAGACCAAGAAATAACAAAACATCACAAAAAATGAGAAAATAGAACAGAATGTGAAACAGCTTAATAAGAAAAAAGACAGATATACAGAACAGATCAAGAAGAGAAAATACAAAAATAATTAGACTGCCATAAAGTTATGACCAAAAAGAGAAACTTAACATAATAATGCAGGAAATAATCCAAAAAATAATTGTCCTGCAGTGATAGAACATGAAGGGAAAATAGAGATAAAAAATCCACTGATGACCACCTCAAAGAGAGCCTATGTGGAGAATACACAAGAATATTATTGCCAAATTTCAAAAGCCCCAGAACAACAAGAATATTTTGCAAGAAACAAGAAAAAATATTCAAATATTCTGGAGCTACAATTAGAATTGCACAAAACATCAGCAGCTACAATAAAAGAATGTAATCTTTTATTATAAAAGATCCTGGAATCTTAGCTATAGACAATCAAAGAACTAGGTCTGTGTCCAAAAATATCATATTCACAAAAATTATCTATAAATTTGAATGACAAAAATGGACATTCAACAAATGAAGATTTTCAGAACTTTCTATCAACCAAACCTGAACTTAACAGGTAACTTCACATATTAGAACCAAAATATCAGTTTTAAGGAACTTAACATGGATAACTGTTTAAACATGGACAGATTATTTATATTTTAATATATGTATATATGTATACCAGATGTTTAAGATTCATGTTAACAATAGTGTAGCTCAAAGGAAAGATTGACAGAGTTAAGGTAAACATAGTAATCCTATTGTACAAATGAAGTGCAAAAGATGAATAGTCTTAGTGGCAGTAAATGAGGAAGGAAGATTTGTAGTTCTGAAAAGCTTCTCACATTGGGAATGGGTTCAATAGGCAACCTTATATGTAATACATATATAATATATAACATTTATATATTATATATGTATATATTAATATATATATATATATATATATATATATATATACACACATATATATATACCATGAAGGATATAGAGCACTTCAAAATCTATAAGGAAATAAGAGAAGAGGGATGGGCAGATGGGATAATGGGGTGAGGGAAGAAGACAAGGATGGGGGGAGGTTAAGTAATAGCAAGGCAAGTTATAGAGCAGAATTTAATTAAAGAGTTAGCAGGGATAGGAAATACATTTGTGTGTTTGTGGGGTATATAGGGTTGTGAATGTGTGTATGTATGCATACATCTACATATGTATACAAATGTACATTTTTTTTTAACATAACTTACTGGGAGATGGTGAGAGATTGAAAGCAGGAAAAGAATAAAGTAAATAAGGTGTTCAGTAGATAAAAAAAGAACACATTTTTTTTACTCTTGAAAAATCTGTGACAGGTTATATAGTTCTACTGGCAAGGCTGCTTCTTAATACCAGAGTTGGTCTTCAGTGCCTGTTTCTGAGCACAAAAACTCAATTTAAAGTTTTCATCTTCACTTAAAAAACAAACAAAGAAAAAATTAAGTAAAAACTCAACTAGAATTTCCCCATTTCCTCTCCCTCTCTTTCTTCCTCCTCTTCCCTATTTTACTGTGCTGTGCTAAGTAGCAAATCAAATGAAGACTCCTGGGAAGCAATAAGTGACAGCTATCACAGCACTTTACACTCCATTGGGATGCCATAAAAACAATTACTTTATCATTAGAGACTTTAAAAAAAGAGGAGCTTCAAAATCTCTCTCATATTTCTAAGCCTGCCTTTGCATAAAAGCTATTAAATGAAAGATAAAGGCAGAAAGAGTCGAGGAATAAGTGTTAATTAGTCAGTGACCAATAAGAGGAGCAGAAATGTCTTATTGTTCTCTTTAATTCCTATTTAACTTTGTATGTGTCTGTGCCTTATTTCCTTAACTAGATTGTAAACATTGTCATACTAAAGAAGCTAGGACAACTGTGGTAGGTTGCAAATAGCAGCTGCATATAATAGCACTAAGAGTTATTTCATGGCTGCCTGCATGGCAGCAAATAAAATCAGAGGGAGGTGAAACTTCTATAGTCATGTTTGTTAGTCAAGACAATTTTGCCACAGACAGTATTTATTTGCAAAGAAGAAATAGGTAACAAAGCACAATCTCATGTACCAGCACTTATCTCAATCTCATGGTATAAGATGATATATTTCATAGGTTCTTGGGCTTGAAACATCTTCTACCTAATCAAATGGAAATGGATATCATTTTATTTATCATATACAATATGTTCCACGTGCATGCTCTCTGTTGACTTTCTTATAGTAGGAAGAGACCTATGTTTAAAGTCATAAGTTGAACAGTGTGACACAGTCTTTGGAAGATTAAAAAAAAGTGCTGATGTAAATGGAGGGAGAGGATGATGTGACAAACTACTTGTCTAGAAACTGAAAACTTGACTGTGTCCTCTGCCTTATAAAATATTTGAGAATAGATCATTGATAGACATAACCAAGTTGACCATTCACATACAAGTTGGAAAGCTTAAATTATTTTAGGAATTAAGTGGCAAGTATAATTTCATAGTGCTGATGACAACAATGATGACAGTGGTGGTGGTGGTGGTAGAAATTTTTATGATTTTTACCTTGTTTTCCCTGAATTTTTTCTTTTTATGAAATAATTCTATTCTACTACTAAATATATCATTAGCTTATTCATCAACATTCACGAAATACCAATTAACTTTATGTCACTGAACTTGGCCACAAAGGATATCATTATTCTAAGTTTCTGGTTAAAAAACAAATATGAGTCCCTTCTTTAAGCTCATATTTGGCTCATGCCACACAACTGTATCATTCTTTTCTTGTTACTATGTATGACATGAAAATAAAACTGTTTTTTGGAGTTATTTATAAACTATGTAATCCAAGATAAATTAATTGTTTTTATCTATGGGGAAGAGGGAGCATGGGGATAGAACAGAGTAATTGATAAGCTTCCATATATAATTCTAATGGACTGCTACTAACCTGTGTTCAGACTTATCTAATCTATTCTGTCTGGTACCTTCAGTTTTTTTCAATTCCTCCAAGTTTCTTGCATTCATAGAACTTTGGACTTTGCCACTTGAATAGTAGATTTCAACACAGAAATATTTGCTTTTACTCCCCAGAATCAGGACCCTGTGCCACTTCTTGTCCATCTCTATATCATGCTATTTCTACTCTGTGAAACTATTCCACCTTCAATCTATAATAAAACTTTGCACTTTGCCTCTGGGATGATGGGCTTTGATGAGGGAACTATAGCTTATTTTCCTAGAATCAGTCCTCTTTGTAATTTCTTGGCCATTTTCATAACATACTACTACTCTCTCTTTTTCCATTTATCCTCTATTAAAGATTGGTCTTTTGTCCATCTGAATATGATCTCCTTTAGGATTTCCTAGCTTTGGTGTTTAGATGAACAAGTTAAAGCCATCAATGGTCATGTGAAAAAATGCTCTAAATCACTATATTGATCTTTTTGATCCCTCAACATCATCCCTCAATATCACTGTTAGGTCTGTATCCCAAAGAGATCATAAAAAAGGAGAAAGGATTTAGACACACAAAGTTATTTATAGCAACTCTTTTTGTGATGGGAAAAAATTGGAAATTTTAAAATGTATATCAGTTGGAGAATGGATAAACAAAGTGTGGAATATGAATGTAATGGAATATTATTGTGTGCTAAGAAATGATGAGCAAGTATATTTCAGAAAACCTGGAAAGATTTTCACAAATTGATGATGGGTGAAGTGAACAGAACCAGGAGAACATTGTACATAGTAACAGCAACATTGTGAAATGATCAACTATGACAGACTTAAATCTTCTCAGCAATTTAATGATCCAAGATAATTCCAAGGGATTCTTGATAGAAAATGCTGACTATGTGCAGAGAAAGAACTATGGAGTCTGGATGCAGTTCTTAGGGGAAATTTTACATCTCTAAATAGCTACATGAATAAAATAGAGAAAGAAAAGATTAATGCATTGGGCATGCAATTAAAAACCATACAAAAAAGAAATTTAAAATCCCCAATTAAATACCAAATTAGAAATTCTGAAATTCAAAGGAGTAATTAATAAAATTCAATCTAATAAAACTATTGAACTAATAATTGAAAACAATAGCTGTTTTTTTGGAAAAAAAAAAAAACAACAAAACAGATAAACCTTTGGTTGATTTGACTAGAAAAAGGAAAGAGAAAAATCAAATCACCAGTATCAAAAATGAAAGGGTGAACTTACCACCAATGATAAAGAAGTTAAACCAATAATTAGGAGGTATTTTTCCCAACTATATGCTAGCAAATTTGACAAACAAATTAGAATGGATGAATATTTACCAAAACTGTAATTGCCTAGATTAACAGAAGAGGAAATAAATTACTTAAATAGCCCCATTTTTATTACTAATTTTTCCCAAATTTATTTTATTAGAATAAAAAGAATAATGAATTTAAAAAAAACAGAAAAACAATACAAAACCAAATGAAACAAAACAAAAGAGAACATCATATACACTACAGTAAGTCAAGGAAATTTCAAAATATATGACAATAAATACCAATTTAAGAAGGTGTATATATATATGTGTGTGTGTGTGTATTAGAAGAAATTATATTCATGAATGTTCATCTTTTCTTTATTTTTTTGCAAATTGTTCTTTTGTTCTCTATTGCACATCTTACTTACTTTATTCTTCATCCCCACCCCCACCCCAAGCAGTCTATCATTAAGAAAGGATGTATTTATATATATATATATATATATATATATACATATATATGTATGTGTGTGTGTGTGTGTATGTGTATACACACATACACACACACACACTTACATACATACATACACACATAGACACACTCATATACATACATACATACCCCAGATACACATTTGTCTTTCCTATTGCTGGTGACTCTTTCATTAAATTTTGCTCTATAATGTTGCTTACTATCACTTTACCTCCTCAAATTCAGAGATCCCTCCCTTGTCTTCTTCCCTCACTCTTTGCTTTCCCATTCACCTATTTCTCTCCCCTTACTTCTCTGTAGATTTTGGAGGATGCCTTCACAGTATATATGCAGTGTTGCCTAATGAACCCATTCTTGATATGAATAGGGTTTTAGAAGTATGAGTCCTCCTTACCCTTCTAATGCCTCTGTATCAATTGTTCCTATGCATCTTATTTGTATAACAATATTATTATTTTTATTTTTACTCTGTCAATCGTTTTTTGAGCTTATCCTATTTGTGATATAAATCTTAAACATAAAATGGACCTTTTCCTTATAAAGACTATGAATAATTTATCCATGTTTAAACAGTTTGTCCATGTTGAGTTCCTTAAAATTGTTCTTTGATATTGATCCCTTATTTGCTGAATTTTCTTTTAAGTTCAGGTTTGGTTGATAGAAAGTCTTGAAAATCTGCAAGCTCATTGAATATCACTTTTTCATTGAAAATTACAAATAATTTTAGTGGATATGATATTTTTGGCAGACAATTCTTTCGCTTGTTTTATTATAGCTGCTGATAAGTTTTGTACAATTCTAATTGTAACTCCAGAATATTTGAATTTTTTTTCTAGTTTCTTGGAAAATTTTCTTTTTGTTCTGTGGGTATCAAAATTTGGCAATAATATTCCTGCTTGTTTTCAATACAGGATCTCTTTGAGATGATGATTGGTGAATGTTTTCTATTTCTTCATTCCTTTCATGTTCTATCAATACAGAATAATTTCTTAGGATTATTTCCTGTATTATTGTGTGAAAATTCTCTTTTTGGTCACAAATTTCTGCCAGTCCAATAATTCTAATATTTTCTTTTTTTGATCTGTTTTCCAGACCTGTTGTTTTTCTTAAGAGATGTTCCATAGTTTATTCTATGTACTCATTCTTTGTAATCTATTTTGTTTCTTTTTTCTTTGTCTCTCATAGCTTCACTGGCTTCCCTTGCCTGATTCTGTAATGCTCTTCTTTTCTTTAAAATATAATTGTTCTCTGCATGCAGGTTTCTTGTGGAGCTTCTGGAGGCAGCCCTAGTTTCAGTTCTGTACAATAATCACCTCAAATGCAGCCAGTAAATCCACATCCTTTATTATCTCCTTCAAAATAGCCCATTTAGTTTTCGTTGGTCCCGAGAGCTCTTGTTGCTAGTCCTTTTGCCCCTGCCAGCTTCAGCCTCCAGCTCTCTCTGAATCCTTCGTTCTGCCCAATGAATCCTTGCTTCTCAATCTCCCAAGAGTCTCTAGTTGGCTTGTGGGAGCTCCTTCTATAGGATCTCTTAAAGGTGTGAACTCAAATGTTGACTCCTCCTCTGAGAGTGGGATTGTGGGAGCTATGACTTGTGAATCTCCTCCACTGAACTTGTTAATCTCCTGGACTTGTGAATCTCCTGAACTTGTGAATCTTGTAGAATTCCAATGAGTACTAAATACATTAGTGAGCTAGAGAACTGCTAAGTATGATGCTAAAATTAGATAACTGACTTAGCACTTTGTAAGAATCCTAACATGATTCTAATTTTCAGAGTTATTTTCTTTTTTGAATAGTCTCATTTTAGAAAAAAAATGAAATAAATCATTAATGAACTCCCTAAGGAAAAAAAAAAATCTCCAGGGACAAACAGATTTACAAATGAATTCTACCACACATTAAAAGGACAATCAATTCCAATATTATATATGCTGTGGGAAAATAGCTAAAGAAAGAGTCTTGCCAAATTCCTTCTATGATATAAATATGGCACTGATACCTAAATGAAGAATAGCCAAAGCAGAAAATTACAGATCTATCTCCCTAATGAATACTGATGCAAAATTTTAAATAAAATAAAATATTGCCAAAGAGATAACAACAACTTATCAATGGGATTCTACCAGGAATGCATGGCTGGTTCAGTATCAGTAAACCTATTATCATAACCACATTGATAACAAAATCAACAGAAATCACATGATAATACCTGGACAGAAATCACATGATAATCTCAATAGATACCTAAAAAGTTTTTGACAAAATACAGCATCCTATTAAAAACACTACAAAGAATAGAGATAAAGGGAGCTTTCATTAAAATAATAAGCAAAATCTATTTAAATTCAACAGCAAGCATTATTTGTAATGAAGAGAAGCTGTTCCCATTTCCAATGAGATCGGGGGAAACAAAGATTCCTGTTATCAAGACTATTATTCAACAATGTCCTAGAAATGCTGACAATAAGAAAGGCAAAAGAAAGTAAGGAAAGTAGAAGAGGCAATGAGGAAACAAATGGATAACTCTTTGCAGATAATATGATGATATACTAAGAGAATCCTAGAAAATCATCCAAAAATCTACCTCAAAGTTAAAAAAAAAAACTCTCTCTCTTTCTCTCTCTCTCTCTTATATATATATATATATACACACACACACACACACATATATATAATTCACACACACACATACATATATATGTGATAAACCCACACAAGTCATCAGCAATTCTATATATTATTGACAAAGCTCAGCAGCAAGAGATAGAAAGAAAAATTCCATTTAAGATTAATGTATACAAAATAAATTATTTGTGGGGCCTACCTGCCAAGAAAAAACAAATAACCCTATGAATATTTACAAAATGTTACAATAATTACAAAATGCACCTTATACAAATGAAGTCAAATCTAAACAATTGGGAAATAATTAATCCTAATGAGTAGGCCAAAATAATATAATAAAAATGACAATTTTGTCTAAATTGGTCTACTAAATAAACAAAAATTATTTTATAGAAATAGAAAAAAATAACAAAATTTATCTGGGAGAACAAAAAGTCAAGAATATCAAGGGAATTAATGGGATAAAAATATAAAGAATGGTGGCTTAGTTGTACCAAATCTAAAGGCAGTACTTATCAAAACCATTTAATCCTGGCTAAGAAATAGCGGGGTGGATCAGTGTAATCAATTGGATATATACAATATAGTAATCAAGGCCTACAGAAATCTTTTATTTGATAAACCCCCAAACTCCACCTTCTGGAATAAGTTTTCTCTATTTGACAAAAATCTCATGCCCCATACCAAAATAAGTTCAAAATGGATAGATGGTTTGGGCATAAAGGATGATATCATAAAGAAATAAATAAAGCAAATAATAATTTACCTTTCAGATCTTTGGAGAAGAAAGGAATTTATGACCAAAGAAAAACTAGAGCACATCATAAAAAGCAAAATGGACAACTTTGATAATATTAAATTAAAAAGTTTTTGCACAAACAGAACCAAGACAAACAAAATTAAAAAAAGGAAGTACAAAGATGGGGGAAAATTTTTACAGCCAGTGTTTCTGATAAAGTTTTCATTTCCAAGATACATAAAGAACTGTGCCAAATTTTTAAGACTACAAGTCATTGTGTAATTGATAAATGGTCAAAGGATATGAACAAACAATTTTCAGATGATGAAATTAAAACCATGTATACTTTTATGAAAAAATATTCTAAATTCCTATTGTTAGAGAAATGTTAATTAAAACAACTCTGAGGTACCATCTCATAGTTTTCAGATTGCCTAAGATAATGATAAATGTTGGAGGGGATGTGGGAAAACAGGAGCATTAATGTATTGTTTGGTCATGGAGTTGTGAAATGATTCAACCACTCTCGAGAGCAATGACCTATATCCAAAGGGCTATCAAACTGTATATGCCCTTTTGTTCGAATCTTTACAAACTGCTAACTCATTAGAGTTGATAGATTATTGATCTGATCTTACAAGAAGATGTTTTGGGCCAGAACCTGAAACAAGGTACTAAGTAGAACTAATTGATACAATGCTTGTGTTCACACCTTTACTCATTGGAGTTCACAGGTTTGGGAAATTTCAGGGTTTAGTATGAGATATCTGAATTTATACCTCCCTTGAAGCTCTTAGGGCCAGAAAGCACTATGGGAGAAAAACCCATAATCCCTCTCTCTAGTATCCCACAATTCCTCTCTCTCATATAAAAGAAACAGACAGAAGCTCTCGGACGATTTCAGCTGAATTATGCCAGAAGCCCTCTCTCTGAGGCAAGAGAGATTCACTGGAATATATTTTTCACTTGGCTGGCTGGTGGCAGAAGGAGAGTTTTCAGAGGAAGAAGCTACAAGTTGAGAGTTCAGCGGAAGATTGAGAAGGCTCTCTCAGAGGCACAACCAGATTCATCTTCATCTCACACCACTGTGGTGGCTGGGCTCCTGCACTTCCCCCACTGAGACCAAGCTGGTCTGAAAGACTCACCAGAAAGCTAGCCGAGCCCCGAGTGAAGAGACAAGAGATTCATTCCATCTTTGTGCTGGCTGGAGGCTGAAGAAAGCAAAGGACAATCTGCAAGAGCTCTTGGAACCAAGCAGAGAGATAGGCCTCTCAACCAACGGGGCTATTTTGGAAGGAGGAAATAAACATTTGTATTTTTACCAGCTGGCTGCATTTGGGGTAATTATTGATCTGAACTGATACTAAGGCTGTTTCCAAGAAAACCTCTCCCGAGAAACCTGCTCTCTCCCCCAGAGAGAACTATTCTACTTATTATAAAAGAGGAAGATCACCATACCCTTTGACCCAATAGTGTCATTATTGGATCTGTATCTCAAGGAAATCATAAAGGAGGAAAAAGATCCTACATGTGCAAAATATTTGTAACAGCTGTTTTTGTGATAGCAAAGAATTGGAAAAGGACTAGAATCCCATCAGTTGGGGAATTACTGAACAAGTTGAAGGTAATGTGATAGTATTTTTTTTATTTAAAAAATGATGAATAAGTTGATTTTAGAAAGGCCTTGAAAGATTTACATGAACTGATGCTGAGAGAAATAAGCAGAATTAGGAATACATTTTACACAATAACAACAAAAATGTGTGATGATCAACTATGAAAGACATAATTCTCAGTCATTCAGGGATCCAAAGCAATACCAATAGACTTTGTAGAGAAAATACCATTTGCATTCAGCAAAAAAAAATTAAGGAGACAGAATGTAAATCAACACATACTATGTTCACTTCTTTTTTCTGTTTTTTTTTTTTTTTGTTTCCTTTGTTTTTTCCATTTTACTCTAAGTTTTAATCTCCCAACATGAATCATAAATAATTGTATGTTAAAAATAAATAAATTTACTAGGAATTAAGAAAGAAAATACGATCTGTATCCAGAAAAAGAATGATGGGGATTGATCATAAATCAGCATATGCTAAGTTTACTACCTTTTTTTTTTCTTTCTCATGATTTTTCCCTTTTGTTCTGATTTTTCTCTCCTAACATGCTTCATAAAGCAATGTATATTGACATTATATGTATAATCAGAAAAAATAAAACAATTAAAAATCTCTTCTAAAATTCTGATATTCAAGATATATAGCAAATTAGTATAAAATATGCCAAGTGCCATTCTTCAAAGGATAAATAACCAAAAGATAAACAAATAGTTATATAAATGTAAACTGTTAACCATATGAAACACTGCACCAGATCACTAGTAATTACTATTTTGTAAGAAATTAAGAATATAAAGCATTTTGAGAAGTATGGAAAGACTTACATAAAGTGACACAGAATGCAGTAAGTAGAACCAGGATATTAATATGCACAATGAAGACAATAATATGAAGAAAGAATACAAAAAATGAAACTGAATTATATGTAATTATAATTACTAAATTTGTCTCCCCAGATAAGAGTTGAGAAAAGGCATTTCCATATTTTCTTTGCAGATGTGTTGAACTATAGTTTTGAAATATCATGTAAATTGCCAGGGCCATTTGTTGTCTTACTCGTAATTAAAGAACTCTTCTTTTTTATTCTGATAAAAAATATCTTTGCTATAAGATAGCAAATATAGGTGAGAGGATTCCTGGATAGGTGAGAGGAGATGAATGTATTCGTCAGTGAGTATATGATACAAAAAATAGTTCAATAACAATAAGATTTTAAATAATATTAATTAGCATATATATATATAATGTAAAATAAATTAAAAGTAAGAAAAATATGTATTTATTTTAAGTATATTTTTTGTTTGGAAAAAAAAACATGTTAATTCCAGATGTAGCTCATTGAGTTCTCTGTGTATCTGATTTTTTATTTCATTACATTTAAAGTGTGATACAAAACAATCTTCCAGGTATGTCTTTGAAATTTCCATCTATTTGTTTCTATGACAAGCATGACTAGGTCAGAGATTAGACTTAGCCAATGCATGAGGGGAGGAAGAACATTAAGTATTGGAATAAATGAGACAAACAATGTAATCTCCCAGCATTTCTTGAGTATATATCAGGTAGATTTAAAATAAAATAGCTCAGTACAAATGATACTGTACTTGTAGGCAGGAGATTTAAAAAAAAATCATTGATTATTAATTAAAAGCTATAATGTTCTCGTTAGCTTTCTGGAGGTTTTCAGGATCAGCCTTGTTTTCAGCAGAGTAACCACCATAAGAATAGTCAGGAATAAAGTTAAAAAGTCTTTATTGTCTCCTTCACTGTCTGTCTCCTTCACCTGGGACTGGGCTGGGCTAACTTTCTTTTGGCCTTCAAATGGGATTTGAACTCAGGGGAGAAATGAAAGAGGACAAGCCAGCCACCAAGATGGTGGGGGATGGGATGTCTCTCTCCCAGTCTTTGCTGGCTCTTTTATACTCTATTATAAGTATATCATCATAGGTGTCAATCTTATAAAATAAGTGTCAATCTTGTAGAACTCTATTAAGTACTAAGTACATGTAAACTAGAGAATCATTATCTTAATTCCACTGAATTAACACATTGTTTCAATTATAGTTCTCCAGAATTCTGTCCTTTACATCTCTAGCTTTCTTTTGCTTTAGAATATAGGTGGTCACACCCTCCTTGAATTCTCAGGGAGGTGAGAACCCCAAAAAGGCGGTGATCACACCCTCCCTGACTTATCAGAAAGTGGGGTGAAAACACCAAAGGGAAATGGGGAGTCAGACCAGATTTTGTTAGCAGATTTCTGAAGCATCTCACTTGAAACAGGTACATATAATCCATCAACATGGGAGATACTACACAAGTACATAGCAATACTTCACAGGTTAGTAGTGATATAACAAGCAACATGAATCAACATGAGGAATTATACATATCCATAAGTCCTAGAAATAGTCCAAAACCAATCTATTGTCCACTACTTTGTGTGTCAGGGAATCCAATGATTCCAAAAAGTTTTGAAGTAGTGCAATAGTCTCATCATGTATCAAGGAGTCCATTGATTCCTGCTGGTTTTAAAGTTCTATAATAGTCTTGTCAACAGCTTTCAATTGTCATAAACACTGGGCTAACAGTCATGCTTTTTTAGTGGCACATATAGTAAGAAATGGAACCATTTGATGTTTCTTGAGTTTTCTGCATTGTTTAGAGATTTTTCTCTTTTTCTGTCTCTCTCCAATGGACAATGTGAATATGGCTCATTGGCACCCGTCTGATTCCTTCTCCATCTATAGAGATACAAGCAAACCCTCTTCCCTAAGCAGTTAACCTGTCTGGTCCCTTTCATTCACCACTTTTTGGATCTTTCCCTGTTACCTGGCAATTATCTAAAAATAATGGAGCTGCTTGCACTGGAAACTACCCTTCCAGTGGGTTATGAAACCTATATGGAGCAAATGCATCTTTATTGAAATAAAATTAATGGTATAGAAAGCTAAATTTAAAAGTTCATTAGGGTTACCTTTGGCTCCCCCTTTCTTTTGTTTCTTGGAGGAGTGTCTTGATATCTTTGTTTCTCTTCTCTACTATTGCCTGTCTTTGAGAATTAAAAGGTATGCCATGGTGTGTAAAATCTGATATTGTGCACAAAGGTGTGCAAAATGTTTAGAAGTATATGCAGGTCCATTGTCTGTTTTTATTGCTTGTGGCATACCCATAATTGCAAAAGCTTGTATAAGAAATCCAGTGACCACTCAAGTTGTCTTTTTACTGCTGGTATTGCAAAAGTAAATCCTGAAAAGGTGTCTACTACATGGATAAAAGACAGATGGCCAAAAGATTTATAATGGGAGGAGCTTAGGAGCATGGAAAGGAAGGCAAGCTGTACAACCTCTAACTATGCTCCTAGCTTCCTGTTTTGTTATCCCAAATTGTAAACACAAAGCTAGAGCAGCCTGATGATATTTAGAATGAGATACTTGGGCTCCCTGAAATAAAGGAGTATTGGCCAACATGTTTAGAAGGCTGCCTTTGAATTTCCATAAAAAGTAGGACCTGGAAGTCCTGTATGAGAGTGGACATGCAAGTTATAAATCTTACCTGGTTGCTTTCTCACTTGTTCTTGAAGTTCCTTAAAGAGCTGATATATATTAGAAGCTACAAATTTTATTTGGTCTGTGGCAATTCTATATAATACACCTACTGAATAGCCTGAATCAGATATTATATTTACATCTCCTGTATAATAAATATGAGCTATTCTAGCTATGATTGCATACAATTCATTATGCTGAGTGGACTGAAAAGAAGTTCTGACTACTCTCTTTATAGTTAAGTCATGAGAATATACAACACAAATGTTATGTTTAGATGCATCTGTAAAGATAGTTGGTCCTTTAAAAGAAACTTTAGAAACCTTTTCCTCAAGAATCCATTGCCAATTATGTAATAGGTTATCTTTAATAGAACCCATGTGTAAAATTTGGAGCCAGGGTCAGTAAAATTTGCCACTCTGGGCTGGTTTCACAGCATACATTAGTTTGTGCATTGGTATAAAAGGTATATATCTTGTCAGCTCTTATCCCAGAAAATTGTACTGCTTGCTTAATTGCCTTTAATAAAATTCTAATCATAAGTACTGGGGAAGGAATAAAGCTTTGTTCTGGTTGTGCTGGGAGGTTCACCCACTCTATCACACTGTCTCCTTGATGAAGGACTGCTATGCCTCTTTTGTAGTAAAAACTGATATTTCCCAGGGTCTTTGAATGACTCAACCACATTGAATAAAGCCAATTCAATTTCTCTCAAAGCCTCTTGAGCTACTTTTGTAAGCTGGTGTGGTGACTTTAAAGCAGTATCTCCCCTTAAAATGTCATATAAAGATTGCAATTGATTTGTAGTTAAGCCTAACACTGGATACATCCATTGGATATCTCGTATCAATTTCTGAAAGTTCACTTAAAGTGTTCAACTTCTTTGTTCTTAAAAAAGTTTTTGTATTTGTGTAAGTTTTGCACCTTAGGATAAACTTCATATTCTAAATATTTTTTCCCTTTTTTTAAATTTAATTTTATTTAATAATAACTTTGTATTGACAGAATCCATGCCAGGATAATTTTTACACAACATTATCCCTTGCAATCACTTATGTTTCGCTTTTTCCCCTCCTCCCTCCTCCCCCCCCCCAAGATGGCAAGCAGTCCTATATATGTTAAATATGTTGCAGTATATCCTAGATACAATACATATTTGCAGAACCAAACAGTTCTCCTGCTGCACAGGGAGAATTGGATTCAGAAGGTAAAAATAACTCGGGAAGAAAATCAAAAGTCAAATAGATCACATTCATTTCCCAGTATTCCTTCTTTGAGTGTAGCTGTTTCTGTCCATCATTTCTCCAATGAAACTCAGTTAAGTCTCTTTGTCAGAGAAATCCACTTCCATCAGAATACATCCTCATACAATATTGTTGTCGAAGTGTATAATGATCTCCTGGTTCTGCTCATCTCACTTAGCATCAGTCCGTGTAGGTCTCTCCAAGCCTCCCTGTATTCATCCTGCTGGTCATTCCTTACAGAGCAATAATATTCCATAACATTCATATACCACAATTTACCCAGCCATTCTCCAATTGATGGGCATCCATTCATTTTTCAGTTTCTAGCCACTACAAACAGGGCTGCTACAAACTTTTTGGCACATACAGGTCCCTTTCCCTTTTTTAGTATCTCTTTGGGGTATAAGCCCAATAGAAACACTGCTGGATCAAAGGGTATGCACAGTTTGATAACTTTTTGGGCATAATTCCAGATTGCTCTCCAGAATGGCTGGATTTGTTCACAACTCCACCAACAATGCATCAGTGTCACAGTTTTCCCGCATCCCCTCCAACATTCATCATTATTTTTTCCTGTCATCTTAGCCAATCTGACAGGTGTGTAGTGATATCTCAGAGTTGTCTTAATTTGCATTTCTCTGATCAATAGTGATTTGGAACACTCTTTCATGTGAGTGGTAATAGTTTCAATTTCTTCATCTGAAAATTGTCTGTTCATATCCTTTGACCATTTATCAATTGGAGAATGGCTTGATTTTTTATAAATTTGAGTCAGTTCTCTATATATTTTGGAAATGAGGCCTTTATCAGAACCTTTAATTGTAAAGATGTTTTCCCAGTTTGTTGCTTCCCTACTAATCTTGTTTGCATTCGTTCTGTTTGTACAAAGGCTTTTTAATTTGATATAATCAAAATTTTCTATTTTGTGATTGGTAATGGTCTCTTGTTCATCTTTGGTCACAAATTTCTTTCTCCTCCACAAGTCTGAGAGATAAACTATCCTATATTCCTCTAATTTATTTATAATCTCGTTCTTTATGCCTTGGTCATGGACCCATTTTGATCTTATCTTGGTATGTGGTCCTTGTCTAGTTAAGTGTGGGTCCTTGTCTAGTTTCTGCCATACTAATTTCCAGTTATCACAGCAGTTTTTATCAAATAATGAAATCTTATCCCAAAATTTAGAATCTTTGGGTTTGTCAAACACTAGATTGCTATAGTTGACTCTTCTGTCTTGTGAACCTAACCTTTTCCACTGATCAACTAATCTATTTCTAAGCCAATACCAAATGGTTTTGGTGACTGCTGCTTTATAATATAATTTTAGATCAGGTACAGCTAGACCACCTTCATTTGATTTTTTTTTTCATTAATTCCCTTGAGATTCTCGACTTTTTATTGTTCCATATGAATTTTGTTGTTATTTTTTCTAAATCATTAAAATATTTTCTTGGAAGTCTGATTGGTATAGCACTAAATAAATAGATTAGTTTAGGGAGTATTGTCATCTTTATTATATTCGCTCAGCCTATCCAAGAGCACTTAATATTTTTCCAATTATTTAAGTCTGACTTTATTTGTGTGAAAACTTTTTTTGTAATTTTGCTCATATAATTCCTGACTTTCCTTTGGTAGGTAGATTCCCAAATATTTTATGCTATCAACATTATTTTGAATGGAATTTCTCTTTGTATCTCTTGCTCTTGGATTTTGTTGGTGGTGTATAAGAATGCTGAGGATTTATGGGGATTTATTTTGTATCCTGCTACTTTGCTAAAATTATGAATTATTTCTAATAGCTTTTTAGTAGAATCTCTGTGGTTTTCTAGGTATACCATCTATCATCTGCAAAGAGTGATAGTTTGGTTTCCTCATTGCCTACTCTAATTCCTTTAATCTCTTTCTCGACTCTTATTGCAGAGGCTAGTATTTCTAATACAATATTGAATAATAATGGTGATAGTGGGCAACCTTGCTTCACTCCAGATCTTACTGGGAAAGGTTCCAGTTTTTCCCCATTGCATATGATGCTTACTGAAGGTTTAAAATATATGCTCCTAACTATTTTAAGGAAAAGTCCTTTTATTCCTATGCTCTCAAGTGTTTTTATTAGGAATGGCTGTTGGATTTTATCAAATGCTTTTTCTGCATCTATTGAGATGATCATATGGTTTTTGTTTGTTTGGTTGTTGATATAGTCAATTATGTTAATAGTTTTCCTAATATTGAACCAGCCCTGCATTCCTGGTATAAATCCTACTTGGTCATAGTGTATTATCCTGGGGATGATTTTCTGTAATCTTTTTGCTAATATTTTATTTAAGATTTTAGCATCAATATTCATTAGGGAGATTGGTCTATAATTTTCTTTCTCTGTTTTCAGCCTACCTGGTTTAGGTATCAGTACCATATCTGTGTCATAAAAGGAGTTTGGTAGGACTCCTTCAATCCCTACTTCTTCAAATAGTTTATTTAGCATTGGAGTTAATTGATCTTTAAATGTTTGATAGAATTCAGATGTAAATCCATCTGGTCCTGGGGTTTTTTTCTTAGGGAGTTGATTGATAGTTTGTTCTATTTCTTTTTCTGAGATAGGAGTGTTTAGGATATTTACTTCTTCCTCTGTTAGTTTAGACAAGTTATATTTTTGGAGGTATTCTTCTATTTCATTTAAGTTGTCGAATTTATTGGCATAAAGTTGGGCAAAGTAACTCCTAATTATTGCTCTAATTTCCTCTTTGTTAGTGGTGAGTTCTCCTTTTTCATTTTTAAGACTAACAATTTGATTTTCCTCTCTCCTTTTTTTAGATCAGGTACAGCTAGGCCACCTTCATTTGATTTTTTTTTTCATTAATTCCCTTGAGATTCTCGACTTTTTATTGTTCCATATGAATTTTGTTGTTATTTTTTCTAGATCATTAAAATATTTTCTTGGAAGTCTGATTGGTATAGCACTAAATAAATAGATTAGTTTAGGGAGTATTGTCATCTTTATTATGTTCGCTCGGCTGATCCAAGAGCACTTAATATTTTTCCAATTATTTAAGTCTGACTTTATTTCTGTGGAAACTTTTTTGTAATTTTGCTCAAATAATTCCTGACTTTCCTTTGGTAAGTAGATTCCCAAATATTTTATGCTATCAACAGTTATTTTGAATGGAATTTCTCTTTGTCTAGTGGTTTTAATAAAAATAGATGTTGTATGTTTTCAAGTTTTTTCCTGCATCTATTGATATAATTACACTATTTAAAAATATATAGTTAATTATGCTTATAGATATTTAAAATATTGAATTAGCCCTGTACCTGGCCAGAATATATGATTTTTGTTATGCTGTTTTAATCTGTTTACTACTATTTTATTTTAAATTGTTTCATTAGCATTTGTTAAAAAAAAAATTGCCTATAGTTTTTTTTTTTTAAATCTATTTTTGCTCTTCTCAATTTTGGCTTCAAAATCAATTTTGTATTGTTAAAATGAATTTGATAAGACATTTTTATTTTTTCAATGAATTTTAAATAGTGTTTTGATTAATTATTCCTGAAAAATTTAGTGAAACTCATGTGTAAATCAATTTAGTCCTGGGGAATTTTAAAAAATCAATTAATGGCTTTTTCAATTTCTTTTAGGAAGATGAGTTTTTCTTAGCATTCCATTTTTTTGGTCTGTTAATCTAAGCAATTTGTATTTTTGGAGGGGAAAGTAAAGCAAGTGACTTTGTACAGCCTTCCCTCACTTAAATACATTTCACTTACATGTCATGGTATCACCTCCCTGATGTCATGGTCTTCTTCAAGAACAAAGAACAAACAACATTTTTATAATTAATGTTCACTCATTTCTTTTACATTGTCAGTTTTTCTAGCAAAAAAATATATAAAATAACTCAAAAATGCTTTAATTTCTTCTTCAGTGATAGAACATTAACATTTTTATTTTTTAATTTTTGATACTGGTTATTTGAATTGGTTTTTCTTGTTGCTGTTTTTCCTATTTAATATTTTATTATTCCACAATTACATTTTAAGCAATTTTAATATGCATTTTTAAAATGTTGAATTACAAATTCTCTCCCTTCTCTCACTCTTGAAAAGACAAGCAATTTAATATAGGACATACTTGTGCAGTCATGCAAACATTTATTTGCATATTAGTCATGTGTTAAAAAAACACCCAAACAAACAAAAGGAAATTATAAAAAAAAATAGGTTTCAATTTGTATTCAGATTCGATCAGTTTTTTTTCTGGACATATAGGGGCAGTTTTCCTCTATAATTTCTTTACATGTAGTAATCTAAACTCTTTTAAAAAAAAATGGCTTCGCACTAATCAAATAATTCTTAAATTATCTCATATTTTTTTGCCAAGTTAACTGTTTTTAATGAAATATTTCATGATTTCTTTTTGTCTTCAAAAAAGACTGCTTCATTTTTTGTTGATGCTCCATGAAGTCATAAGATTCCATTTACATAATTCTAACTTTTAAAGAATTATTGTTTTTCAGTAATCTTTACCATTTTACCAATTTCTTTCAAGGAGTTATTTTCTTCAGTGAGATTCTCTGTCTTTTTCACTATTTGGCCAATTCTGTTGTTTTTTTAAGGTTATTTTCTTGAGTATTTATGTTCTTCTCTTATCAGACTCTTCATTTCTCTTCTCATAATTTTCTAATATGACTCTCATTTTCCCCACATTTTTTCCTCTAACACACTTTTCTCTTTCTTTAATGGTTCCAGAAATTCTGTTAAACATGAGTCCAATTCGCAATTTTTCCTTGATTCTTTTCTTATAACTGGTTTTTCTTGTGTTGCTTTCTTCTGAGTTTGTGTTTTGGTCTTCCATATTCATGTAGCAGGTTTTTATTCTTTTTGTTTGTTTATTCATTTTTGACATATTTCTTGGCTTAGAATTTTATATTAAATGTGGGCTTTTGTCACCTAGAATTAGAAAGTATCTTATTTTTTGTTTTTTTGTGGGTTGCTATTTTCAGCACTATTTTTTAAGATCTGAAAGTTTTCAGACCTTTTGAGGTGGTGAGATCCCAGGACAAGTGTGGTTACTGCTCTTCTGGTTTGTATTCTGGTCTTTACTCAGAAAAGGACACTGTTCTGTATCCACAAGCACAAGCTCTCTTCTTGGTCCTGGAACTGTGACCTTGTCCCCTATTTCCTTGTAATTGATCACATGAACTCTTTGATATCATGGAATTGCATAAGAGAAATAGAATTATCAAATAGTGACAAATCCTTAGTATGATGCATTTAAATAGTTCCTTGTAATCTCCTAACCAGTTATATAACCCCTTTATTGTCTCTATACTAAATACTCTGGACACTCTTGACCTGGAGTCAGGACCACTACTGCTACTGCTCTATGTTCCTAGCTGATTACCAACCAAATTTCACAGACCTCCTGCATTGATTTCTTTTTGATTTTATTTGTCTGGTGCAGACATTTTTTTTTCCATTTCATGAGTTTAATCCCTACTTTCTTCTACAGTCAATCAGTTACTTCTGTATTGGAATAAAATTGGGTGAATCCACTGTCCAAAAAAGAATAGGTTTTATAGAAATATTGGAAAATCTGTTTTTGGTCTTTCTTCCAATTTTATCTAGAAACGATATTAATTTTTTTTTGACTGTCAAGTTTTATGCTATTTTCTTATGATGTAAATTCATTTCTCTTATTTTTTGAGACAAAATTTTGTTGTATGTTATGTTTTTTTTTAAAAAAACAAAATAGCTTATTTTGAATGTATCATTTCATGTAACAAAAACTAATTTGATCTTTTTTCATTTATATTTTGTGCATTTGATAGAAATGTTAAAAATTAAAAATAGCATTCACATTGAAGATGAAAGGACAAAATGTTGAACATAAGGTGGCATCAGCTGGTTAAGTACTTAGTGAATAATTTGGACCTACAAAATGAAAGAGATCAATGAACAGAGAAATCAACGAATTTTTATCACATTGAATTCTAAATGTGTTGTTTCTGGGGTAAGAGATCCTCACTAGAAATTCTAGTTCTGCTACCTAGTCAAGCCAGGAACTTTGGAAACATTGCTTAATTTTCTGGACCTTTATTTTCATTTCTGAAAAATTAATGAGAATAAAGGTGATCTCTAAGAAACCTTCCAACTGTATTTCCATTGTAACTTGGACCTATGTTTTTTTCCTACCAAAAAAATTGTTTAGCTATGCTATGCTAATGTAATATAGTGGAAAGAACAATGGATATCCCAGGTTTGAATTTAAACTCAGCCCAAACAATATAAGTATGTATGTATTATATATGTATGTATGTAAGTCCATGCATATATGTAAATTCTGTACACTCAGTCTTTATGAATCCTTTAAAAATGAAGGAAAAATCTAATTTATACATCTTACAAGTCAAGTTCAAAGAACTATAGAAATGGAAGGATTTTAGGATTATCTATTTTAATTGATCTATTTCAAGTAAACTTTGAACTTTTACTATTTAAATCCTGAACTTCTAAAAGCCCAATAAACGGTGAGGAAATTCTTATTTTCCCTTAATTTTTCATTTAGAAATGGAGAATCAGAATGTCATGTTTGAAAGGGATGTTACTCATTCTCTATTCCAAAGCTCTTATTTTTCGCATGAAGAAACCTTAACTTAGAGAGAGCAAAATAAATTTTTAAAGATCACACAACTGTTTAGTGACCATGCTTAGAACTGAACATGGATTTCCAGATTCCCAACTCAGATCTTGGTTCACAAAACCTTGTTATATACATTCTAATACTAATTTTATCTAGAGATTTAAACTGGAATAACTTTTCTAACATATTTTGAACCTTTCCCACTGGAGCCAACAATGTCAAGGAGAAATAAAACTGCTTCAACTTTGACCTGGAGTTTTCAGTTTAAAAAACATTTCTATGCCCTCTATTTTCTCAGTTTGTTTCTAAAATAATTCATCCACATTCATTCACTTTTACTGAGCTATCATTAAGTCTTGTGTTATTTCCATAGCAGAGAAAGAGGAATAAAAAGATAGGTGATATACCACTATGTCTTCATACTAGAGTAACAGAGTAACTGATTTTTGTGATTCATTGTAGTTTCCTCTAATCATAAGGAACAATTTTCTTCTATTTTTACTCATTTTGGGAATAATCACACTAAATTACTCAATCAATAAACATTGTTATGCTTCAAATATGTTTCAAGTAGTATGGGAAGTGTTGAGACTAGGGGAAAAAAAAAGGATGATGCAATCTTTACTCCCAAGAAATTCACACATTAATCAAGGGTGGACAACAAGTACATAATTTTATACAATATAAACAAAAATGGAACAAATATACACATAAATAACATGGTTAAATATAAGACAAGTTGGAAGAATGATCACTAACAGTTGAATGGTTCAAGAAAACCTTTATTCTATAGATTGTGCTAGAAGAAGTGCTTCACACTCAGATTTCAAATTTCACTTGCCATTATTATATTTAAAATGGTTTATTTTAGATTTTCCCACACCGAGTCACTGAAATGTTTGAACTTAGAAGAAAAGTAAAGAGAAAAATATTTATTTTACCACAAAACCTTGAATCATTCTTGAGACTTATAAAAATAATGTTGGCAAAAAGCAGCTGGAAAAAAAAATTAACAATTCACTATGAGATATATCCACCTTTGCAAGCATCCTATTTTCCAGACAGTTGTCAAAGCTACTCTCCTAATGGATGGAGCTGAAGCTGTCATTCCTGTCCTTAAACACCAAAGATAACTTGTCACTTAGTGTTTAGCATTTAAATTCTTTACCTCCTGCCCCAAATGATTTTCAATCTTTAAAAAAAAAAACAGTATCCCCAAAACCTATCCCTTTCCTACCTTTGTAGTCTTCTTAACCTTTATTACTCTCTATACAGTCTAGTTTGTAGGTACATTGGCTTATATGGGGGTTTCACACATGCAGTAGTTTTCTCCCATCACATGACTTTGTAGTGTCTGTTGCCCACATTTCTACTTTTTCCCATTCATGCCTCAACTTTTTAAAAATTTCTCTGGTTTCTTTCAAACAGGAAAAAAATGAGAAAGAAAATAAAATGCAAGCAAACAACAACAAAAAGTGAAAAATCCATCAGAATTGATCATCATATAATCTTCTTGTTGCCATGTACAATGATTTCCTGGTTCTGCTCATTTCACTTAGCATCTATTAATGTAAATTTCTCCAATCCTCTCTGAAATCATCCTTCTGATCATTTCTTACAGAATAGTAATATTTCATAACATTGATAAACCATAACTTATTCAGTCATTCTCCAATTGAGAGGCATCCATTGAGTGTCCAGTTTCTTGTCTTACAAAAAAGGATTGCCACAAACATTTTTGCACATGTAGGACTCTTTCCGTCATTTAATATCTCTTTGGAATATGAGCCTAATAGAAATACTGCTCAAAAGGTATGCACAGTTTGATAACTTTTTAAGCATAGTTCTAAATTGTTCTCCAGAATGGTTGGATCCATTCATAATTACATCAATAATGTATTACTGCCCCAGTTTTCCCCCACCCCTTCCAACATTCATCATTTCATTATCTTTTCCTGTCATCTTAGCCAATCAGAGAGGTGTGTAATGATATCTCAGTTTTCTTAATTTGCATTTCTCTGATCAATAGTGATCACATGACTAGATGATTTTTTTCATATGACTAGAAACCATTTTAATTTATTCATCTGAAATTTGTCTGTTTATTTCCTTTGACCACTTATCAATTGGAGCAAGGCTTGAATTCTTATAAATTTGAGTCAATTCTCTAGTTTAGAATGTGATTTAGAAATGAGTTTACAAATGTTTAGAAATTTTTTAGAACTTTAGTTTAGAAATGAGGCCTTTATCTGAACCTATGAATATAAAAATGTTTTCCCACTTTATTGCTATCCTTCTAATCTTGTTTGCATTAGTTGTGTTTGTACAAAACCTTTTTTAACTTAATATAATCAAAATTATTTATTTTATGATCAATAATGATCTCCAATTCTTCCTTGGACACAAATTCCTTACTCATCCACAGATTTGAGAGGTAAATTATCTTAATGTTCTTCTCATTTGTTTATATTATCACTCTTTATGTCTAAATCAGGAATCCATTTTAACCTTATCTTGGTATATGGTGTTAGGTGGGTCAATGCCTACTTTCTGCCATACTAGTTTTCCCTTTAGTTTTTGTCAAATAGAGTATTCTTGTCCCAAAATCTGGGGTCTTTGGGTTTGTCAAATACCGTATTACTATAGCCATTGGCTATGTTGTCTTGTGGATCTAACCTATTCCACTGATCGACTACTCTGTTTCTTAGGCAATACCAAATGATTTTGATGAATGCTGCTTTGTAATATAGTTTTAAATCTGGCACAGCTAGGTCACATTCATTTGCATTTTTCATTAATGTTATAGAAATTCTTGACCTTTTGCTTTTCCCCATGAACATTATTATTTTTTCTAGATATGTAAAACAATTTCTTGAGAACTTGATTGGTTTGGCATTAAATAAATAGATTCATTTAAGTACTATTGTCATTTTTAATCATATTTGTTCAACCTGTCCAAGAATACTTGATATTTTCCCAATTGTTTAGATCTGACTTTATTTGAGTGTTTAGTTCTGACTTTGCTGTGGCAGGTTGACTCCCAAATATTTTATATTATCAATGTATTTTGCAAAATGGAATTTCTCATTGTATCTCTTGCTGCTGGAGTTCATTGGTAATATATAAAAATGCTGATGATTTCTGTGGATTTATTTTGTTTCCTGCAACCTTGCTAAAGTTGTGGATTATTTCTAGTAATTTTTAGTTGATTCTTTAATGTTCTTTAAGGATAACATCATATCATTTGCCAAGAGTTATATTTTGATTTTTTCATTGCCTACTCTAATTCCTTTAATCTCTTTTTCTTCTCTTGTTGCCAAAGCTAACATTTTTAATACAATTAAGAATAGTAATGGTGATATTTGGCAACCTTTTTCACCCCAATTTTATTGCATACTCAATATTATTCTGCATATTCATATATATATATATACACGTATATATACATATATATACCTATATATGTACATACTGTCTCTCTCAATAGAATATAAGCTTGATGACAGGGAATGTTTTATGTCTTTGTGCCTAGCACAGTATGGGTATCTAACAAATCCTCACTAACTGATTTATTTATATAACAAAAACGTCCTATTCCAATAATCAGAGTATACCTAGAATTGCTTGTATTTATTTTACTAGACTACACAAAAAATAGTGAATACGAAAAATAGGGAATACAAAAAAAAAGGCATAGTCCTTGTTCTCAAAGAGCAGGTCTCAAGAGTTGATTGAGACAACATATAAATAACTTTGTTCAAACAAGATAATAATAATATTAATTTTTAATGATGATGATAATATTTACATAGTGGTTTTTATGTTTCAGGCCCTATGCTAAGCACTATAAAAGTATCAACTTATTTCTTCTTCACTATAGTCAGAGTAGTAACTGGTATTATTATCTCCATTTTACAGATGAAGATACTGAGAAAAACAGGTGATGTGATTGTCCAGAGTCATGGAGCTATTAAGTTTCTGAGGCTAGATTTGAACTCAGGTGTGTCCTACCTCCAATCCAGCATTTTATCTGGTGCAACACCTAGCTTCACCCTCCCTGCAATTAGCTAGTTAGCCTAGATGGGCATGTATATAGCTATACATGTATATGTTCATTGATATACACATAAATATTAATATTTACCTTATAACATTGTTGTGAGGTTTGAATGAAGTAATGAATTAAAATACTTTGTAAACCTTAGAGAAATATAATAAAAAGTTTTAAGACTTGCAAAATATTTTGTATATATTAAATAATTTAATTAAAAACCCCAAACCTTTTGTGGAGTTTGTCTTACAACAACCATTCAACAGAAGATGAAATCTAGACTGAATAAGTGTAAGTGATTTGGTTAAGTCATACAACTGCTACTGTCTGAGATTGAACTTGAACTCAGTTAATCCTAATTCTAAAAGTAGCACTATCCACCATGCCACCCAGGTACCTCAATTGAAAATACATTGGGTTGAGTTGAAAATATTTATAAGTTGAAAAATACACTCATTGAAAGTAACTCCCTGAAGTTGCTATCTTGAAAGCATCTTCATTAGTAAATATTAATGTGGGTAGCAGGGGCATGGTTGTCATGATTGTAAAATTCACCAAATAACAATTGTCCAAGTATTTCTGGTTTAAGTTTTCACTCCTTTCACACACAAACTTTTCTGTAATCTTAAAACTGTATACCAAAAAGGCAAAGAGAAGGGAAGATAATGTCTTCCAGATGACAGCTTTCTGGATAGAATGTGAAGCCTGAAGCAAAAGAAAATTTTCATTAACATTCAGATTACATGTCATTTTGATTCACACTCCCTAAGCAAGCTAATTTGGTCCATGGCCAACCTTCTTACAGTGCGATGACAACATACCAAGCTTTGCTGCCTCCCGTTTATTGCTAATGATTCTTTGAGTGACAGCCACAGTCGTATAGTACCATGTGATTGTATACCCTGCAGGGCTTTGCAGCTTTGGAGCTGCCTCTGTCCTCAGGGTCCTGCTGGGCCTTTTGCAGCAAGGAAAGACTTGGACTTTGGGAACACTACAACTAACATATGCACACATGCATACAAATACAGTATGTAAATACTGAGAGAATAAGGCTAAGCTTGCAATTAGAATGTGTTGTGACAATATATCCTATAATGGTGGTATAAAATGACCAGGTGATAATTGCATATTCTCTTAGTGCTTCTTCCCCCTTTCACCTGAGGGGGAAATAAAAATCATTCCATGGGCCCTTACCGAAGCCATGGATTTTTATTGCTTTGGGAAACTTTGTAGAGAGCATTAACTTAAAAAAAAAAAATAAAACTTTTACAAGTGCACTATTTTCATTAAAGTTAGGGGTGAATGAAGAGATCAAATTAGGTAAAAAGATCTTGCAAAAACTTAGCAGTGATGCAGGATCCAACTAAGTCTATCTTGTGTGAAACACAATTGCTCCCAAGTCACACCATCAGATCCTTGCATGGAGTTCTGACAGCTCTCTAGCTATAAAAGAAATACAGATTGGACTCCATTTAATGAGACATGATTGTATAGATGCGGCTTTTGTATTTGTGTGCTGTCAAGGTAGTCCATTTTATTTTTATCAATTTATTGCTAGAATTGTTCTCATATCACAAAGATGAGATAAGGACTTTGTGTAGTAACATATCCTTATCTTTTTTTTTTTTCTCTTCTAAATCAAGTAGTATCAGATCAGTGACCTAACATGTAAAACCCTAAAATAAGTACATTATTGTTGGAAGGTGAAATTCACTAAGAAGAAATTTTAGCTTTAAGTCACATAAGAATAGTTATATAAATATATGTATTTGCAAATTTTAAAAATCCATTTTCTTCATAGTAAAAGCAGAATAATTTTTTTTTTGTTTTATAATTTTTTTTCTTCCAAAATCATGAAAATATGTTTTACCAAAAGTGTTTTGTTTCCATTCCTTTGCCTATATTTGATCTATATATATATGTACTGGTCTACATATTTTTGCATCATTTCAGGAATATTTAAATAAGATTAGATGGCAAAAATGTGTTATAAAAGAATCTAAGGATTGTTTCTCACTTCATGTTCCATTTTAAAATTGCTTGGATGAATTTACGAATTTCTAAAGGGAATATCTCTTCTTGGGTAGTTATAAAACTCATAGACCTTCTTCATGCTCTAGAAAACACATGTGAGAAACTTCTTCAAAGGAACTGGTCCTTCAGCCCTCTGTTGCTATTGAATCTTTCAACAATATAGTGACTGAAATCATTAATACCTTAATAAAAAAGTTATGTTTGGGAAGCATGTGAGAATGATTCCAGTACTTTGTGGTTCCCAAGTGAAAAGAACATTGGCAATGCCTTGTAAAAAGAAGGAACTATTAACATTCACATTAACTAAGGTCAGAACCTAGTAAACTCAGTAAAACTCTAATTGGTCTAGCATAGGTGTTACTAGAAGGTTTATTAGGTTAAAATCATAACCAGGGAAAAAACTGTCGTGGAAACTTGGTTTGATTGCTCTTTCTTCCCAATCATCTCTCTTTTTGTGTCCCTGCAACAATGTTAAAACATTATTGTACCAAAATTTTTTTAGAATCTCCCTTTTCCCTTGTTTTCCCCTGTCTCCTAACACTATTGATCACTCCTCTTATTCTTGAAACGACTTGTCCAATACTGTTATACTTTCGTTCTCCTAGTTATTTGATTAGTCCTTTTTTTCTTCTCTGTCTCTTTCTCTTACCTGGATCCCTTAAATGTGGACACCTTCCAAAATTCTGTCTTGAATCTTTTCATTTTCTGCTCTCTTATTGCTATATGTTCTGTCACATGGGTGTCATTTATTTATTTCCACATCTTCAGAGATTAATTCTATCCTGTTGATCTTTATATCTCTTAAAGAGTATTATAGTATATTTGTTGTTTTTTTGGTCATTCAGTCATCTCCAACTCTTCAGGATTCTATGGACAATATTGTCTGTAGTATTTAATTGACAAAAACCTTAGAATGGATTGCCTTGTCCTTCTCTAGTGGATTAAAGCAAAGAGAAGTTAAATGACTTACCTAAGGACATACAGCTTGTAATATTTGAGGGTGGAATTTAACTCAAATTTTCCTGATTCCAGACCTAGTGGTCTATCCAACGTACTGAAGTTGGAGTCAGAAAGACCTCTGTTTAACATCTCTCCTTAGACATTTGTTATATGACCCTGAGGAAGTCATTTAACCTATTTAATCTAACTGTTCTACAGTTTCCTTATCTGAAAAATGAGAAGGGTAGACTCAAGACCTTTAAAGTTGTTTCCAGCTATCATTAATAAACTATGAACCATATCCCAAGCTTTTATTGTGTGTCCCTGTCTTTCAATTCTAAGGTAAGATAGATACTTCTTTCTACACATCTCACTATGTTCACTAATTCAAACCCCTGAAAACTGAATGATTGTTTTCCATTTTAAAACAATAGCAATATGGTTTCCTAAATACCAATAACATATATGGTACCACATACCATAAAAAATCTAGATTTGAAGTCAGAAGAGAATTCAGCTCAAATTCTAATTCCAATTAGTTCTTTGATCATGGGCTAAGCAATTAATTTATCTTAGCCTTAATATATTGAGCTAAAAAAATAGTGATAATACTGATAGTTCCCTTGTTAAATACTTGTGATTATAATCACAAGCTTATACAAATAACAAGGTTGGTCCAATTATCAAACATCATCTGAGTTTATGGCTCTATCTGTATATACCAGTTAAACTCACTGCCATAACATGGATGGTGATTTTCTAGCATCTAACTTGCCTTCTTTCTTAAAAACCCTTTGGCAAGAAAACTAAGATGGCCACTTATCTCACCTTACAAAGACTCTACTTCTAACTTTGCAGGGGAGTAATAGATGGAGGGAGTAGGAAGGAAAAAAAATGAGGCAAAATTTCAAAAAGCTGCTTATTTGTAGGTAGTTCAAAGGCATTTGTGCTAGTAAAGTAGATGGATGTTAAATATAGGGAGAACAAACTTGCCAAAATTGAAGATTTAATTGAAAGTTATTAGAAAAAAATATCCAAACCAAGATACTTGTCTAGACTCTACTTCTGGGTATGTGAATATAAGGGAGACACCAGCCAATAGTATTTATAAAGAGCAAGCTCTGTTTTAATGCCACCAAAAGATTTTGGATCATACACAATTGTTTCTGGTCCATTAGCTATGTGGTTTAGAAAAAACAAAACAAAACAAAACAAAACAAAAAAAACTTTTGGTTGGTTAATGAGCCAAAATAAGTTGTGCATTCAAGACAGGGATGTTGTAAAGCTCAAATTACATGATGAAAACAAAGCACTTCCAATAACTTGAAACACTATATAAATTCTAGTATCTTTTAAAATATATAACTTTTTTACAATCATTATCATTATCATTAAAATTATAAACCTATAGTTACTCACATTTCTCCAGTATGGTAATGACTTAATTCTCTGAATCTTCTACTGTGCTCCTGACAAAATCAATAATGTTTATAGAGCAATGCAGAGATATACTGGTAGATGTTTTTAAAAACAGGGTTTTTATATAAAAATTATTTTATAGCATTTAGAATTTTATATAATATAACTTAATTTACATTATTAACATTTCTTAATGTTAGACAATCAACAAAACAATAAACCAAACCCAAATTTTTCATTTACTGATTGCTAAAGTATTAATGTTCACACTGAAAATTTAACATTGATCTCTTGCCAATTACCTGCAAGTGACTGCATTATATCCTTAATTCAAGAGGTATTAACTGGCCAAGAAAAGTCTCTCTCATACTTTTCCTGCCTGGTTGCAAATATTATGATTAGCTTATATGTGGGGAGAGAACTAGTAACAACAGTTCATTGTTTCCTGTCAATTCTTCTGGTGGACCAATAAATAGCTGGCTATCCTCTCCGGCACTGGTTGTACCTTTTCATATGTGCACTTTTAGTTGCATGAAATCTCATTGGAAAGTATGGTTGTAAAAAACAAACAGGATAAGCAATGGTAAACTATTGCTGTAAAATAGCCTAATTAAGCCAAACCAAACAAGTAAAAAAAGATTCCAAGGGAACTGACAGCTGAAGGGGAGCTATTGATTCCTCTACAATTCAAAGCAAGTTTCAGAGAGAAGACTGGGGAGAGGAAAGAACTGTATATTACTATAAAGAAAAATTTTTGACAAAATGGACTGAAGTCCTGAAGATTGGGGCAATTGATATTCCTGAGACTTTTTCATTTGAAGTTTTCCCATAACTAAGGTTGTATAAAATCTGATCACTTTAAATGTGGGAAGTTGGTAATAATTTAGACTCTAGAGGAGCCAGTTCCCCTGAAAACACTTCAATAAAATTTAAAATGCACCAGTTATAAAGGAATGAGGATAATCACTAGCATAATCCTTTAACCAATCCAGGGATTCACAGGATAATTGATATCCTATAGAAACTCTGATATAGATCAATCAGGGGAAAGAGGAAGAAGAGGAGAACAATCATATCTCATATAACAACTACATAGCATCAGGAATGCTAAACTGTTAAGAGTTCAAATGTTGGAGTTTGTTCTTCTCGGGGCACAGCCGGTTTAGAGGCTTAGAGCCCTTCGGATGTCTCCAAATCCAAAGGTTCTGTCCTTCAGCCTCTGCCTCTGCTTTCTTCTGCCTCCAACAGAGATGGAAGATCTCTCTTATCTCCTTCTGGGGAGCCCAGCCACACTTGCCGCGGAGAGAGGGCTTCTGGCGTAGCTCCACTGAAGTCCGTCAAAAGTGTTCTCTGCAGCAGAGTCGTTTCTCTCGAGTCTAGCGCGATCAGCCAGCCAAGAGGAAAAAAAGTGTATTCTAGAATGGCTGTCTCGCCTTATATGTGAACCTTCTGAGAGAGTGGGATTATGGGTTTTCTCCATAGTGCTCTCTGGCCCAAAGAGCTTTAAGGTGTGGACTTTGAGTAAAGGTGGGAACACAAGCCTTGTCTTGATTAGTTCTACTTAGTACCTTGTTTCAGGTTCTGGCCAAAACAACTTCTTGTAAGATTAGATCAACTCTAATTACTTAGCAGTTAGTAAGGATTCCAACATCTCCCCCTTTCTTTTGTTTTAAAACATAGGGGGTTTCTGAGGGGGTACACATAAATCCATCAATATGGGCCAGAACTTTGTAACAGATATACATGGTATACATAAATCCATCAATATGGGAGGCATTATACATAATTTACATGAGCACATAGCAATATAACACAGGCTAGTAGTAATGTAACAAATAACAAGAATCAATCTGAAAATTTACACATGTCCATAAGTCCTAGAAACAGTCCAATAGGATTCCATTGTCCATTAGTTCATGTGCCAGGAATCTAATAATTCTTATGAGCACAATCAGCAACAGAACCACCCGATATTTCTTGGGTCTTCTCCTTTGTTTCAAGGGTCTGCTCCATCTTTCTGCGATGGATAAGGCGAATGCGGCTCGTAGGCACCCATCTGATTCCTTCTCCACCTGTAGAGATGCAAGCAAATCCTCTCCCCCAAGCAGTTAGTCTATCTGGTCCCTTCCATTCACCACTTTCTGGGTCTCTCCACATCACCTGGCGATTATCTAAAGATAGTGGAGCTGCTCGCACTGGACACTGCTCTTCTGGTGGGTTATAAAACCTGTCTGCTGGAGCCAGTGCATCTTTATCAAAGATTAAAAAATTAATGGTATAGAGAACTAAATTTAGAAGTTCTCTAGGGTTACCCGTGGCTCCTCCTTTCTTTTGTTTTTGGAGGAGTGTCTTAATGTCCCTGTTCGGGCGCCAAATGTTAAGAGTTCAAATGTTGGAGTTTGTTCTTCTCGGGGCACAGCCGGTTTAGAGGCTTAGAGCCCTTCGGATGTCTCCAAATCCAAAGGTTCTGTCCTTCAGCCTCTGCCTCTGCTTTCTTCTGCCTCCAACAGAGATGGAAGATCTCTCTTATCTCCTTCTGGGGAGCCCAGCCACACTTGCCGCGGAGAGAGGGCTTCTGGCGTAGCTCCACTGAAGTCCGTCAAAAGTGTTCTCTGCAGCAGAGTCGTTTCTCTCGAGTCTAGCACGATCAGCCAGCCAAGAGGAAAAAAAGTGTATTCTGGAATGGCTGTCTCGCCTTATATGTGAACCTTCTGAGAGAGTGGGATTATGGGTTTTCTCCCATAGTGCTCTCTGGCCCAAAGAGCTTTAAGGTGTGGACTTTGAGTAAAGGTGGGAACACAAGCCTTGTCTTGATTAGTTCTACTTAGTACCTTGTTTCAGGTTCTGGCCAAAACAACTTCTTGTAAGATTAGATCAACTCTAATTACTTAGCAGTTAGTAAGGATTCCAACACTAAACTAAAGGTCTGAGGAGAAAATATATTTTCCAGATCTAACATTTGTCTCAATGCAATAAAAGAAGATTAAAAAATTACTTGCATATACATATAAATTACTTGCATATACATATAATTATCCTAATATAGAAATACATTCAATTCAAAAGGAAATGAAACAAGACAATTAAACTATATAGGAAAGAGGAAGATAAGAGAAAGGGTAAGATATATTTTATATAATAGTAATAAGAGAAATAATTTTCACTCTTGTTAAGAACAAAATTCTGGAGAGAGGAGGTAAAAAGAAGATAAAATAAGATGTAATATATGGCACTGAGTTGAAGACTCATCTTCCTGAATTCACTTCTGACCTTATATACAGTCACTAGCTTTGTGAAACTGAGCAAATCACTTGATCCTGTTTGACTCAGTTTTGTCATGAATAGGATAAAGAAATGGCAAATCAGAAAAGTATCTTCTCCAAGAAAACTCCAAATTAGATCTCAAGTTAAACATGACTTAAAAATGACAGTAAAAGAAAGTATAAAATTGGAATTAGAAAAGGTAAGGGGGAAAATAGTTGTAATAGTGGAAAAGAGGCTGATTCATTTATAGAAGAAAATTTTCAAATAAACTTCCTCTTTTACCACTTTCTTTTTACATGTAAAAAAGAAGGGATTAAGCAAAGAGAGGGAAAAAAAAGATGGTAGGATGAGGATGGAAGAAAAGACATCATTAACATTCATAATACTGAATATGAGTAGGATGAACAAACATAAAATGGAAGAGGAAAGTCAAATTAATTAGAAGATAAAATATAAAAATATATTATGTGCAAGAAACACACTTGAAATATAAATATTCAGAAATTGTTTTAAGGGATGTGCAGAGCAAAATCAATACAAAAAAGTAGGGGTAGCTTTTATCATTTCAGATAACACAATGGTAAATGTGGATAAGTTTTTAAAAAGATAAATCTATATTACATACAAAAAAGACCACATATTAGGGCATAAAGACATTTTCAACATATGAAGAAAAGCAGAAATACTAAAAAATACTGATTAGAGGATCATAAAACATTTTTAAGAGACTGAAGATTTTTTAAAAAGTTATTAAAGACTAATTTTATTCTAAAAATGTTCAAATAAAAAAAGGACTTAAACTCAATGTGGAATGTCTACAGTCCTCCTTTTCTATCTTTGTTGTTGCTCAAACAATTAATGTTAAAAGGCATCAAAGTGTATACCTTATATTATAAGATAATATCCTTATAGAATCCTTAGAACCCCTGGGAAGACATTTTAAAAAGAACTTTCCTGAGAACTCAATCAGCTAAAAGAAATTTTTCACTAAATCTCATTTAGATATAAAAGTTTGGTTTATGATTTCTGTTTTCTCTTTTCTGACAAGAATGCTGATTAATCATCAAGTCATTCATCTGGAATAGCAGTGGTTATCAAATGTAGGGATTTAAGCTGATAGGTGAAGGAAGTAAATTGTTGCTTTCTTTCTTTTTTTAAAGAAAAATACTTCAGACTCTTCAAATAGCAGTCATTAAAAAGTTTCTTTCTTTCTTTTAATTAAGAAATTTCATGAGGGGCAGGTAGATGGCACAATGGATAGATCAGCAGCCCTGAAGTCAGGAGAGCCTGAGTTCAAATCTGGTCTCACTTAACCCCAATTGCCTCAGAAAAAAAAAAAAAAAGTTTAATAGAATATGTGCCTCCTAATCTGAGACTTTAGTTGGTTGTTATACTTCATTTTCAAAGAGGACCAAAATAATACCACCATGTTAGAGTCAAGTAACAGTAAGCTCTGAATGCACTACCACAAGTCAGGCACAAATAATCTATATGAACATTTCAGGCAGATCTTTTGATTACTGCATAAATTGAATTTGTGAGACTGAATTGTGTTAGATAAATTTTAAATCAGGTAAAGTATAGCAACAGTTTTTCAGTCTTTTTGAAAATGTATTTCGCTGCACATTCTCTATGATCCAATGTCACTTACTTTTCTGTTACTCTGACACACAGTAGTATATCTCACAATTTGGGGCATTTTTAATGATTGTCCTAGTTTAATGAGAGTATTCAGAATACTCTCTTTCCTTACCTCTGCCTCTTAACTTCCATAGCAAATTTCAAAACTCTGTGTGGTATATACATGCAATTCATATAATAAATATTTTTTAAAACCCTTAATATATAATGTTATTTACATACGGCCTTCAGAATATAAACTCCTGGAGTTCAGGAACAATGTTTTTGCCTTTTTTAGCATCCCCCAACACAAAGATAAATCAGTGTCAGGCACAAAATAAGTGATAAATAAATGTTTAATTATTGAATACTTGAAGAAAAATACATTCCAGGTTTGAGAGATGGTGCATAGAAATGCATGAAGATTGAGATGGGACAAGGCTAGAGAACATCAGGGAATTGTGAGTGATTAATTTTGGCTACTGCAAATGGAGTCTGTGAAAGAGAGTTGTATGAAACAAGGTTGGAAAAACAGGTTGGAGCCAGATTGTGGAGGATTTGGAATGCCAGCCTGTTTATATCTCATTCTGTAGGCAAAGGGAAGGTACTGAAAGTCAAATAACTCCATCTAACTTGAACATTAGAAAGTTAACTTTAGAAACAGTATACAAGATAGTTTTGAAAGTGTAGACAATAGAGACAGTGAAAGCAGGTTCTAAGGGTACAGTAGTATAGCCAGGAAGTAAAGTACCCAGTTAACATATAGAGAATTGGAATTGGAGGGGGATATTACTGCTAAAGAAATTGAGAAGAATCACAGAACTTCTCAATTGATTAAAAGAGAGAAAAGGAGGAATTGAAAGAAGTAGTATGAAACATGATTCCAAAATTTCAAGTCAATAAGTGGAGCTCTTTAATGATGAAGAAACTTTGTATCTAAAGCTG
This sequence comes from Antechinus flavipes, assembly GCF_016432865.1. Lineage (NCBI taxonomy): Eukaryota > Metazoa > Chordata > Mammalia > Dasyuromorphia > Dasyuridae > Antechinus > Antechinus flavipes. Next base: position 197,019,254 of record NC_067399.1, read on the forward strand.
GTTCAAAGTAATAGCAGTTTAACATTCAGAGAGTGTTTTGCCTTCATTATCTCTTTTTTATTGTTATAGTTTTATGTTGACAGAACATATATATAGGTGATTTTTCAACATTAACCCTTGCAAACACTTCTGTTCCAGCTTTTCCCTTCCTTCCCTCAACTCCCTCCCCTAGATAATAGGCAGTCTCATACGTGTTAAACATATTAAAATATATCTTAAATATAACCTATGTGTACATAGTTATACAGTTCTTTTGATGCACAAGAAAAATGGGATTTAGAAAGGTAAAAATAACTTGGGAAGAAAAACAAAAATGCAAGCAAACAACAGCATAAAGTGTCCCAGTTTTCCCACATCCCCTCCAACATTTCATCATCTGAAAATTTTCTATTCATATCCTTTGACTATTTATCAATTGGAAAATGTCTTGATTTCTTATAAATTTGAGTCATTTTCTCTATACAATTTGGCAATGAGGCCTTTTTAAGAACCTTTAACTGTAAAAATGTTTTCCCAGTTTATTGCTTCCCTTCAAGACTTGTCTGCATTAGTTTTGTTTATACAAAAAAATTTAACTTGATATATTCAATTTTTTTCTATTTTGTGATCAATAATGATCTCTAATTCTTCTTTGGTCACAAATTCCTTCCTCCTCCACAGTTCTGAGAGGTAAACCATCCTATGTTCTTCTAATTTATTTATTATCTCATTCTTCGTGTCTAGACCATGAACTCATTTTGATCTTATCTTGGTGTATGGTGTTAAGTGTGGGACAATGCCTAGTTTCTATCATACTAATTTCCAATTTTCCCAGCAGTTTTTGTCAAATAGTGAATTTATATTTCAAAAGTTGGGGTCTTTGGGTTTGTTAAATACTAGATTGCTATAGTTATTTACTATTTTGTTCTATAAACCTAACCTATTTCACTGATGAGCTAGTCTATTTTTTAGTCAATACCTAATGGTTTGGTGACTGCTGCTTTATAGTATAGTTTTAGATCAGGTACTGCTAAGCCACCTTCATTTGATTTTATTTTCATTAGATTCCTTGAGATTCTTGATCTTTTCTTGATCATTTGTTCTTCCAGATGAATTTTGTTGTTATTTTTTCTTGGTCATTAAAATAGTTTCTTGTGAGTCTGTTTGGTATAGCACTAAATAAATAGATTAGTTTAGGTAGTATTGTCATCTTTATTATATTCGCTCGACCTATCCAGGAGCACTTAATATTTTTCCAATTATTTAGATCTGATTTTATTTGTGTGAAAAGTATTTTGTAGTTTTGCTCATATAGTTCCTGACTTTCACTTGACAGATAGATTCCCAAATATTTTATATATTAAAAGTTATTTTAAATGGAATTTCTCTTTGTATCCTTGCTGTTTGATTTTCTTAGTGATGTAAAGAAAAAAGCTGATGATTTATGTGGATTTATTTTGTATCCTTCAACTTTGCTAAAGTTGTGGATTGTTTTTAATAGCTTTTTAGTAGAATCTCTGGGGTTATCTAAGTATACTATCATATCATCTGCAAAGAGTGATAATTTGGTTTCTTCATTACCTACTCTAATTCCTTTAATTTCTCTTTCATATCTTTTTGCCAAAGCTAGCACAGAATGCTATTCTTTGAGAAACTTTTCACTAGCCTCCTGCAGGGTGATCTATTTTAAGCAAAATACTTATCCAAGATCAAATATTAATTATCCCAAAGGATGCCATCCACATCAATAGAACTAACCAAACTATAAAGAAATTATAAATAAATACAATAGTTTAGTTCAACAAACATATATCTATACCAAATACTACATACTCAATATTTAACAGGTCTTGAGAATATAGACAAAAAGAAAATGAAATGGGCTTTGTCATCAAGAAACTTATTTCAATAATTATATATATATATATATATATATATATATCATATAACAAATAAGTAAATTATTTGGGAAGGAATAAAATAGTGTTGTAGCAACTATTGATAGGGAAAAATAAAGAAAACATACTAAACAGTGTTAAATGTTGCATTAAGGTCAAGGAGATGATATGTTGGTTGATCATTTTTATGTGTATGTATACACACACACACACATACACACACACATACATATATATACATAATAGATTTCAGGGGATCCAAGAACAGGTATGGGAGTAAAAATTGTTTTCACTAATCTCTCATTGAAATTTATCATTTTTTCAATTATTTAATAAAAGATTATTAGACAAAAGGGTCAATAAACCAGCTAATAAGAACTAAACTCTGATTCAAATATTTACTTAGTTTTGATACAATATACATTTCTAATAAATTGATCATGTTTATTTATAAATACATACATATATATGCATATATATTATCATTATAAATAGTGATTATAACTCTGTATTTAGTAATAATGGGGGGAAAGAATACCCTTGCTTTAACTGTGATGTCACCGGAGAGATTCTAACAATTCTCCATTACAAATCATAGAACTGAAGGAACATTAGTTTCTACTGAGTAGGACCCAAGAGCTCATCTAATCTAATTGATTTATTTTCATACACGAGGATGTTGAGAGGCATAAAAAGGATATGTTTCTCTTTCACAGTTGTGTAACTAATAAATAGAAGAGGTAGCTGCAAGATGAATAACCTTTATGGTTTATCACAATAATGCTGATTTTCAGTTCTAGTTGGATATTCTGAATATTATAAAGAAAAGTCTTTTGTTTTCTATAAATTTTAGTTAGTTTAAAATGAATCATACTTTAACACAAATTGTTTTTGTCATATTTTCTGTTTGCATTGATATAATCATGGGATGATTTGATTGTTATGGACTGTTTTTAATCATGGCTTTCTCAATGTTAACAATTATTTGTATTAGTTATATAAATATGATCCAATATGATTATTTTTCAGTTATTGAATTGTTTTTCATGGAATATTCAACTCTTTATGACTCCGTTTGGGGTTTTCTTGGTCTATTTCCTTCTCCACATCATTTTACAGATGAGAAAACTGAGTCAAACAAGATTAAATGATTTGCTCACATTCACACAGCTTGTAAGTGTCTAAAGTTAGATTTGAATTCAGGAAGATGAATTTTCCTGACTTTAGTCTCAGGACTTTGTCTACTATGCCAACTGATCACATGGAATACTTACATATTCAAGTAAATTATAATATCAAAATGTAATATCATATATGCAGATATTCTCTATTATGGTAAAGATCAGTACCTACTCATGACTATCCATTCTCGCTGACTATAGCCCATGATTGCCCACAAATTTGCAACATTAATTTGATTCACCCATGTCAATCCTACTTACTCCACACACATACATGTGAAGGCACAAAAAATGTTTCCATGTTAGTCATGTTGAAAAAAAAATACCAATCAAACAAGAAATATAAAGAGAATTTTTAAAAATTGCTTCAATTCCACTAAGAATTCCTTATTTCTATGAAAGTAGATAATATTTTTTTCAACATAGGTCTTTTGGAATTGTCTTAAAACATTGTCTTGATCAGAGTAGCTATTTTTTTTTTTACAGTTGGTCATCATAACAATATTGTTATTATTATGTACAATGGCATCAGCTCATTTTGAATGCATTCAGTTTATGTCTTCTTTTTTTTCTGAAACCACCCTTCTCTTCATTTCTTATAGCATTGTAGTACTCCATCACAATTATATTAAAACAAAACAAAACACAAGAAAAACTTATATATACCTCTAAGATTTTTAGATATATTCAAGTCACTTTAAGCATCTCCATAAAAATCTTGTTTTTTTCCCTAATTAACCTAATTTCCCCTAATAAACAACATTTAGTGTTTAAAAAAGGAAAAGTAATACTTTCTTATTTAATTGTATTGATTATTTTCTATAGTTATTTTGATATTAACAATATTCTTTTCTCCTCTTCTCCCTTTTTAAGGCAGAAGTTTAGTTAAATTAGAGCTTATTATGTTCTTTTGTTAAACAGCATGGAACCCCCAGACCGATTTTATCTAACAAGGTTCCTTTGGTAAAATATGCTCCATAGTTTCAACAAAAAATTACAAATAAAAAATAATCCACCACTGAGTCTATACTTCCATTAATAGAAAAAAAAAATTGCTACATGTATATATAATATGCACTACCAAATAAGCATGTTGCCTTTGAAAATGGAGATACTATTTCCTACAAAACATTGCATTTTGCAACAACAAATGGTCTGGCTCCAAAAAAATCAATATTTATGTAGCATTTTGCATGCATTATCTCATTTATTTTTCACAAATACCTCTGAGATTAAAATGTATTATTATTTTCCATTTTAAAGATAAGGAAACTGAAACTAGAGGAGTCAACATTGTATAACCTTGCAGATGGAAAACCTATGTAAAAATTGTATCTTTGATGTTTATATGTGTGACCAGGAAAGTCACTTAACCTCCAACTTTTAAAGGCCATCAAATTTTCATCTGTAAAATGAGGAATGGAATCATAAGGGTCTCATAGCTCTAGATACATGAAATTATGAGCTTATACATAACTTTCATTCTATTAGATCTTTATATTCATTCTTTATGTCTGACATGCCCTGCATCATTCTTATCTTCTATTTGTTTTTCTCCCATCCTTTGTTTTTATTTTTAGCATAGAAGGACATACTGAGAGAATATAAGTTGTTTGGAAGTATAGGAATTGCTTTCTTCTTTCTATTTAAATCCTTGGTGCCTAGCACAATGTCTAGCAAAGAATAAACTTTTAATAAATATATTTTGCTCATTGAAAAACAAGCTATTATTTGGTGAAGTCAGTATTTCTGACAACATGAATGCTTTAATACATTGGTCCATTCTTGTCCAATAGATATACAAGCAAATAGGCTTGGGTCTTGTATTTGACAATTAAATTTTCTGTTCAGTGATGATCTTTCCATCAGTAATGCTTGAAAGTGCTTTCATTGGATATCCATTTTTTCCCTTGAAAGATTATTTCACCTAGTAGTTGAATCTTTTTTTTTTTTTTTAATTCAAGTCCTTTTGCCCTTTGGACCCAGGTTTTCTAAGCCTTTAATATAGAAGCAACTAAATCCTTCTAATCCTCACTGTGACTCCATGATATTTTTTAAAAATATTATTTCTATTTGTTTGCAGTATTTTCTCCATATCCCAAGAGCTCTGGCATTCAGGGAATTTTCCTTTGGGTATCTTTTAAAACAAATTATTGATGGATTTTTTTCAATTTCTATTTTAACCTCTAGTTCTATAATATTGGAGCAGTATTCCTTGGTAATTTCTTGAAATAAGCTGTCTAATCCCTTTTCTTTCTTTCTTTATTATTTTGATTGTGGGTTTCAGGTAGTCCAATAATTATTAAATTATCAATTTTAATGTATTTTTCAGTTCATTTGTTTTCCAATAAGAATTTCCTTTTTTTAAAAAAAAATTGTTCTTTTGATTTAATTTTAGTATTTCTTGATGTCTAGATGTCTAATGATATCTAATATCTAAATGTCTTGATGTCTAATACTAGCTTCCATTTGTCCAATTCTAATTTTTAATCATTTTCTTCAATGAACATTTGTACTTCTTTTCACATATAGTCAATTCTACTTTTATGGAGTTGTTTTCTTTAGTGTACATCTTTTATCATTTTTTTTTATTGTTGTTGTTGTTACTTTACCAGTCTGTTGACTTCCTGATACCCCATCATGATTACCTTCATCACTCTCTTTCTTATCTTAACTTTTCTTCTGTTTCTATTATTTGAATTTTGAAATACTTTTTGAGACCTTCCAAGAATTATTTTGGGGCCTGAGAACAACTTACATTTTTTTCTTTGGGGCTGCACACGTAGGTGCTTTGACATTATTATCCTCTTCTAAGGTTGTGCTTTGATTTTCCCTCTTACCATAGTAGCTTTTTATAACTAGATCCTTTGTGTGTGAATGTGTGTGTGTGTGTGTGTGTGTGTGTGTGTGTGTGCCTGTACCTGTATGTGTGTACTTATTTGCTCACTTTTGTGGGACATTTCTTGAATTTTAACTTCATATTAAAGTTGAGCTTTTTTTAAAGGGTGAAGGTGGATGACTCAAACTTTTTGCACAGGGATGTGGTACCTTAGCCACTGACCTAATCTGGAATTTAGAGGGCTTCATCAATGAACTCCACAGGGGATTGAGGAGTTGCTACTGACTTGTTGGAGCATATTTTATAATTGTTTGAAAGAGAATTTAGAGGGGCAGAGCCAACAGGGCGGAGAGGATACATGCTTCATTCTGAGCTCTCCTATTACCCTCACATTAATTATGAAATTCAGCCTCTGAAATACTGCTGGACCACCAAAATCCATGAAAATTGGGAATGCAGCAACTTACCAACAGAAGATAATTTCAAAGATCCCTAGAAAAGGTCTGTTTTGGTAGCAGGGGAGGAGGAGGCCAGGTGCAGTCAGGGAGGCAGAGCACAGAGGCCACCACATGCCAGGCAGACTCAGCTGGGTGCCATCTCTGCAGAGTGGTAGAGATTCCATGCTATGGAAAATCTACAGGGAGGATTCTATCACACTGTTGCCTACTCTGCCATACTTGCAAGCAAGTAGAATAGGAGAGATGTTATAAAACATCCAAGACAAATGCAAAAGGTCAAGAGTAAACCCTCAAATACTGGGATCTCATGGGACCTGGTCTCACCCATCCAGCACTGGGAGTGAGTCAGCACAATCCCAGAGTAGCTGCTGTAGCTCCACTTCACACACTGTAGAGGAGGCCTGGGAAGTCTTCCTTGTCCTAAAAGCAGATCCCAATTTTTTTTTTTTTTAATGAGTAAAAAGGTAAAGCAATCTCTAACTATGGACAGCTTCTATAGTGAAAGAGAAGAATAGATTTCAAACCTTGAGGAGACAAACAACAAATTGTATCCAGATGAAGCCCCAAAGGGGCTTATGACCAGATCCCCACCACACAAGGGTCTCCTAGAAGAAATTAAAAAGAATCTTAAAAGAGAGATAGAAGTAGAATGGGGAAAGGTAAACTTTGCAAGATGATTTGGAAAAGGCATAAAACTCATTAATAGATAGAGTGAAAAAAGAAAACAGCTCCCTGAAAAACAGACTTTGTGAACTAGAAAAGGTAAAGACTCCCAGGAAAACAGAATTTGTGAATTGAAAAAAAAAAAGAAAAAAACACCTTAAAAAATTTGTGAAATGGAAAAAAAATTTTCACAGAACAAAACAATTCATTTAAAAACTCAATTGGACAAATACAAAAAGAAGTAAAAAAAAAAGTAAATGAAGAAAATAATTCACTAAAAAGCAGAACTGAACAAATGGAAATTAATGGCTTGATGAGACATCAAGATTCAGTCAAGCAAATCCAAAAAAATGGGAAAACACTACACCTGGAAAATAGATCTAGGAGAGACAATCTAAGAATTATTGGACTCCCTGAAAAATATGATGAAAAAAAGAACCTGGTCACTATTTTCCTGGAAATTATAAAAGAGAACTGCCCAGATGTCATGGAATCTAAAGGTGAAATAACCATTGAAAGAATTCACTGAGTTCTGGGCAAGATGGCAGAGAGGATGCACACATCTACTTAAGCTCTGTGTTTTCTCTCAGAATAATTTATTTCATGACAAGCCTCAGAATTAGTGCTGTATTGAAAAAAAAACAAACCCACAAATAATTACAAAGAGAAGATATCCTCAAAATTCACCAGAAAAGGTCTGTTTTTGCTCAAGGGTGGGAGTGGTTAGATCCAGCACAGCCTGAAGGCAGAGGCAGCACAGCAGTCAGAGTAAGGCAGACTGCTCACAGCTGAGCAGACCAGAGTGATATGGGGTGTGATCTCAGCTGTTTCTGTGGAGAGAGCTTTAACACAGTGCTGGTTACTTTGCCCTGGCAGCAAGCCAGTAGACAAGCAGAGAAGCTAAAAACACAGGGGGTGAAGACTATAACCCAAAAAAGCTAGGGTTTCTCAGGACCTGTTAACACCCACCCACAGTGTCTCAGTAAACTCTCAGAGTCTTAGAGCACAGATGCAGCACAGCCATTGCTGTCCTGCTAATGCCTCACTGCTGCTCCCTGCAGTCTGTAGAGGAAGCTCTGTAATACCATCCACCACTACCACCACTACTCCTCACCCCTCCCCACCCCCCCAAAAAAAAAAAGCAGACCATTTGTTTTTCTTGTTAGTTTTTTTTACTCTTCTTTGATAAAATGAGCAAAAAAACAAAGTGCACTCTAACTATTGATAGCTTCTATATGGATAGAGATCAGACTTTAAAAACAGATTGTCTCCAGATGAAACCCAAAAGGAGTATATGATCTGATCCTCAACACACAAGACTCTCATAGAAGACATTAAAAAGGCTCTCACAAGAGAGCTAGAAGAAAAATGGGGAAAAGGAAAGGGAAGCATGGCAAGAGAGTCTGGATAAGTCATCCCACTCATTTAAAAATAAAGTGGATAAAGAAATCAAATCCATGGAAAACAGAATTAGTGAGTTGGAAAAAGAAAATAGCTCTCTAAAAAATAATATTGGCAAAATGGAAAAAAAAATCCATAGAACAAAACAACTCACTTAACAACTCAATTGGACAATTAGAAAAAATATATAAAAAAGCAAGTGAAGAAAATACTTCATTGAAAATCAGAATCGAACAAAGGGAATTGAATGACTCAAGGAGACACCAAGAATCAGTCAAGCAAAACCAAAAAAATGAAACAATGGAAAAAAATGTCAAATACCTTCTTGGGAAAACCTGAAAAATAGATCTAGGAGAGACAATCTGAGAATTATTGTAATCCCTAAAAAATATGATGAAAAAAATAACCTGGGACCTATTTTCCAGGAAATTATAAAAGATAACTGCCCAGAAGTTATAGAAATAAAGGGTAAAATAGAAATTGAAAGAATTCATCATTCACCTATTGAAAGGGACCCTAAAATCAAAGCACCAAGAAATATGGTGGCCAAATTCCAGAACTATCAGACAAAGGAAAAAATACTGCAAGCTGCTAGAAAAAATCAATTCAAATATAGAAGAGCCATAATAAGTATTACCCAGGATCTAGCAGTGTCCACATTAAATGTTCAAAGGGCCTGGAATCTGATATTCTGAAAGACTAAGGAATTTGGAATGCAACCAAGAATAACTTACCCAGCCAAAATGAGCATCTATTTCCAGGGAAGAAGATGGACACCCAACAAAATAAATGAATTTCATCTATTTTTGATGAGAAAACTGAAACTAAACAAAAAGTTTGATCTACAAATATAGAACTCAAGAGAAACCTAAAAAGGTAAAAAGAAATCTTGGGAACTATATTTCCGCTATAAAGATATATGAAGAACACATGTATACTTTGTTCTAGAATCTAGAGGTGGAAAGGAAATTGTACTCGGAAAAGGGTAAAGTGGGGGTACAACATCTCATGAAGAGGCAAAGGAAACTTATTATATCTGAGAGAAAGAATGGAGAGGGATGAACATAGTGTGTATCTTCCTGCAATCAAAATTGGCTTAAAAAGAAAAATATTAGACATTTTTGATTTATGGTGAGACTTCTCCCACCTCATTGAAAAGTGGGGGGTGGGGAGTGAAAAGGGAAGGAGTAAGTTAAGTGCAAGGGAATACAGAAATTGTGAGGAGAAAACTTAAAGAGAGGGCTGTGAGAAGCAAGGGGTGCTCACAAGTTTAATACTGGGGAAAGGGATAAAACTATTAGTATAATTGACCATATTAATAAACAAATTAACAAAAGCCATATGATCATCTCAATAGAGGCATAAAAGCATTTGATAAAATCCAACATCCATTCCTATTAAAAACATGTGATAATATAGGAATAAATGGTCTTTTCTTAAAATAATCAGTAACATCTATTTAAAACCATCAATAAGCATAATACATTATGGGGATAAACAGGAACCATTCCCAATAAGATCAGAAATGAAACAAAGTTGCCCATTATTATCATTACTATGCAATATTGTATTAGAAATGCTAGCTTTGACAATAAGAGTTGAGAAAGAGATTAAAGGAATCAGAGTAGGTAATGAGGAAACCTTTGCAGATGATATGATGGTATACTTAGAGAACCCCAAAGATTCTACTAAAAAGCTATTAGAAATAATTCATAACTTTAGCAAAGTTGCAGGATACAAAATAAATTCATGTAAATCTTCAGCATTTTTACACATCACCAACATCTCTTACCCTCACTATCAATATTATATTCAACCTCAAAAATAGGCTTGACTGCTACAACTCATAAAGATTAGAAGTACAACAACTAACCAGCTGAAGATAATCTGGTATCTCGCCAGAAAAGATTTGTCCTTTGGGCTGGGGAGAAGATCAGTGCAGGCACAGAGAGAACTAGAGGCTATGAGTGAAGCTCCAAACTGGAAGTGAGAGCACAGATCACAGCACAAACTCACAGCCCCAACCTGCATTACGGGGCTTTTCCTTGGGGCAGTTGCGAATCTACACGGCTGGGGGGCACAGCCCAGGGCAGCCTCTAATCTGCACAGTGGGGGGTTCAGCTTGGGACAATAGAACTTTCACAGAATGATTTGCTTCTGGGCAGAGACTTCCAGGCATAAACTTCCAGTCCAGCCAGGCTACTCAATGGTCAGATGCTAATACTCACAGCCCCACAAGGGGCTCTGGCCTGGGGCAGTGACACTTTCACCGCTGAGTCTCTAACCTTAGGGCAGTGGCTAAACCATACAGGTTCTCCACTGGGCACTTCCATAGCTCGGCCCTGATAAATTACCTCTGGTTGAGGGAAGGGGAAACTTTCACACAGAGCACTCCCATACCTTGGAGCCAGAAGCCAGCTTACATCTCTCCCTGCTCTACAGAGGAAGCTGGTAACCTCCTTGTCCTGAAGGCATACCCTAAAGGCTTTAAAAAATAAGTAACAAAAATTAAAAGATGATCTGTAGCTTCTATAGAGAAAAAGAGCAGGTCTGCAACCATGAAGAGACTAATAGCAAACAATCACCAGACAATACCCCAAAGGGGAATGTTACTTGTCCCCTTTTACATAACTAAGGCTCTCCTAGAAGAGACCATTAAAAGTCTCAAAAGAGACTTAGGAAACAAAATGGGGAAAGGAAAGAGAAGCTTTGAAATATAATTGGAAAAAGAAAAAAAATTCCCAGGAAGTGCAGGGAAACAAAATTTGTGAATTGGAAAAAGTAAAAAAAAATCTCTGGAAAGTAAGATTTGTGAATTGGAAAATGAAAATAATTCACTAAAAAAAAAAAATAGTGAAATGGGAAAAAATTCCATAGAGCAAAACAATTCATTTAAAAACTCAATTGGACATATACAGAAAGAAATAAAAAAAGCTAATGAAAAAATAATTCATTAAAAATCAGAACTAAACAAATAGAAACTAATGATTCATGGAGACAGCAAGAATCAGTCAAGCAAAACCCAAAAAAAATGATAAATTGGAAAAAAAAAAGCATGAAATATCTACTTGGAAAAATGACAAATCTGGAAAATAGATCTAGGAGAGATAATCTGAGTATTATTGGACTTTCCAAAAATTATGATGAAAAAAAGAGCCTAGATGCCATTTTACAAGAAATCATCAAAGAGAACTGTCTAGAGGCACTAGAATCAGAAGGTAAAATAGGCATTGAAAGAATTCATCGAATACCCTCTGAAAAGGACCCTAAAATAAAAACTCCAAGAAATATTGTGGCCAAATTACAGAACTATCAGTTATATATATTACTGTCAGCACGGTTATTTTCTTTTTTTTTTTTTAAATTTAATTTAATAATAACTTTATATTGGCAGAATCCATGCCAGGATAATTTTTTTTACAACATTATCCCTTGCACTCGCTTCTGTTCCGATTTTTCCCCTCCCTCCCTTGACCCCTCCCGCAGATGGCAAGCAGTCCTATATATGTTAGATATGTTGCAGTATATCCTAGATACAATATATGTTTGCAGAACGAACAGTTTTCTTGTTGCACAGGGAGAATTAGATTCAGAAGATAAAAATAACCCGGGAAGAAAAACAAAAATGCAAATAGTTCACATTCATTTCCCAGTGTTCTTTCTTTGGGTGTAGCTGCTTCTGTCCATCATTTATCAATTGAAACTGAGTTAGGTCTCTTTGTCAAAGACATCCATTTCCATCAGAATACATCTTCATACAATATCGTTGTCAAAGTGTATAATGATCTCCTGGTTCTGCTCATTTCACTCAGCATCAGTTCATGTAAGTCTCTCCAAGCCTCTCTGTATTCATCCTGCTGGTCATTTCTTACAGAACAATAATATTCCATAACGTTCATATACCACAATTTACCCAGCCATTCTCCAATTGATGGGCATCCATTCAATTTCCACAGAAATATCAGATTAAGGAAAAAAATTTTACAAGCAGCCAGAAAAAAACAATTTTAATACCGAGGTGCCACAATAAGGATCACCCAAGATCTGGCTGCCGCCACATTAAAGGATCGAAGAGCCTGGAATCTGATATTCCAAAAGGCAAAAGAACTTAAAATGCAGCCAACAATAAACTACTCCGCTAAGCTGATCATTTTCTTCCAGGAAAGAAAATGGACATTTAATGAAACAAATGAATTTCATTTGTTTCTAAGGAAAAAAAAAACAGAAATAAACAAAAAATTTGATCTCCAACGATAGGACTCAAGAGATGCAGAAAAGGTAAAAGGAACTCTTGAGAATTGTATTTCTGTTGTGGATATACAAAAAGGCTACATGTATAATTTGGTTTTACTGATATAACATAAAAAAAGGAAAGTAGAAATGGAAAAGGGATGTCAGAAAATGGGGAAAGGGGAGATAAAAAGAGGGAAACTACATCCCACGAATAGGCAAAGGGCACTTATCATATTTGAGGGAACTCAGAGGGGAAGGAACATTGTGTGACGCTTACTCGCATCAGAGTTGGCTCAAAGAGAAAATAATTGACATACTTATTTTACAGAAAATCCTCTCTCACCTCATTACAAAGAAGGAGAGGAAAAGGGAAAAGAAAAAGGATAATAAGGGAAGGGTACAAGAAAGGGGAAGAGATTCAAAGGGGAGGGAGGGAAGGATCCTAAAGAGGGTGAGCATTGTGATACAAGTAGGGCACATAAGTTTAAAACTGGGAAAGAGAGTTGGGGGGGCAAGAAAAAGAAAAGCATAATCTAGGAATATTAGGATGGCAGGAAATACAAAATTAGTAATTTTAACCATAAATGGGAATTGGAGTCAGATTTAAATAAGTGGGAAAATGTTAATTGTTCTTGGATACGTCAAGGAAATATAATAAGAACGACAGTACTCCCTAAACTAATCTATTTATTTACATTTCAGTTCCACAACATTATTTTAATGACCTAGAAAAATAAAAACAAATTTCATATGGAAGAACAAAAGGTTAAGAATTTCAAGGGAATTAATGAAAAGAAATCAAATGAAGGTGACCTAGCTGTACCTGATCTAAAACTATATCATAAAGCAGCAGTCACCAAAACCATTTGGTATTCACTAAAAAAAAAAATAGATTAATTGAACAGTGGAATAGATTAGTTTCACAAGACAAAAGAGTGAATAACTATAGCAATCTTCTATTTGACAAACCCAAAGATCCCAACTTTTGGGATAAGTATTCATTATTTGACAAAAACTTCTGGGAAAACTGGAAATTAATAAGGCAGAAATTAGGCATGTACCCACACTTAACACCATATATCAAGATAATATCAAAATGCATCCATGATTTAGGCATGACGAATGATATCATAAATAAATTAGAGGAACACCGGCTATTTACCTTTCAGACATGTGGAGGAGGAAGGAATTTATGACCAAAGAAGAACTAGAGATCATAATTGATCACAAAATAGAAAATTTTGATTACATCGAATTAAAAAGCCTTTGTACAAACAAAACTAATGCAAACAAAATTAGAAGGGAAGCAACAAACAGCGAAAACACTTTTAGAGTTAAAAGTTCTGATAAAGGCCTCATTTCCAAAATATATCGAGAATTGACTCTAATTTATAAAAAATCAAACCATTCTCCAATTTATAAATAGTCAAAGCATTATGAACAGACATTTTCCAGATGAAGAAACTGAAATTATTTCCACTCATATGAAAGAGTGTTCCAAATCACTATTGATCAGAGAAAGGCAAATTAAGACAACTCTGAGATACTACTACACACCTGTCAGATTGGCTAAAATGACAGGAAAAAATAATGATAAATTTTGGAGGCAATGCGGGAAAACTGGGACATTGATGAATTGTTAGTGGAGTTGTGAATAGATCCAATAATTCTGGAGAGCAATCTAGAATTATGCAAAAAAAGTTATCAAACTGTGCATACTCTTTGATCCAGCAGTGCTACTACTGGCCTTATACCCCAAAGAGATACTAAAGAAGAGAAAGGGACCTGTATGTGCCAAAATGTTTATGGCAGCCCTTTTTGTAGTGTCTAGAAACTGGAAAATGAATGGATGCCCATCAATTAGAGAATGGTTGGGTAAATTGTGGTATATGAATGTTATGAAATATTATTGTTCAGCAGGATGAATACAGAGAAGTTAAGAGAGACTTACATGAACTGATGCTGAGTGAAATGAACAGAATCAGGAGATCATTATATACTTCAACAACGATACTGTATGAGGATATATTCTGATGGATGTGGATTTCTTTGACAAAGAGAAGATCTAACTCAGTTCCATTTGATCAGTAATAGACAGAAGCAGCTACACCCAGAGAAGGAACACTGGGAAATGAGTGTTAACTGTTTGCATTTCTGTTTTTCTTCCAAGGTTATTTTTTACCTTCTGAATCCAATTCTCCCTGTGTGCAACAAGGGAACTGTTCAGTTCTGCACACATATATTGTATCTAGGATATACTATAACATATTTAACATGTATAAGACTGATTACCATCTAGGGGAGGGGTTGGAGGGAAGGAAGGGAAAAGTCAGAACAGAATGAGTGCAAGGGATAATCTTGTAAAAAATTACCTAGGCACATGTTTTTTCAATAAAAAGTTATAATAAAAAAAAAGAAAGAATTCACTGAACACCTCCCAAAATTAAAACTCCAAGGAATATTGTGGCTAAATTTCAGAACTATTAGACCTAGGAATATATATTACAAGCAGCCAGAAAAAAAAATCAAATACTGAGGAACCACAATAAGTATTACTCAGCTTCCTCATTAAAGGATAAAAGGGCCTGGGATCTGATATTTTGAAAGACAAAAGCACTTGGAATATAGCCAAGAATAAACTACCTCACTAAACTGAGCATTTTCTTCCAGGGAAGAACTTGGGCATTCAATGAAATAGATGAATTCCATTTATTTTTGATGAAAATAAACAGAACTAAACAAAAAAAAATTAACTTCCAAACATGAGACTTAAGAGAAGCATAAAAAAGTAAAAAGAACTCTCCCATAATGCAAAGGTGGATAGTAGACTGCATTAAAAGCCCAAATTCTGCAATATGTTGTTTACAGGAAACACGTTTAAAGCACGATGATACATACAGAGTAAAAGTAAAAAGGTTGCAGCAGAATCTACTATTCTTCAGGTGAAGTGAAAAAAAAAAAAAAAAAAGCAGGGGTAGCCACCCTGATCCCAGATCAAGGAAAAGCAAAAATTGATCTAATTGAAAGAGATAAGGAAGAAAATTATATCATGCTAAAAGGTAGCATAGATAATGATTAATATAAATACTAAACATATATGCACCAAGTGGTATAGCATTTCAATTCCTAAAGGAAAAGTTAAGAGACCTGCAAAAAGAAATAGCATAGTGGGAGTATAATAGTGGGAGATCTCAACTTTGTACTCTCAGAACAGATAAGTAAAATCACAAAATAAATAAGAAAGAAGTTACAGAGGTAAATAGAATACTAGAAAAGTTAGGTATGATAGATCTTTGAAGAAAATTGAATGTAGACAGAAAAGAGTACACTTTCTTCTCGGTAATTCATGGAATGTATACAAAAATTGAACATATATTAGGACATAAACATCTCAAAATCAAATGCCGAAAGGTAGAAATAGTAAATGCATTCTTTTCGGATCATGATGAAATAAAAACTACATTCAACTCTCTTGAGTCCCATTCAAAAAAGCCAGGGGAAAATAGACCAAAAGGTAATTGAAATTAAATAATCACATCCTAAAGAATGAATGGGTGAAACAGCAAATCATAGATATAATAATTTAATCCAAGAGAATGACAATAATGAGACAACATACCAAATTTTGTAGGATTTAGCCAAAGTGGTATTATGAGGATACTGTAATCTATAGAGACTTTCTTGCATAAAACAGAGAAAGAGAAGATCAATGAATTGGGTGTGCAATTAAAAAAAGCTAGAAAAGAGCAAATTAACCCCCCCCAATCAAATATTAAACTTGAAATTCTAAAAATATAAAGGGAAAGCTTAGTATATTTTTATGATGATCAATTCTGATGGATGTGGCTTTCTTCAATAATGAGATGATTCAAACTACTTCCAGTTGTTTACTAATGAAGAGTCAGCTATACACAGAGAGAAAACTTTCTTGGGAGTTTGATTAAAATAAGTGTCGGTCATAACCTAGCATTTCCATTCTTTCTGTTATCGTTTACTTGCATTTTTGTTTTCCTTTTCCGTTTTTTCTTTCTTTCTAGATTTGATTTTTCTTGTGCAGCAAGATAACTGTATAAATTTGTATACATATATTTGATTTAACATATAATTTAACATATTTAGCACATATTGGACTACCTGCCATCTAGGTGAGGGGATGGAGGGAAAGAGGGGTAAAGAGTGAAGGTTTTGCAAGGATCAATGCTGAAAAATTACCCATCCATATGTTTTTTTTTTAATAAAAACCTATAATAAAAAAAAAAGAAAGTGAATTATAGAGAATTCAGATGAATTCCTGCCTTACTTTTCTCCCATCCTTTAAAGGTCAACTTAGTTATTAGCTCCTTCATGAAATCTTCTTCTGTTTTCCCAGTCCTAAAACAATCTGAAACATTATGAAGAACACTTTACACCTTTCTTGTGACTTATCATTCAATGTAATTTAACACAGTGATTGGCATTGGAGTCTTACCTTTTCACTAAACCGGAACAGCTAAACTTTTTTATTTTTTTCTAGCACATAGTAATATAATACAGCAACAACTTTAACAATTAAAAATGACTTTAATTTCAGGAATTCTTATCCTTTTGTGTAATGTACCCCTTGTTATCTGGGAAACTTTTCTCAGAATCTTTCTTAGAATAGTGATTTCAAATGCATAGAACAAAATATATAGGATCACAAAAAAAAAAAAAAAACACCAAGCCAATTTTATTGTAATACAATTGTCAAAATACATATTTATGTATTCATTTATTTAATTATATGTCCTAGACTAAGAACTATAGATAGATATGTAGAGAATTAAATTATCTATATTTTTATCAATCACATACATAAATGTATATAATATACATTTTTATAGATAGATATAGGTAGATCTATATATAATATTTTACTGAAATTCCAATGAGATAAACATCTTTTCTCATAAATATAAGTGTATATATAGATAGATCTTTAGAATAATCTATGTATAAACTATGTAGGTGTGTATATGTGTGTGTATAGCTACACACATACTTGCTAGAGTTTAAAAAAAAATTACTTGCCCGATACCATATCACTAGTATATAGTATTAATAAACCTTGAAACTAGTTCTTCTTAATCAGTGAAGAAGCATTTCTATTACTCTAGGGTAACTCTATGACCAGCTCTCCTACTAATTTACCATGTGATCTCAGGCATGTTACTTTATTATCTGGGCTTTGGCTCCTATTTAAATGAAGGTATTGGACAAGATGATATATAACATCCTTTTAAATTTTAATGTTTTATGAGTGTATGATCCATGATTTATAATTTATTAGGGAGAGAGAAGATAAATGAAACCAAATCAGACAGAAAAACAAACAAACAAAAAAACTTTTCCAATGATATAGAGAGGATTGCCACTGTTTACAATGCCTGTCTAGAGGCAGCTACTTGACTCTTGATTTTTATTGGCAGAAGAAAAGACAGAAAAGAATAGGTTTCTTTCTGAAAGGTATCGTAATATAAATGAGATTAGAATTGTAGTAGTTGGCTGCAGGGAGAAAAGTAAGGGCCAAGGAAGTATGAAAGAGGCAAATTTTAGCTCCATATAAGAAAAATGGAAATCCTTTCACAATTAAGACTTTCTAAGTGAATGATTAATTTGAAAAAAAAGAGTGAATTTTCCTTTAATTGACTTTAGGAATCATTTCACAAAAGTAGTTACTTGAATGAAAGAAGGCATTCCTATCAGTATAAATTGACCTAGAGGATCTCTGACAACCCTTCCAATCTTAAGAATCTTTGATTGGATGTATCATTACCACTCTGTACTCAGTTTACTTATATGCAAAGTAAAAATCTGGGACTAAATGACACTCCCTTCCCAAAATAAAAATATGTGATTTTAAGAAATTTTGTCTCCTTTGATCTTGGTTTCACTTTTAGAGCATCTTCCATATTTCAAAAACAGTATTTGTGATTGATGTAATGTGTGGTGAAAGAGAATACAAATTAATTAACTTTACAGATTAAATATATGAGGAAACAATTCAATAATGTTGTTAACAGTATAATATTTTGAAAAACTTTGTCAAATGCCACCAATTATAGCTGAGAACTGAAGGAGTTATGATCCCCTTGCAGATTATATATATCACTAATATGCTCCAGAAAACAGCCCATGTTTATCTGACAAGTGTTATCAATTTTGCAAAGCAAAAGAGCCTTTAAGACATGGACATAGACATCAAAACAATAACATTACTATTAGATATACTAAACAGTATAAAAGCATCTCATAGTGTGATAAACAATATACAATTATTTCCTCTAGTATTATCAAAAAAACACCAACAATACCAACAATAAAAACATATTTTCTATTACTTTGTAGTTTAAAAATGTCTTTCACTCATCCATCTTAAAGGAAATTTTAAACATAAATTATCTCAGCAGACCAGAGTTTGGGTTGGAAAAGGAATGATGATTCGAAGAGCAGCACTCACAAGATGGAATATAAAAAACAGAATGACATAATGTACTTTCTAAAACAACTTCCATGATTAACTTTAGCTGGTCTACTAACCTTTCAATGTTGAAACATGATATTATTCATCACTGAATGTCAGTCCTGAGTTTTCATTATTGCCTTTCCACACAATCAATTCTATTTTATCATAATAATATAATATTATCCATTCTCTTCATTCTTACTAATTTCACAGTTGAATTTGGCGCCATTTTCAGAAAGTTTTCTAGATTGGCTATTTTTCTTTTGTGTGAACTTTTTCCCATATAACTTCTCAGTTGCCATATCCTTTGCCCTTCATGTGTTTCTATTTACCTCATGTCCTTTTGTGAGCCTCATGTCCTTTTGTGAGATCTATTCTGAATTTATCTCCAAGTGTTACAGAGAGATGACATTTTATGGTCTCTCCCCAACATATATAGATCCTAGAGTCACTATGGTGTACTGGATCTTGAGAAAGAACACATGGGTTCAAGTCCAAAGGATCTCTTACTTTCAAATTACATGACTTTGGCACATCACTTAACTGCCTAAGCCTCAGTTTCCTCAACTGTAACATCGAAGTAATTATGCTTTTACTACATTTCTTGTGTTGTAATGCCAGAGAAACTGACGCAAGATAGAGATGAGATAGTTTTTAATATTTTATTTGGATTTCTGAGAGGGAGAGATTGTGCTGGGGGCATGCTGCCCCCAGGGCTGATGTCCAAATCATCCAGCAGCAAATAGGAGTTCTCAATGACATATATACACAGGTAGCTCCAAGCTCCATTAGCTAAATAAAAGTGGGGGGGTGGGGGATGGAGTCCAAACTCTGGTGAGTGGGAATCTCCAGGCAGGCAACATCAATCTAGTTCTGACAGACTGAAGGGTAGGACCATAAATTCTTGATGACTTTGCAGGAGTTAGGAGCCAGGAAGTCTGAACTCCCCCATATCCTGAGTTTACATATTTACAATTTATAACCTTAGAGTAACTAGCCCTGAGTTATATCAGTGTTAATGAACTGGAAAGGGCGGGGGGGGGAGGGGGTTGCTATTAAGGAGATTGAGACAGAACAATTAAGGGAAACTGAGGCAGAACAATTTAGGGAAGCTGAGGCAGGACAATTAGGGAAACTGAGGCAGGACAATAAAAGGGAACTGTGGCACAACAATGCAAGATTATTCTTTATATGTTGTCCTCTATTAATGTGATACTTAAGTAGAAATTAGTTGCTGTTGTTTATTGTTGTGGTTGTTAAAGTTAAGGATTTTACATTTTAGGATCACAAATTTAGAGCTGTAAGAAATTTTAAAGACTATTAAATTTAACACTACTCCCACCCACACTTGAAAAATGTGGAAATTAACATACAGAGACTTTCTTGGCATACTCAAATTGAACTCAAAAGCAAAAAAAAAAAAAAAAAAGTTCTCTGACTCCATACTGAATTTCCTTTCCAATATAGCATTGTGATGCTTATTAATTTTGACTGTAGTATGAGGTTTTTTTTTTCCTTTGCTCTTTGTAAATGAACTAGGATCACAGTATAGAATGAGTGATTTCAACTGGTTAACTTTTGACTCAGTACACTATATAATGATGCCTTTACTTTTCCTGTACGAAGTAGAAAATATTGATAATCGGTTGCCAAACAGTTAATAAATAGGAGAAGTAATATTACTTCAAAATTCACAGATATAAAGAAATCAAAAAAGAACAAATAATTCAACTTCTTTGTAATATGCTATTTGTAATCTTTAATGATAACAAATGGTCAGGAACCCTGACTTGGTAATTAATATAAAACCTCCCTTTTGTTCCAAAATAACCAATCAGTCTGGCTATGTTGACTTCAAGCTAAAGGTGTGTGTGTGTGTGTGTGTGTGTGTGTGTGTGTTTTCTTCTTTAACTTATAGGGAAACCTTATTCATTGGTGACAAGTAGAGGTATCAAGTACCTTAAATATCTCCTGAAACTCCCTGGGTGGCTTTTCTGAACTTAGGTCTAAATGCTATCTTCCATATTTAGTTTGTGAAAAATAATGCAAACATATCTATAGCAATTGTTTTATTGACAATATATTCTAGACATCAGAATTCTGTTTTTTATTATTTTACTTAACCAGTGACAATATGGCATGAAGGGAGATCTCACTCTAATAGCATATGATTATGTAAAATATTCGTGTTTTGAGTCATCTAAAATGTTTCATTCCTATGTGCAAAATATTTAATTCCTGACTTTGTTCTTCTAACATTAAACTTCTAACATTATACATACATTACAAAGTTAAACAAAGATCCATTTTATGGTGGAGTATAGATAGAATATATTCCATTCATGACTGTAATTGAGAGAAATTGTTAGTTTATGCATCCTTCCATTTAAACAAATATTTTAATGAGTATATAAATTCATGATAGGTTTTGTCTCACAATATATAGGGTAAGAAGTCAGAGGAAGGACATGTGTATGAACTCCTTCCCATGTGTAGTAATGATATTTTCACCTTATCTTTAACTTTTTCATTCTAATTTTGAACATTTCCCCTCCAATCAGTGGATTAAAAACTCACGAACAGATGTCAATCAATTCATCCTTTGATTCCTCAAGGATATGAAGTCAGGAATGAGACTTTTCTTCAGAGAATAACCTGAAAAGATGCCTATGTAGTTTAAAAATAACTAAAACCAATAATATCTTGAGAGGAATGTTTAAGTGTATTGTGACACTAGGGATGTTTTAAATTCAGTTAATATTAAGCAAAAGGGATCTGAAAGAATATTTCCTTCAAATTGCAATCCTCCAATTTACTATCACTGGGAAATTTACATCCAAATCAGGATCAGCAGGTGAAATGCTAATAAGAATGTACAATGTTTGTAGGACAGGGGTCCTAATATGTCTTATAGAAGGAGCCAAATGAAAAACAGGCACACTATAAAATACAGGAAAAAAAAAGAAAAACAAAGAACTTGAACAAGTAAACAAGTTATTCTTTTATAAATTGATCTAGCTAAATTTTACTTTTGGGGAAAAAAAACAAACAAAACAAAACATTGAATGGAATAGATGGGTTTGACATTCACACAATAAGTTCCTATAAAATATATTATGATGTACTCTTTTCTCTCCTCTCTTCTACTTTCTACTTGCCCTCTACCATTCCTTCCCTTCTCATTCCCTCTCTTTAAAAAACATGGAAATATGTAACTGTTTCAAGTTTTAGTTTCTCGTGAGGAGGTCAAGTTTTCAAAACTCAAGTTGAACTTTGATCTTTGCCTAAGCAACACCAAACCCCTACAATCTTGTTGCCAAACTGTGTGTTTGTTGTGTACATGCCAGAATCATGCTTAGTTATCAAGTGATAAGATTAAAAAAACAAAAATATTTGTCAGGAGAAACATATCGTCTCCTCACTGATCAAAATTATATGTATGTATATAGGTAGAATAAAATGTATGAATTGTATTAACCATTGGTTAATTATTGATATAAATTATTATATTAATATATGATATAATAATATAATATAATTCCGTGTGTGTGTGTGTGTGTGTGTGTGTAGGTATAAAATTTATAGCTCCAATAACCTTGAAAATAAACAGCAATCTAACACTAATTTTGAGATTTGGATTAGTTAGCTACTTCTTGGATATTTCTTACATATTTATAATTAGGTAATTATAAACCAAAACTAATGTAATCATTGCTTCATATCCTATTTATGGTATGAGAAACTGAATTATTTTTTCTTTGACCTAAAGAAGTTCCAAAGATATATCTTTCAAGTTTACTTCTTTAGAGCAGAAATATGCTAAAGATATATATCAACACTCTCTGAATTTTCGTAATTAGAGCCCTTTGCTAATTTATTACTAAATCTTTTTAAAAATGGGGAAGGGAACTTTAGTTCTATTATCAATTATCAATCAAATATATATCAATGAAACTGCTTAACTTTATTCAGGGCTCCTGTAAAAAGACAGGGATTTAGTACTACAGTTCTTACAGGACCATCTCCCTTCCCCAACCCCAATTATCTATCTGCAAATCTCCATTAATTGCTGCTACATTGCACAACTTTTTCAGGCCCCAAACCTAGATGGATGGGGATGAAATGTGTGAAGGGAAGTCTAATGCCCAGTAAAAAAAAAAAATAGATGCAAATTTGCCATCTCTATAAGATTTAGGTTAAAATAACTCCCAGAAGTTATTTTCTTTCTTTTAAAAATACATTTGAAAAGAAGCTATGCCAGAATTGTTTGGATCCCTTTCCATTTGAATTATTTGATTTTTAAAGTGTATTTTTCACCTTTGAATTCATCCCATCCTTAAATTCATCTCTCCCTTTTTAGGTTATCACTTCTCTCCCATCAGTAATTAACTATCTGAAAAATATTTCCCACTATTTCTTTATTAAAATGGCCTTGGATTTCTAGCTGTATAGTGACAGCATGCCAAAGAGACAGGTAATCTCAGTGGGTGAGGTTCAGTCCTAATTAGAGTAATGTCAATGGAATGGGGGAGCAGTTATTGTCACATACAGGAACTGCAGGAGACAGGTGGTTTCAGAGACAAGCTATAAAGAATATGTTACACATAATAAAGTCACCAGAGACTAGCCACTGAACTGGTGCTGATGCTCTTTCTAAAGCTGCCCTTTCCTTGGAAAGTAGGCCTTATCTTATCCCTGTGATAAATGTGAGCCTAAACCATACAGCCCTGACCTTTGAGCATTTGGACAAACTTGCTGAGAAAGTCTGCCTGCCTCTGAATACCAGGAGAGAGAAAAATAGCAAGGGGAGGTGGAAGAGGAGAGATACTAAAGAATTGCTTTTCCTTTGTGACAAGCTCATCCAAGCCCCAGCTAGCACAGCATGGTTTAAATGGGTATTGCTATAAAATAATTTGCTAATTTTGGCCTGCCTTAAAGGACTTCTATTGAGATTTCATTCCAGTCTCATTAAACAAGCCAAATCTAGCACATATGAAGAATGCTTGTATTCAAATATGGCTTTGATAAATTAAATCTAGATGTTTTCTCTGTACATTATTTTAGGATTATAGAATTTTGATGTGGCTGAGTGGGCTTTGAATTCAGGAAGTTCTGGCTTGAAATGTTGTCTTTGATATATATTAATTACGTGACTCTGTGGCACAATAGATCTAAAACTGGGCTTAAACTTAGAAGACTTTCTTCATGAGATCAAATCCATCTTCAGACACTTATTAGAAGTTTGCATCTGGACAAGCAATGTAACACTGTTTGCTTTAGTTTAATCACATATAAAATGAACTGGAAAAGGAAATGGCAAATCACTCCAACATTTTTGCCAAGAAAATTTCAAACAAGGTTATGGAGAGTCAAATGAAGTTGAATAATAATAACAAAGACAAGTGAGATAATTCCTAGGGGACTTCATGCAACTCTCTGAAACTATAAATTATAAATGTTTGGGCATAGCTAAGTAGTTCAGTGAATAGAATCATGGGGCTGGAGTGAAGAAGACTTGAGTTGAAATTCTGCCTCAGATACTTACGAGCTACACGAGCTATATAATGCTGGCCAAGTCACTTAATCCTATTTGCCTGTTTCTTCATCTATAAAAGAGCTAGAGAAGAAAATGGTGAACTGCTCCAGCTTCTTAGACAAAGGTGAAGCAACCAAACAACTATAATGTATGCTTTGCTTCTCAGCATGGATAGATTTGGGTTTAGGAGGTTATATTTGCCACAGAGTTAAAATCAAAAGTTGAGAGCAAAACAACAAAATAATGAATTTAGAGATCTAATAATAAAACTAATAATAGTATCTGTAGAAGTTTTTGAATCACTTTATGATACCTCATTTGGTCCTTATAATAATCCTTTGAGGTAGTAACTATGATTATCCCTATTTTACATATAAGGTAAATGAATGTGAGAGATTGTCACTTGCTCAGAATCACATAGCGAGTTTATGTAATGTTCTTTGGTTTTCTTGAGGTCTCTGGGAGGATCCTTGTTTCAGATTTCTGGCCCATAACAAGTATGTATAAAAGACAGGATTCAAATCCAGATCTCCTGGATTCACAAGTCTGTTGCCTAAATGCAATCCTCCCATTTTACAGAGAAAGAGACTAAATGGGGACAGTAACTTGACCAAATACATATAGTTGCTAAATTAGAGATTTGAGGTTCCTACACAAGTTCTTCTTACTTCAGAATCAAATATAATGCAGATGCTTTACAAATGCTCATTTATTAGTTGAAGGCATTTCACTAAGTAGAGATCTGTAAAACAAGAGTAGGTGATCACCAAAGATAAAGATTAACAAATTTTACTTTTGGCCTTAAGACATTGCCTTCAAATTTATATTTCTTTTTTTAAAAAATTTTTTATTTTATTTTTATATCTTTTTATTGATAGAACACATGCCAGGGTAATTTTTTACAGCATTATCCCTTGCATTCATTTCTGTTCCGATTTTTCCCCTCCCTCCCTCCACCCCTTCCCCCAGATGGCAAGCAGTCCTTTACATGTTGAATAGGTTACAGTATATCCTGGATACAATATATTTGTGCAGAACCGGACAGTTTTCTTGTTGCACAGGGAGAATTGAATTCAGAAGGTACAAATGACCCCGGGAAGAAAAACAAAAATGCAAGCAGTTTATATTCATTTCCCAGTGTTCTTTCTCTGGGTGTAGCTGCTTCTGTCCATCTTTGATCAATTAAGGCTCTCTTTATCGAAGAGATCCACTTCCATCAGAATACATGCTCAAACAGTATCGTTGTTGAGGTATATAATGATCTCCTGGTTCTGCTCATTTCACTCAGCATCAGTTCATGTAAGTCTCGCCAGTCCTCTCTGTATTCATCCTGCTGCAAATTTATATTTCAAAACAAAATATTTTAATATTTCACATCCAATTTCATGGAGCCAAAGAGAAATAGTATAGGAGCCTGAGAGTAGGACAAGAATGATAAATCCCCTTTGAACAAGATTACTTTTACTTGATTTGTTGTTGTTTGTTCTTTGTCCTTTGAAGAGAAACAAAACATCGGGGGGCGGGGGATGATATGGCATGCAAGTGAATTGGATTTATGTGAGGAAGGGCTGTGCAAGGTCACTTGCCTCACTTTACCCACCAGAATCATTTGGGTCCAGTAGAAGTATAGATCAGGAAGACTGGAGATGGCTCTAGATGAAATGGGGAGACCCTGATCTTTTTAAGCTAATGTCAACAGGTTTCAATTTGACTGAGGCTGCATCCATTCAGTGATTAATGTTAGGTAGCAATTAAGGCAAAAAATGTCCTCTTTCACCTAGTCCAAAATTTTTTTAAAAAATGTATTCTCTGTACTAGTTACATAGTTAGATAGAACTGAACAATAACAATAATCATTTAGATCATTCTGATAGAAAGAGGTGTTAGGAATATGTTTATGGCATGTCTGTAATTAGAAGTTGAAATTTTAGAGTCTAGGCAATACTTCTCTAATGTGGGGACACTTAGCAGTTTTATGATGGCAATTGAAAGTACATGCTTTCCATTTATTTCTACAAAGCATTGTATCAATTAAAGGTCAGTTAGATGGCACAGTGGATAAAGTGTTATATCTGGAGATAAGAAGATACCTCTTCTTGAGTTCAAATCTGACCCCAGGCACATATTAGCTGGGTGATAGTGGATCAAACACTTAACTCTGTTTACCTCTATTTTCTCATCTTTCAAAAAGCTGGAGAAGGAAATAACAAACCACTTCAGAATGACAGTTCCAAATGAGTTCCCAGCATTGGAGATGACAAAAATTACTAAACAATATAAACATAATCTATAGTTTTAAATCATTTTGCATGGTTGAATAGAGGTATAAAATAATAATAACTAATAAGTTAAAATTTACATAGTGTTTTAGGGTTTGCAAAAACATTACACACATTATGTAACAACCCATGAAGCAACCTTTAGGTACAGACTATTGTTTTTTTCCTATTTTTCAGATGAGGAACTGATCCTCGGAAAATATTAAGGGGCTTTTCTGAAGGATCACAAAGCTAGTGAGTGATGGACACAGAATTCAAATCCAGATCATCTTAATTTAAGTGTTTTTCCCAGGAAATGAATTATTTTCATTTCTTCCCGCTACCAAAAACAATCATTTATTCTCAAAAAGTTCATAACTTAGTTATCTGCCTGAGGGAAGATGGATAGTCAGGAAAGTCTCTCAGAATTCTTTCCAATACCAATTCAAGCAATTCCTATAATCATTGCTATTCTATTTATTATAAATCCTATATCCTAGTTGAATGCTTATTGGATAACTCTTTTTTTTCTGTAGACTAGAGTGAGTTTATGTATATTATATGCAAATGTGGACATTTGAAAATACTCTCATATGGAGAGAGAAAAATTGACTGACAGTAATGAGAGTAGTAAAAGAAGACTAGCTGACTAGTGGTGGGGATATATGAAAGAGACTGATTAGGATGAGAGTGAAAGGAAGGTGAACACTGAAGGGAGTGAGAGAAAAGGTTGACAATTTTGCTCAGAAGTCTTCTGATTAGGGAATCCACAGAGAATAGAGCAACACATTTTGGGGGGGAAATTTGCTAATAAATAACTTTATTCTAACCTAAAAGCTGTACAATAGATACTATCCATTTCCTCAGGGATCCAAAGACTTAGGCAGAACTCTAGAGAAGAACTACATGTAAATAAAATAAGGAACATGATCATTTCATGGCTGAAATGGGGGCTGTATAAGAGAGAGTCAAGGTGTAAAAACATCCCTACTGAACTCAATATGGAAAAATTGTTTATGTTATTTGTTTATTTTTTTACCTGGGGAAATATGTACCATGTGTTTAAGATTGAAATCAACAACAGGGTCGCTCAAAAGAAATATTAGGGCAGAGTTAAGGTAAAAATAGTAATTATTTTATATAAATAAGCTGCAGAGGAAGAATAGACACAGAGCCATTGAGGGGAGGAGGGCTTGTAGTTCTAAAAACCTATTCACATCAGGAATAGGTTAAATAGGCAACACTACATATATAACATAAAGAGTATAGCACCCTCCAAGGTTTATAAAAAAAAATAAGGGGTGAGGGATAGGCGATTGGGGAAACAAAGGGTGAAGGAAGAAGATAAGGGATGAATCTTTGGGTGGGGGGAGATTAAGTAATATCAAGGCAAGTTAAGAAGGGGAATTAAAACAAATAGTCATCAGGGATAGGAAAGGTATGTGTATGTGTGTGTGTGTGTGTGTGTGTGTGTGTGTGTGTGTATAAAACATAAAATATGCATAACAGACAAAAGGACAATTTACAAGGAAGTAAGGAAAAGATATTCATGAATATAATTTCTTCCACATATCTATATCTATATCTCTCTATTATATATATATATATATATATATATATATATATAATATATATATATATAAATGTGTATATGCTTTTTTTCAACTGGTAACTTTTTATTGTGTATTTTGAATCCTCCCTATTGTTTTACTGGGCATACGATAATGTTCTCTTTTGTTTTACCTTGTTTATTTATTTATTTTATTTTACCTTACCTTTATTCCTTTTCTGTTTTCCTTTTTTATTCTGTTTTTTAAATAAAATAAAATTTTAAAAAGAACATCCCTATTAATAATTCTTTCAAGCTAGACAAAATAGGATAATACTAGGAAAAGAATATCAGTATTAGTTTTAAATAGACACAAAATATCTGTACCTATGATTTATTTAGTATAGGAAGGATCTAGTACATAAACTCTTTTTTAGTAAAGCTTTTTATTTACAAAGCATGTGCATGGGTTATTTTTCCAACATTGACTCTTCTATAACCTTTTGCTCCAAATTTTCCCCTCCTTCCCTCCACTCCCTCACCTAGATGGCAGATAGTCCAATACATGTTAAATATATTGCAATAATTGTTAGATCCAATATATGTATACATATTTATACAGTCATCTTGTTGCAAAAGAAAAGCAGATCCAGAAGAAAAAAAAAGAAGAAAAAAACTGAAAAAATACAAATTGAAAGCAAGTAACAATAGAGAGAGTGGGAATGCTATGTTGTTTTCCACACTCTGTTCCCACAGTTCTCTCTCTGATGGCACTCTTCATCACTGAACAGGTGGAACTGGTTTGAATCCTCTCATTGTTGAAGAGAGCCTTGTCCATCAGAAGTGATCATTGTATGGTTTTGTTGTTGCCATGTATAATGATCTCCTAGTTCTGCTCATTTCACTTAGCATCAGTTCACGTCGGTTTCTACAAGCCTCTCTGAAAAAATCCTGCTGGTTGTATTTTACAGAACAATAATATTCCATAACATTCATATACCATAATTTATTCAGTCATTCTCCAATTGATGGGTATCCACTCAGTTTTCAGTTTCTTGACACTACAAAGAGGACTGGAACAAACATTTTTGCACATGTGAGTCCCAATCCTTTCTTTAGGATCTCTTTGGGATATAATCCCAGTAGAAACACTGCTGGGTTATAGGAAATATAAATTAGATACACAATAAGCATACATGACCAAACCCGTTATTTTGCTGTACAAAAAGAATCAGATTCTGAAATATTGTACAATTAGCCTGTGAAGGAAATCAAAAATGCTGGTGGGCAAAAGTATAGGGATTTGGAATTCAAGGTAATGGTTCTTAGTCATCTCCCAGAGTTCTTTCACTGGGTGTAGCTGGTTCAGTTCATTACTGCTCCATTAGAAATGATTTGGTGCATCTCATTGCTGAGGATGGCCATCAGAATTGGTCATCATACAATATTGTTGTTGATGTATATAATGATCTCCTGGCCCTGCTCATTTCACTCAGCATCAGTTCGTGTAAGTTTCTCCAGGCCTTTCTGAAATCATCCTGCTGCTCATTTCTTACCGAACAATAATATTCCATATTATTCATATGCCACAATTTATTCAGGCATTCTCCAATTGATGGGCATCCACTCAGTTTCCAGTTTCTGGCCACTACAAACAGGGCTGCCACAAACATTTTGGCACATACAGGTCCCTTACCCTTCTTTAGTATCTCTTTGGGATATAAGCCTAGTAGTAACACTGCTGGATCAAAGGGTATGCACAGTTTGATAACTGTTTGAGCATAGTTCCAAATTGCTCTCCAGAATGGCTGGATGTATTCACAATTCCACCAACAATGTATTAGTGTCCCTGTTTTCCCACATCCCCTCCAACATTCCACATTATCTTTCCCTGTCATTCTAGCCAATCTGACAGGTGTGTAGTGGTATCTCAGAGTTGTCTTAATTTGCATTTCTCTGATTAATAATGATTTGGAGCATCTTTTCATATGGCTAGAAATAGTTTCAATTTCTTCGTCTGAGAATTGTCTGTTCATATCCTTTGACCATTTATCAATTGGAGAATGACTTGGTTTCTTATAAATTAGAGTCAATTCTCTATATATTTTGGAAATGAGGCCTTTATCAGAACATTTGACTGTAAAAATGTTTTCCCAGTTTATTATTTCCCTTCTAATCTTGTCTGCATTAGTTTTGTTTATACAAAAACTTTTAAATTTGATATAATCAAAATTTTCTATTTTGTGATCAATAAAGATCTCTAGTTCTTCTTTGGTCATAAATTCCTTCCTCTTCCACAGGTATGAGAGGTAAACTATCCTGTGTTCCTCTAATTTATTTATAATTTCATTCTTTATGCCTAGGTCATGAATGCATATTGACCTTATCTTGGTGTATGGTGTTAAGTGTGGGTCAATGCCTACTTTCTGCCATAATAGTTTCCAATTTTGCAATTTTTGTCAAACAGTAAGTTCTTATCCCAAAAGCTGGGGTCTCTGAGTTTGTCAAACACTAGGTTGCTATAGTTATTGACTATTTTGTCCTTTGAACCTAATCTATTCCACTAATCAACTAATCTATTCCTTAGCTAATACCAAATGTTTTTGGTAACTGCTGCTCTATAATATAATTTTAGATCTGGTACAGATAGGCCATTTTCATAGAATGGATCTTTTCATGTGAGAGGATGATGATGATAAAAGAAGATTGAGAGGCAGTTGCATTGTCTGATCTCTCTTCTCATCTCTTCCCTATGCCTCCAATTTATTTAATTCCCATTCTACAAGCAACACCTATGTCAGTAAAGGCCACTTTGTAACTCCTTCAGGTGTTAGTAATTCACAGCTGTGAACCTCTCAGAGAATTGGCCTGTTCCTTCACCTAGGCATAGTCCTTAACAAAATACTACTATACCAATGGAATAGGACAATCTTCTTTTATGCTTTAAGGTATAACACAGAAACAATGAGTGAATAAAAGATGTCTTACTTTGGAAAGTGGCTGTGAAGTTGGTTATACATACTCTTATATTCATAAATATTAAGTTTTTTAAATATAAAAATTCTTCTAAAGTAGGAAAGTTTAGGCCTGTTTCCAAGAAATAACATACATTGATTGTTTTAAGGAGTAATGTTCAGTAAATACAAATTTGTGATGACTAGTAGGATTTTTCTCACCAAGGTTTTCAGGAATTATTCTTTTCCTTTAAATACTATTCCTTGTTTCTTTCCCTCACCTTTCCTCTTCCTCCTTCTCCTTCTCCTCTCATTCTCCTTCTCTTATTGTTGTTGTTGTTGTTGTTGTTGTTGTTGTTGTTGTTCTTCTTCTTCTTCTTCTTCTTCTTCTTCTTGTTCTTCTTCTTCTTCTTCTTCATCTATTATTTCCCTAGATAAAAATAACAAACAGTCATCTTTTTCAATCTATAGGTCATCAAATATTTGAGGAAAGGTTTCATTTATCCTATTCCCACGTTAATTACTTTATCACTCCCCCCCCCAAATTAAACATTACAACTATTTCATAGCATTGTTTCAATTGTACCCAACTTACCAAAGATTTATTGAATTTCTACATAGTCCTGGGCATTAAAGATAAACAGATGAAAAATACTATTACTTTTTCCATCAATAATTTTTCAATTTAAAGCAAGAATGAAGAAGGTGTTCTGATATTTCTCACCTAAACTTTGTGTCACTCATTCCCCTAATGCTTCTCCCTTATTCTATAGTTTATCTTTCTTGATCCTTTTTCACAAATTTGCCAAAATAGTCTTCTTGGAAAAAACAAAAAACAAAACAAAAAACAAAACAACCCAAGAAAACATATATCTATCTTTGTCACTCCAATTTAACAAAACAAAATAAAACCAAGTGCCTCTCTTTTGCTTGTAGATTAAAATATAAACTCCTTAGGCTGTCATTTAAAGACTCTTCACAATTTAGAAACAATTTATTCTTCAAGACTTACATGATTTCTGCTTATGTGGTCTGTTTTTTCTTCAAATGAGATCACAACTTGTTGCCCCAGCTCAGCATCTGATTTCATGCCATGATACAGTTGTACAAGCACTTTTCTCTGCCTTAGAGTTACTTGTTTCTCATAACTTTTATTTTCTTTTAAATTTTTTCTCAATACTTTCTACCTGATTATTTCCTTTATTTGAGATATATATATATATCCATACATACATACACACATATAGATAGTACTCAATTTCTCACTATATTTACTTATCTTCAGTTACAGTTGTTTCCCTGACATTGTTAGAATGAAAACTCCTTGAGGACAGAAACTTATATTTTTGTCTTTAATTCACAATCATTAAGAATTGTGCCTTTTATAGACAGTGCATTTAAAAAAAATCATCGTTGCATATTGAATATCCAAAGAGGAGTAATAGGAAGTAAAATTGTCAGATCAATAGCATTTAATCAGTATCTAAGGTTTCTAATGTAGATCACCTTAAGTTAATAACCTCTGGAAAGCCACAGAAGTTTTTGATGAGAGAAATTCTGACAAGATCATAATTGTATTAGGAAAGGTCTCAGGCAGAAGTGTAAGTGACAGTTTTTAAAAGAATAGTCTTGAGGGAAAGAAGAGTGGTTAGAAAATGACTACAAAATAATAGTCAAGGCAAGAAAAAATGAGGACTTAATATAATTGTGTCTACATATATGGTAAAGAGGATGGGGTCAGTTTTAAGGATCACCATGGAGGCAAAAAGAATAAGATATCATCTCCAGTCAATTCTCCCACCATCCTGGTCATCATTTTCTAATGGTGTGTCAGTTAACTAGTGATGTAGACTCACAAAGTTAAAGTGAAAGGAACTTCGGTGTCTATCAAGAACAAATTCATCTTTTTGCAGATAAGGAAACTGAGGATACAAAAAGTGAAATGCTTGCCAAAGTAACAAAGGTGTTAAATGACAACACTGGCACTCAAACATTGGTCTTCTGATTCCAAATCCTGTGTTGTTTTCACATTCTTCTATACTACTTCTCTTATTTCAAACTCCTCTTTAGAGGTAACTTTAGAATCATTTTTAAGCCACCAAGCAAAACCAGTTTTTGATGTCATGTCTCATCTTGGTTTGAAACATCTTAGGCATTAT
This sequence comes from Antechinus flavipes, assembly GCF_016432865.1. NCBI lineage: Eukaryota > Metazoa > Chordata > Mammalia > Dasyuromorphia > Dasyuridae > Antechinus > Antechinus flavipes. The sequence continues at coordinate 197,052,846 of NC_067399.1, forward strand.
ATAAGTAATCTACGTTATTAATTAAACCTGGCTCAGAAGTACTTTCAACTATTTTTCAAAAAAAATCATATCTAAAAAGATGAATATTTTTAACTTATTGCAAAATGTACCTTAAGAGAATTCTTAAAGAAACATCCAAAATATTTTGAGTAGTGGCAGCATTAATGACATAGATGTCTCCTTAGTTTTTAAAGTGGCTGCTTTTATATGTGCTGCCATATAGATTTGTATATTCATAAAATTACATAAATATGGATTACAGAGAGAACTTGATGAATATTTCTGAAATATTCTTTACCCCTCAATAATACAGGTTTTGATTCATTCGTGGAAGAGAAGAAAAGAGATAATGAGATCTGCTTCTATGTTTTGCACTGAGAAAGAAAAAAAATAGTGTTTGAATTATATGTATCTCTGCTCCCAATTTATTGTTGGTCAAGAGTTACATTTTTTTGAGATTCAAATGTAGCCAAACCTCTCATATCCCTGGTAACAATCCTTTACAGAAGAAGCTACTCCAAGCTTACAGACACAGGCTTGATTCTTATCAAATTTTATTTACACAAAATATTATTATAAATAATGAATAATTAGTAAACCAACTTACAGAAGTATATAGCGAACACAATATAGAGAAGTTCTAAAGATTAGAATGTGCTAGAGAAAATGGAGTAAAGGAACTCTGACCTAGAATCAAGAAATCCCCACTTGACTATCCTAATAAATCCTAATCTCACCAAAGGAGGTATTTTCTTAAGTTTCTGGAGAGGCAAATTGGAAATTCTGGGTATTTTGAAAAGTCACCTCCATTATATGACTTAAACTTCACAAAGTATTCTTCTCCCCTCTCCACAAGGCTCTTTCTGAAGAGTTTGGAATTGTAACATTTTATAAGATAGAGATCCAAGCTTCTATGTGCAATCTTCTTTTTTTTAATATTCTTTAATATATGTATTTGCTTATTTTTGTTGGCATTTTGTCAAATTTAGAATATTAAAAAAGTCAATAATTGTTCTGTCCTACCTTCTAGAGCCCCCAAGTTGGGTGTGAAAAAATGGACCATGCTTTCTAGAGACCTCACATCAGGGTGATAAAAATATCCTGCTTTCTAGAGCCTCTAAGTTGGGGTGACAAAACGTATCATTTCTTTCTAGTCCCCACACTGGGGTGATTAAAATATACTGTCCTAGTGGAGAAGTAATGAGGCAAGACTCGCGAGAATGGTGGGGAAATGGAGTCCATTTATTGCAAGGATTTTCCCCTTTTTATACCCTCATGCCCTTATGTAACAAAAACACTGGATATATATCAAGTATATACTGCGAACATGAGACCACATAAACAACTTATTATTGTATGTAATTTGCCGCCTGGTATCACTCTGCTTTAATCACAATAAAGGTTGTCGCTGCCCTCTGACTTCTCAGGAAGAACAAGACTTCTTAGGGGAGATAGGGAGCCTAACTAGACATTGTTAATAGGTCCCCTCTGGGTGGAAGAGTCTTATACCTCACCCAGAATTTCCTCACTCTCTGTGACCCTCTACAAATAATCTTTTTGAAAAGTTTTGCCAATTTTCCTGAATCCATAATTTCTTTAAAATAGGCAAATAACCAGATATATATAAATAGACAAAAAGATGATGAGATGAGTGTTGGAATGAGTGAATGTATAAATACAAATTTAAAATTACTTAACATTCATCTTCACAAGTCACCTTTATAGTTTTCCCATTGTGTTCTTCAAAGTCCCCATATCCAACTACCAGGACCAAAATTGCCAGACCTATTATATCGTGGATTAACTGTTCTTTCTTCAATATCAATGCCAATTTCTTTCAAATCTGATTACATTTATATTACTAAATTACCACAAACATTTTAGGGGGTTGAAAACCATATTTAGTTTGGCAGGAAGGACTTAAAATATAATTTTCCTTGTCTGAGTTTCTTAACATCATTCTTCAAATACATACACACACATATATATATATATGTATATACATATACACATATACATTTGTATTTGTATATGTGTGTAAATTTGACTATGCATAAATATGTACACAAATATCACACACAAACATATACATGTATGTACTTTATGTCAGAGGTGACATTGGGTAGGGATTAAAGATACGGAAAGATGTTAACAGAAAGAGATGAGTGACAGATGTGATAGGGAGGGAAATAGTGGTGTATATTCCAGGAAAAACACAGTGGAAATAAGTGTGAAGAAAGTGGAAAAAGCAGGATAAGAATAGATAAGAGAGAATAAGCTATTTTTATTTGTTGCAAAGCAGCTTCATTTTGAGATCTGGATGAACAGAATCTAGAAATGAGTAGATAATATTCATTGAGTGAATAGTAGACTCAATTTTTGTGTTTCTCAGATTTAATTATAGATCATTTGAGGCAGTTAATGAGATAAATAAGTCATGATTTAAAATGCCAACAATAGGGATATTACTCATTGAGAATTTATGTTATTTAACTGCATAGTTTAGCTAAAGTATACCTCAATTTTTAGCCAAAGAAGAAGGAAGATAATCAGAATTTGTAAAAGTACATTAGACTCTATAAGATAAATTTGTCATTTGTGTTGAAATAAATTCAGATAATATCTATTCTGGCCAAAAATATGTCAGGGAAATGGTTCATGTATTTAAGGACAAGAAAACAAATTTCAGAGAAAGACAATCTAAGGATATTCCAGCTTGGTTTTGAACAATGACAACCATTTAAGTCTCCAGTTGACTGACCTCACCTCTCTATAGAAATGATGTGCTTCTATATTCACATTAGTAACTAAGTTCTTGAAACCATGAAAGAGAAATAGCCCTGGAAGATTAATTGTATGTTCCTTAATGGCAAGTGGTTTTATTTAAAAATAAATCAGTGTGATGTAGTAGTCAAGATTTTATACTTATGAAACCTTGGCTGAATTAATAAACTTACAGTGTCTCGAATGAAAGAGATAATAATTTCTCTCTAGTAAGACCTATTCAAAACACATATGAAGCACTGAATTCAACTCAATTCTAAATATCACATGTTAGAAAGAAGACATTGAAAATTTAGAACTGAGACCCATTAAATGGATGTAGAATTAGAACTGGCTCATTGATTATAGTCAAAGAGTAATCAATAGATCACTCTCAATGTTCAGAGTAACTTTTTTTCATTTAATTTTTATTTATTTTTTCCTAAATACATGTAAACAAACATTTTAATTTCATTTTTTCCTTGTTATTTTATTATATATATAATGTATATATAATATATATATATATATACACACACACACATTACATAATGTTGTTTTTAGTATGCACAATATTCTCCAGGCTCTGCTCATTTCACTTTGCATCAGTTCATTTAAGTATTATCAAGTTTTTCTGAAACCATACTGCTCATCATTTCATAGAGCACTAGAGTATATTGATCACAATCATATACTACAACTTGTTCAGTCAATTCCCAATTGATGGGAATCCTTTCAATTTCAATTCTTTGTCACCACAGAAAAAGACCTGCAATAAACATGTGCTCTCTCTCTCTCTCTCTCTCTCTCTCTCTCTCTCTCTCTCTCTCTGTATATACATATATATGTATATGTTCATGTATTTAAGGACAAGACAACAAATTTCAGAGAAAGACAATATATATATATGTATATACATACACACACACACACATAAATATTCTTTCCCTTTGGCTCTCATCTCTTTTGAAAACAGATACAGCAGACATAATTCTGCATGAAAGATATGCATGGTTTTATAAATTTGGGGTATAGTCCCAATTTCCTCTTCAGAATAGTTGTATCAGTTCACAATTCTACAAATAGTGCATCAGTATGCCTATTTTTTTCACTACCCCTCTAACAGCTTTCATTTTCCTTTTCTGACATGTTAGTCAATTTCCTAGGTATGAGACAGTTTTAATTTTCATTTTTCTAATCAGTATTGATTTAGAGCAATTTTATATGACTATGACTTTAATTACTCTTCCTAAAAATTTCCTGTTCATGACTATCAATTAGAGAATGACCTGTATTTTTATAAATTTGATTCAGATCTCTATTTGAGAAATGAGACCTTTTTAGAGAAACTTCTTTAAAATCCTTCTGCCCTCAATTTTCTATTTCCTTTCTAATCTTGGCTACATGGGTTTTGTTTATATAAAACCTTTTTTAATTTGATGTAACCAAAATTGTAATTTGTATATCCCATAAAGCTTATTTGGTCATGAGTTCTTCTCATACATAAATATTATAGCAAAAATTCCATGTTCCCTTAATTTCCTTATAGAATCACCCTTTATGTCTAAATCATGTAACCCATTTTGACTATATTTGAATATGGTCTAAGATTTTAGTCTATGTATTTTAGTTTGGTTTTCTGCCAAACCGCTTTCCACTTTTTCCAACAATTTTTTGTTAAACACTCATTTCTTATCTGAAAATTTTGTATCTTTGGGCTTTTCAAAACATTATGGTCATTCAGTACTGTATATTGTTATACCTAATTCATTTCACTAATCCACTACTCATTTTCTTAAGGAGGACAAGATTATTTTAAAGATTTTGTTTTTCAGTTATTCAATCATGTACAGCTTCTCTTGACCCTATGAACCTCACTTTCCATGGAATTTGTTGGCAAAAAATATTGGGATGGGGTCTTATTTTCTTCTCCAGTAGATTAAAACATACAAAGGTGTCTAAGGATAGATTTGAATTCAGTTCTTCAAGACTCTACCTCTGTAATCTATCAACTAGCCACCTTACTGCATTTGTTTATGATTATATCTTTGTAATACAATTTGAGATCTGACACTTCTAAGCCACATTCCATTGCTTTTTTTCATTGATTTCCATTGAAATCCCTTGAATTTCATTGATTCTTGATCTTCTGTTCTTCCACATGAATTTTGTTATGATTTTTCATCTATATTGTATGTATCTGTACATGTGTATGTGTATACTTATATTTATACATATATATAAGTATACACATATATTTATATTTATGTCTGTAGTAATTTGACTAGTACAGTATTGAATAAATCAATTCAGATAGAATTATCTTTTTTTTTCAGTATAATGATCTACTTATGAGTAATTGTTTTTTTAACTGACATTATTTCTGTAAAAAGTGTTTTCAGCTAGCATTCATAGAATTTCTGAGTTTATATTGTTAGATAGATCCCTACCTAAGGAAGATTCCTTTTTTAAAAAAAAATTATATCATCTACAATTATTTTAAATAGAATTACACTTTCTATCTATTCCTGCTGGATTTTGTTGGTAATATATATTGTTATGATTTATATGAGCTTATTTTATATCTTTTCACTTTCCCAAAGTTAATTTATGCAAATAATTTTTAGTTGCTTCTCTAGGTTTCTCTAAGTATATGCCATCATATTGTTTGCAAAGAGAGATAAATTTAAATCCTTTTTGCCTATTTTAATTCCTTCAATTTCTTTTTCTTGTCTATTGTTATTCCTAGTATTTTTAGAACAATACTGAATAAAAGTGGTGATAATAGGCTTCCTTGCTTCATCCCTGGTCTTATTGGGAAGGTTTCTATGCTATTGCAATTATAGATAATGCTTGCTGATGATTTTAGATAGAACCTCCTAATCATTTTAAGGAAAACACTATTGATTACTATATTTTCTAGTGTTATTAGTAGACATGGGTTGCATTTTGACAAAAGGTTTTTCCATACCTATTAAAAAAGTTGTATGATTTCTCCTTTCTTTTTTCACCTTTTTTTGTGGGGCAATTGAGGTTACATGATTGTATTTTGTATATGTTTGTGTGTGTGTGTGTGTGTGTGTGTGTGTGTGTGTGTGTGTGTATTCTTTGTCCATTTCATTTAGATTTTCAGATTCGTTGTCATATAATGTCTTTTTAAGGATAAAATTTATTCTCAATTAATTTTAATCAAATTTCCATAGTCATTCATCAAATAGATTTCTATTGCATTATAGTCCAGAAAGGATGCATTTAATATTTAAGCTTTTCTCCATTTGGTTTGAAGATTTTTATGCCCTATACATGATCAATTTTTTTTTCCCTGAGGCAATTGGGATAAAGTGACTTGCCCAGGATCATACAACTAGGAAATGTTAAGTGTCTGAAGTTAGATTTGAATTCAGATCCTCCTGACTTCAGGGCTGGTGCTCTATCCATTGTGTTATCTAGCCACCCCACATGGAAGGTATCATGTAGAGCAAGAAAAAACAAAAACAAAAAACATTCCTTTCTATTCCTGTGTATTTATGTGAATACAAGTATTCATGATAAATATTTTCAAAAGAGACAATTAAGAAAATCATTGTAACCTATGACTTAAAATCTGTATCAAAAAATAGTGAACTTGATAAATGATAATAAGATAAATAAAGAACTTGATAATACCCTCCAAATTAAACCTATTTTAATACAATGAGACTTTAATGCAAATATGAATATGGAGAAGCTGACAAAAAATCTGGGAAATATGATTCAGCAATAAGAAACTAGAGAGGCCAAAGACATATAGACTATAGTATTCATAGAAGAAATTAAAAAGGCTCTCACAGGAGAGCTAGAAGAAAAATGGGAAAAGAATAGGGAAGCTTGGCAAGAGAGTCAGGATAAGTCATCCCGCTCATTTAAAGATAGAGATAATAAAGAAACCAAATCCTTGAAAAACAGAATTAGTTAACTGGAAAAAGAAAATAGCTCTCTAAAAAATAAAATTGATGAAATGGGAAAAAAATTCCATAGAACAAAACAATTCATTTAAAAATACAATTGGACAATTAGAAACAAAGATAAAAAAAAGTGAATGAAGAAAATACTTCATTGAAAATTAGAATTGAACAAATGGAATCCAAAGACTTAAGGAGACCCCAAGAATCAGTCAAGCAAAACCAAAAAAGTGAAACAATGGAAAAAATGTCAAATACCTTCTTGGGGAAACAATAGACCTGGAAAATAGATCTAGGAGAGACAATCTGAGATTTACTGGACTCCCTGAAAAATATGATGAAAAAATAACCTGAGCACTATTTTCCAGGAAATTATAAAAGATAACTTCCCAGAAGTTATAGAAACAGAGGGTAAAATAGAAATTGAAAGAATTCATCGTTCACCTATTGAAAAGGACCCTAAAATCAAAACACCAAGAAACATAGTGGCCAAAGCCAGAACTATCAGATGAAGGAAAAAATACTGCAAACAGCTAGAAAAAAATCAATTCAAATATAGAGGAGCCATAATAAGGATTACCCAGGATCTAGTAGCATCCACATTAAAGGATTGAAGGGTCTGGAATATGATACTTTGAAAGGCTAAGGAACTTGGTATGCAGCCAAAAATAACTTACCTAGCCAAAATGAGCATCTGTTTCCAAGGAAGAAGATGGACATTCAATGAAATAAGTGAATTTCACCTATTTTTGATGAAAAAACCGGAACTAAGCAAAAAGTTTGATCTACAAATATAGAACTCAAGAGAAACCTAAAAAGGTAAAAAGAAATCTTGTGAACTATATTTCTGCTAAAAAGATATATAAAGAACACATGTATAATTTGTTCTAGAAACTAGAGGTGGAAAGGAAATTGTATCCAGAAAAGGGTAAAGTGGAAATACTATGTCTCACGAAGAAGCAAAGGAAACCTATTATATCTGAGAGAAAGATTGGAGGGGGATGAACATGGTGTGTATCTTACTGCCATCAGAATTGACTTAAAGAGAAAAACATCAGACATATTCGATTTATGGTGAAACTTCTCCCACTTCATTGAAAAGTGGGAGGGCAAAAGTGAAAAGGGAAGGAGTAAGCTAAATGGAAGGGAATACAAAAATTGTAAGGAAGAGGAGTAAGATGGGGGAGGAACTCTAAGATAGGAGGAAGGGATACGAAAAAGGGAGGGCTATGAGGAGCAAGGGGTGCTCACAAATTTAATATTGGGGAAGGGGAAAGGGGGAAGGAAAGGAGAAAAGCATAGACAGGGATTAACAAGATGGCAAAGAATACAGAATTGGTAATTTTAAACATAAATTTGAATGGGGTAAACTCTCTCATAATAAGGGATCGATTAGCAGACTGAATTAAAAACCAGAATCCTACATTATGTTGTTTACAAGAGACACAATTGAAGCAGGGTGATGCATACAGTGTAAAGGTAAAAGGTTGGAGCAGAATCTACTATGTTTCAGGTGAAGTAAAAAAAGCAGGGGTAGCCATCATTATCTCAGATCAAGCAAAAGCAAAAATTGATCTAATTAAAAGAGATAAGAAAAGGCATTCTATCTTGCTAAAAGGTAGCATAGATAATGAAGCAATATCAATATTAAATATATATGCACCAAGTGGTGTAGCATTTAAATTCTTAAAAGAGAAATTAAGAAAGCTACAAGAAGAAATAGACAGCAAAACTATAATAGTGGGAGATCTCAAATTTGCTCTCTTAGAATTAGATAAATCAAACCACAAAATAAATAAGAAAAGTCAAAGAGATAAATAGAATACTAAAAAAGTTAGATATGATAGATCTTTGGAGAAAACTAAATGGAGACAGAAAGGAGTACACTTTCTTTTCAACAGGTCATGGAACCTATACAAAAATTGACCATATATTTGGACATAAAAACCTCAAACTCAAATGCAGTAAAGCAGAAATAGCAAATGCATCCTTTTCAGACCATGATGCAATGAAAATTACATTTCATAAAAAGCCATGGGAAAATAGACTAAAAATAATTGAAAACTAAATAATCTCATTCTTTAGAATGATTGGGTGAAACAGCAAATCACAGACATAACTAGTAACTTCACCACAGAAAATGACAATAATGAGATGTCATACCAAAATGTGTGGGATGTAGCCACAGTGGTAATAAAGGGAAATTTCATATCTCTAGAGGCCTACTTGCATAAAATAGAGAAAGAGAAGATCAATGAATTGGGCTTGCAACTAAAAATGCTAGAAAAGGAACAAATTAAAAAACCCCAGTCAAACAGTAAACTTGAAATTCTAAAAATAAAAGGAGAGATCAATAAAGTTGAAAGTAAAAATATATTGAATTAATAAAACTAAGACTTGGTTCTATGAAAAAACCAACAAAATAGACAAACCTTTAGTAAATCTGATTAAAAAGAGGAAAGAGGAAAATCAAATTGTTAGTCTTAAAAATGAAAAGGGTTAACTCACCACTAATGAAGAGAAAATTAGAGCAATAATTAGGAATTACTTTGCCCAACTTTATGCCAATAAATTCGATAATTTAAATGAAATGGAAGAATACCTTGAAAAATATAGCTTGCCCAGATTAACAAGGAAGAAGTAAATAGACTAAACAGTCCCATTTTAGAAAAAGAAATAGGACAAGCTTTTAACCAACTCCCTAAGAAAAAATCCCAAGAACCAGATAGCTTACATGTGAATTCTACCAAACATTTAAAGAACAATTAGCCTCAATGCTATATAAACTATTTGGAAAAATAGTGATTGAAGGAGTCCTATCAAATTCCTTTTATGACACAGACATGGTACTGATACCTAAGCCAGGTAGGTAGAAAACAGAGAAAGAAAATTATAGACCAATCTCCCTAATGAATAGTGATGCTAATATAAGATATTAGCAAAAAGACTATAGAAAATCATCCCAAGGATAATACACCATGATCAAGTAAGATTTATACCAGGAATGCAGGTCTGGTTCAATATTAGAAAAACTATCAGCATAATTGGCCATATTAATAACCAAATTAACAAAAACCATATGATCATCTCAATAGATACAGAAAAAGCATTTGATAAAATCCAACATCCATTCCTAACAAAAACACTTGAGAGTATAGTAATAAATGGACTTTTCCTTAAAATAGGAGCATATATTTAAAACCATCAGTAGGCATCATATGTTATGGGGGAAAAGTGGAACCTTTCCTAGTAAGATCAGGAGTGCAACAAGGTTGCCCACTGTCAGCATTACTATTCAATATTGTATTAGGAATGCTAGCTTCAGCAATGAGTTGAGAAAGAGATTAAAGGAATCAGAGTAGGTAATGACAAAACCAACTTATCACTCTTTGCAGATGATATGATGGTATACTTAGAGAACCCCAGAGATTCTACTAAAAAGCTATTAGAAATAATTCATAACTTTAGCAAAGTTGCAGTACACAAAGTAAATCCATATAAATCCTCAGCATTTTTATACATCACCAACAAAATCCAACAGCAAGAGATACAAAGAGAAATTCCATTCAAAATAACTGTCAATAGCATAAAATATTTGGGAATCTACTTACCAAAAGAAAGTCAGGAATTATATGAGCAAAATTACAAAACACTTTCCACACAAATAAAGTCAGATTTAAGTAATTGGAAAAATATTAAGTGCTCTTGGATAGGCCAAGCGGATATAATAAAGATGACAATATTATCTAAACTAATGTATTTATTTATCGTCATACCAATCAGACTCCCAAGAAACTATTATCACTCATATGAAAGAGTGTTCCAAATCACTATTGATCAGAGAAATGAAAATTAAGACAACTCTGAGATATCACTACACACCTATCAGATTGGCTAAGATGACAGGAAAAAATAATGATGAATGTTGGAGGAGATGTGGGAAAACTGGGACACTGATGCTTTGTTGGTGGAGTTGTGAAAGAATCCACTATTGTGGAGAGCAATCTGTAATTATGCCAAAAAAGTCATCAAACTGTGCATACCCTTTGATCCAGCAGTGCTACTGCTGGGCTTATATCCAAAAGAAATATTAAAGAAGGGAAAGGGTCTTGTATGTGTCAAAATGTTTGTGGTGGCCCTGTTTGTAGTGGCCAGAAACTGCAAAATGAATGGATGCCCATCAATTGGTGAATGATTGGGTAAATTGTGGTATATGAATGTTATGGAATATTATTGTTCTGTAAAAAATGACCAGCAGGATGAATACAGAGAGGTTTGGAGAGACTTACATGAACTGATGCTAAGTGAAATGAGCAGAACCAGGACATCATTATATACTCCAATAATGATAGTATGAGGATGTATTCTGATAGAAGTGGATTTCTTCAACAAAGAGAAGATTTAATTCAATGCCAGTTGATCAATGACGGACAGAAGCAGCTACGCCCAAAGAAAGATCACTGGGAAATGAGTGTAAACTGTTTGCGTTTTGTTTTTCTTCCCAGGTTATTTTTACCTTCTGAATCCAATTCTCCCTGTGTGCAACAAGGGAACTGTTCAGTTCTGCACACATATATTGTATCTAGGATATAATATAACATATTTAACTTGTATAAGACAACTTGCCATGTACGGGAGGGGGTGGAGGGAAGGAAGGGAAAAGTTGGAACAGAAATGAGTGCAAGGGATAATGTTGTAAAAAATTATCCAGGCATATGATATGTTCTGTCAATAAAAAGTTACAATTAAATAAAAATAATAAAAAAAAAGTATTAGCTTACACAGTAGCTAGATGGGACAGTGGATAGAACCCCAGAGTTTGGAGAACCTGAATTCAATTGTGTCTGAGTTCAGATTAATACTTCCTAGCTGTGTGATTATGGGCAAATCACTCAAATTTCCTTCTCTTCTTCCCTGCACACCCAAAATTAAAAAAAAAAAAAGTGTTAGCTCTTAATGTGAATTGCAGTTTTCTTCAAGTTAGAGTGTCTATCTTTGGGCCACACAGATCAGACAAGACAATTATTCATTTACCCATATGCTGTGCTTTTTATCAGAATGGAGCTTAGAAAGCACAGTCCAACTGACTCTTTAAACCAGATCATCAAGATAAAATAAATAAATAAATAAAGATGTCTTTGCTTTTCTTTGTCAAGCCAGAAGTGAGGGCCAGAGAACAACAAGGCCTTTTGCAAAACTCTATCTCTCCATTTCTAAGTGGATGTCACTGAAACTCTGGTTTGAGTCATTTTTTCCTTTGACCAATCAGGAATCAATAAGCTAAAATTTTTTATCAAATTAAAATTTTTATCAAAATAAAATTTTTTATCAAAATAAAAATTTTATTCCCCTTATTTTCCAGTTGTTTTATTCAGCATATATATATTTAATTTATTAAATGGATACCTTGACTTTGTGAAGCTTAAAAAATCATATATCTATCTAACAAGTATTTGTTATTTTTTCCCTTTTTTTCCCTTCATTTTATTCTCTTTAATCACAAAAATACACGTGCAATACAGAGGGGAAGTATCCAGGATACTTCAATGTTGACGTTCTGAAATCTACAAAAAAAGTCTTCTATCTCCTTGATATTTGTTTCCAGTTACATTTCCCTAGTTTTTAATAAATAAAATGTCTGTCTCTGATTTTTATGACCTTAAATTTTTCTTACTCAAGAAAAGCATCACTATAATGTTGTTAAGAAAGACATCTGAGTTCTCAAATCAACACTACAGGTAATTTTCTCTTCTAAACTGTCAATTCCACTTGAAACACAGTTTATATCTAAACTATTATAATAATTTCCTTAAAGTTCTTCCCACATCTATATTCTCCTTGTCGATATATTTTTAATATTCCTTTCAGAATAATAGTTATTTTATGTTGTGAGCTTTTTCTTCTCAAAAAGCAGCCAGGTGATAAAAGTTCAGATCTTTTATTATCCCAATATAGCCCGGTTAGCTTAGAGGCCTATCTCTCTGCTTGGTTCCAAGAGCTCTCTCCGAATGTCACCAAATCCAAAGGTCTGGTCCTTCAGCCTCTGCCTCTGCTTTCTTCAGCCTCCAGCCAGCTCCAGTCTTCATGTCATTCCAGTGAAATCTCGACTTGTGGCGTCTTCACTCTCAAGAACTCTCCGACTGGCCCATTGGCCTATTTATGCTCCTTCCAGAGAGAGGGATTATGGGTAGTTCTACTTAGTACCTTGTTTCAGGTTCTGCCCAAAACATCTTCTTGTAAGATTAGATCAACTCTAATTACTTAGCAGTTAGTAAGGATTCCAACATCTCCCCCTTTCTTTTGTTTTAAAACATAGGGGGTTGCTGAGGGGGTACACATAAATCCATCAATATGGGCCAGAACTTTGTAACAGATATACATGGTATACATAAATCCATCAATATGGGAGGCATTATACATAATTTACATAAGTACATAGCAATATAACACAGGCTAGTAGTAATGTAACAACATGAATCAACCTAAAAATTTACACATGTCCATAAGTCCTAGAAACAGTCCAATAGGATTCCATTGTCCATTAGTTCATGTGCCAGAAATCCAATAGTTCCTGTAAGCCCTGAAGTACTGCAAAAGTCTCATCAACAATTTTTCATCTCAGGGAACCCAATGATTCTTGCTGGTTTTTCAAGAAGTAAAACAGTTTCATCTTGTGTTAGGAAATCCAATGATTCCTGAAGCTTTTAAAAGTCTTTTTAACAGTTTCATAGTCAGCCATCTGATTCTTTCTCCATCTGTGGAAATATAAGCAGATCCTCTTCCCCAAGCAGTTAATCTAATTCCCTTCTATTTACCAAATTTGGGATTTCTCCTCATCATCTGGTAATTAAATTGCAGCTGTTTGCATTGGATATTGTCTTGTTGTCTTAAAAGGCCTGTATTCTTCCCAACTGTAATCCTGATTGCTTTTCTGTTGGTTGATGACATCAGAATCCTGAATTTCTAAAGTCTCTCTGGGTGTAACCTCAGCGGCTATCATGCCCCACCTGTCCTTTGATTGATACTTTAGAGCTGGGCCCTGACTCTCATTCCTCTGGGTCAATATACATTTAGAGGCCCAGTGAAAGCCTTGGTTACATTTTGGACATGGGGTTTTGGGTTTTCTCTCACCCTGTCTTCTCACTCTATCTCCATATCTACAATGAGCTCTCAAATGTCCAATTTTTCCGCACTGAAAACATTGACGAGTTTCTCTAGAATTCCTCTGCCAAGAAGGACCTTGTCTTTCCATGTTCATCATAGTCTGGGCATAATAAGCATTTGTGCCCACTGTGGCACAGCGTCTAATGATTTCTTCTAAAGGAGCATTTTTGTCTAGCCCCCATATAATTCTCTTGCAAACCTCATTGGCATTTTCCTTAGCCAAATGTCTAGTCATTATTTCTGTTGCTGCATTGTCTCCAATGGTTCTTATTACAGCTGTTTGTAAACGTCCCAAAAAATCTGCAAAAGGTTCATTGGGACCTTGCTCTATTTTTGTGAAAACATTATTTCCATCTTTCTGTCCAGGGAGAGAATTCCAAGCTTTTATTGCAGCCTTAGAAATTTGCTCATACACTGTTATGGGATAATAAATCTGTTCTGAACTCTCTGCATACTGATCTTCACCAGCTAGTTGGTCAAAAGCAACTTGTACAATAGCTCCTGTTTGCCTATTGCGTTGGGCTTGAATCCTACATAATTCATGAAACTCCGAAAGCCACAATAAATTTTGTCCCGGTTCTAGACAAGTTTTCGTTATGGATTTCCAGTCATTCGGGGTTAGGATTTCATAAGATAAATTATCCAGTAACATCTTCACATAAGATGATGTAGCCCCATAAAGAGTGCAACCCTTTTTCAAATCTTTAATTTTTCCCAAATTAAAAGGAGTGTATTTTCTCTCTTTTTGACCTGAGGAGTTGATCTCTTCAATCACAGGATATGCATTTATAAAATCAGATATATCTTCTCCTTCATTTTTTGCCTTAATTAATGCTTTTTATAATCTTGTTAAATTCTGCTTTATAGGAGAAGCTGACTGTGTTTCTGTCTCTCTCCCTCCCCCTTGTTCCACCCATGAAGGGTTCATTGTGGGGGGAGGGTCATGAGATGTGGAATCACCTAATTCCTCCTGCTGTGAAGTATCATACTCAGAATTGTAATTAACTCCATTCTCATCTGATTCGTCCTCCTTTTCACCTAGTAAAGTTGGCATTTCTTCCTCCTGTACTTTCCTTTTCATCATTCTATCACTTAAATAACTTCTTATAGCCAATTGTATTACATTATATGTATTAATTATTGAGTTAGGCCCATTTTTATCATAGAATTGACAAAGATCCTCTCCAACTAATTTCCATTCATTTAGATCTAATTCCTTATCAAGAGAGAAACAAGGACATATGTCCTTTACAGTTTGTAAAAGTTCAGTGATTTGCTGTAAACTTTTAATTAAACCTTGGCTTTCCATAACTTTGACAATGCTCTCTAAACATTTTCCTTGAACAGAAACAGGCTGTTTTCTAAATATCTGTCCCATCTTAGATGAAATTCTACTTTAACTCTTCTGACAAAATTTCTTTGTTACACTCACCCTAATTTCTGGGTTGAAGAGTCTTTTCCACTGGATCAGGATCAGAGGCTTTTCCACTTGAATCAGGATCGGAGCTTTTCCACTTGAATCAGGATCGGAGCTTTTCCACTGAAATCCACTGAGGGGATCTGTTAGCCCCACGTTGGGCGCCAAAATGTGGTGAGCTTTTTCTTCTCAAAACGCAGCCAGGTGATAAAAGTTCAGATCTTTTATTATCCCAATATAGCCCGGTTAGCTTAGAGGCCTATCTCTCTGCTTGGTTCCAAGAGCTCTCTCCGAATGTCACCAAATCCAAAGGTCTGGTCCTTCAGCCTCTGCCTCTGCTTTCTTCAGCCTCCAGCCAGCTCCAGTCTTCATGTCATTCCAGTGAAATCTCGACTTGTGGCGTCTTCACTCTCAAGAACTCTCCGACTGGCCCATTGGCCTATTTATGCTCCTTCCAGAGAGAGGGATTATGGGTAGTTCTACTTAGTACCTTGTTTCAGGTTCTGCCCAAAACATCTTCTTGTAAGATTAGATCAACTCTAATTACTTAGCAGTTAGTAAGGATTCCAACAATTTTATATAAAACCAGTTGTTCTTCTCCTTTGCTTAGATATTTTTAGTGAGTTATTATAGCTTTTTATACAAAGTTCGGATTTGCTTTCCATTCTGACATATTGTCTTGTTTCCAATAAGGTGCTCAATTCTAAGTTCTACAAAGGTATGTTAGGCTTTTGAATCATTCTCTGTCTTTGTTCAAGCTTTTTGTTTTTATATTGAGCCACAAATGCCTTTCCCTATGAGCTATCTACATTATTTTAAAATTCATTGTAAAAGACACTTTTTTTCCCCAACAAGACTTTCCCAATATTTCTGGTCTAAGGATAATTACTAGACTTTATTTTTTCTTTGCAAATTCTCCTCAATTTTTATATAATATTTTCTTTCAAATATTTCTAGTGGCTTATCATGTCATATCTTGCATCTAAGTTAATCTGTGCTGGTTTTATCTTTCTAATAAACTATTAAGCTCCATGAAGGCAGGGATTGTATTTTAGATACATTTTATAACTCTCCTTGGTGCTGCCATAGCTTTTTATGTATGGTAGGTACCTAATAAATGTTTGTTGAATGAAGGGTTAAAGAACTTTTAAAAGAAATAGATTTTTCCAGAGGGAAGGAAATGATGTGAGAAAAGATGGAATTATACAGCAGTGTTTTTTTTTTTTATTTTTTTTTATTTTTATTTTTTATTTAATGATTACTTTATAATGACAACATTATTCCTTGCACTCGTTTCTTTTCCGATTTTTTCCCCCTCCCTCCCTCTACCCCCTCCCCTAGATGGCAAGCAGTCCTTTATATGTTGGATATGTTTCAGTATATCCTAGAAACATTATATGTTTGCAGAACCGAACAGTTCTCTTGTTGCATAGGGAGAATTGGATTCAGAAGGTATAAATAACCCGGGAAGAAAAACTAAAATGCAGATAGTTCACATTCGTTTCCCAGTGTTCGTTCTTTGGGTGTAGCTGCTTATGTCTGTCATTTATCAATTGAAACTTAGTTAGGTCTCTTTGTCAAAGAAATCCACTTCCATCAAAATATGTCCTCATACAATATCGTTGTCGAAGTGTATAATGATCTCCTGGTTCTGCTCATTTCACTTAGCATCAGTTCATGTAAGTCTCACCAGTCCTCTCTGTATTCATACTGCTGGTCATTTCTTACAGAACAATAATATTCCATAACATTCATATACCACAATTTACCCAGCCATTCTCCAATTGATGGGCATCCATTCATTTTCCAGTTTCTAGCCACTACAAATAGGGCTGCTACAAACATTTTGGCACATACAGGTCCCTTTCCCTTCTTTAGTATTTCTTTGGGATATAAGCCCAATAGAAACACTGCTGGATCAAAGGGTATGCACAATTTGATAATTTTTTGGGCATAATTCCAGATTGCTCTCCAGAATGGTTGGATTCGTTCACAACTCCACCAACAATGCATTAGTGTCCCAGTTTTCCCGCATCCCCTCCAACATTCATCATTATTTTTTCCTGTCATCTTAGCCAATCTGACAGGTGTGTAGTGGTATCTCAGAGTTGTCTTAATTTGCATTTCTCTGATCAATAATGATTTGGAACACTTTCATATGAGTGGTAATAGTTTCAATTTCATCCTCTGAAAATTGTCTGTTCATATCCTTTGACCATTTATCAATTGGAGAATGGCTTGATTTCTTATAAATTTGAGTCAGTTCTCTATATATTTTGGAAATGAGTCCTTTATCAGAACCTTTAATTGTGAAGATGTTTTCCCAGTTTGTTGCTTCCCTTCTAATCTTGTTTGCATTAGTTTTGTTTGTACAAAGGCTTTTTAATTTGATGTAATCAAAATTTTCTATTTTGTGATCAGTAATGGTCTCTAGTTCATCTTTGGTCACAAATTTCTTTCTCCTCCACAAGTCTGAGAGATAAACTATTCTATGTTCCTCTAATTTATTTATAATCTCGTTCTTTATGCCTAGGTCATGGACCCATTTTGATCTTATCTTGGTATATGGGGTTAGGTGTGGGTCCATGCCTAATTTCTGCCATACTAATTTCCAATTATCCCAGCAGTTTTTATCAAATAATGAATTCTTTTCCCAGAAGTTAGGGGCTTTGGGTTTGTCAAATACTAGATTGCTATAGTTGACTATTCTGTCTTGTGAACCTAACCTTTTCCACTGATCCACTAATCTATTTCTTAGCCAATACTAAATGGTTTTGGTGACTGCTGCTTTATAATATAATTTTAGATCAGGTACAGCTAGGCCACCTTCATTTGATTTTTTTTTCATTAATTCCCTTGAGATTCTCGACTTTTTATTGTTCCATATGAATTTTGTTGTTATTTTTTCTAGATCATTAAAATATTTTCTTGGAAGTCTGATTGGTATAGCACTAAATAAATAGATTAGTTTAGGGAGTATTGTCATCTTTATTATGTTCGCTCGGCCAATCCAAGAGCACTTAATATTTTTCCAATTGTTTAAATCTGACTTTATTTGTGTGGAGACTTTTTTATAATTTTGCTCATATAATTCCTGACTTTCCTTTGGTAGATAGATTCCCAAATATTTTATGGTATCAACAGTTATTCTGAATGGAATTTCTCTTTGTATCTCTTGCTGTTGAGTTTTGTTGGAGATGTATAAAAATGCTGAGGATTAATGGGGATTTATTTTGTAGCCAGCTACTTTGCTAAAATTATGAATTATTTCTAATAGCTTTTTAGTAGAATCTCTGGGGTTCTCTAGGTATACCATCATATCATCTGCAAAGAGTGATAGTTTGGTTTCTTCATTGCCTACTCTAATTCCTTTAATCTCTTTCTCGACTCTTATTGCCAAGGCTAGTGTTTCTAATACGATATTAAATAATAATGGTGATAGTGGGCAACCTTGCTTCACTCCAGATCTTACTGGGAAAGATTCCAGTTTTTCTCCATTGCATATGATGCTTACTGATGGTTTTAAATATATGCTCCTGACTATTTTAAGGAAAAGTCCATTTATTCCTATGCTCTCAAGTGTTTTTATTAGAAATGGATGTTGGATTTTATCAAATTACAGCAGTGGTTTCAATAAGACTTCTGAGGCCACATATTGACATAGAAAACTAAAAATATTGCATTATATTTTAATTTACTTTGTAAACATTTCCCAGTTGCATTTTAAGCAAGTTCAGGACACACTCCAGAATTTTGCAGGCCTTATATAGCCTGGACTGTGAATTTGATGCTTCTGTAGTAAGAGAGCAATAAAGAGATTAGATTGTTTGTGGCAGAAAGATTATAGGAGATACGATGGTAAGTCTGGCAAGGTAGACTGGAGCTTAACTATTTTTTCTCTTTTATTCTATATATAGCAGTGAATCATTGACAGTTTTTGAGCATTGAAGAAGCATTATGAGAATGAACTTTTAATGCTAAGTATGGGGCTAAAGCATTCAGATGATACAAGGAATGAATTTTATTCTTGCCATGAAATAGCTATGTATATTGGACATCCATTTAGAGAGAATAGTGTAGATTTATCTGAGTTACATGAATTCCAAAGCTAGCCTAAGAATAGCCCCTTGACAGGGAACACGGAAGAGTAGAAAAGAAGTTGCCCTGAGTAACAAAGGTTCATGCATGCCATTTAACCTTGAACTTCAATTTCATTTAAAACACAAGGTTTTGTTCTCCACCTCCTGTAATATTCTTCCCAGTTCTAAATCTCTGATTGAGTCTGTTTAAGGACTTAGAATAAATTATTAGCCTAATTTTGTTTAGATCCAAAGATTTGAAGAGGAAGTGATGAGAATTTGCAAAGAAAAAATAAAGGCTTAATATTATGAGAAAAAGAAACAAAATAAAACAATGTTCTAGCAATAGATACTGCTCCAAAGTGAAATGGACTGTGTTGGGAGATATCTGGATCATTTCTATTGTAAATCTTCAAGCTAAAGCTAAATGGTAATGGGAATATTTTAGAGTGGATATTTGGGTGTTTTGGTTTGGACCAGAACCCCTCAGATTCCTATTAACTAAAATTTGATGATTCTGTGACTTGCACATGAGGAAGAATTATATTCCTAGAATCTAGGTGAAAAGAGGAGTGGGCATAAAATAAAGATTCTCAAGTGTCCTTTCCAGTTCTAAATCCTAAGGTCCTAATAAAATCTTATTGCTGAATTCTGGCTGAAGGTACATAAGTAAGTAAAGTGGTAGAACTTCCAAATGGAAATGATTTTAAAATAAGGACATAACTGAGTATTACTAAATACTTGCAGAACAGTGGTAAACCAGATAATCTATAAAGTTTTCTTTTGTAGTTAATTTCTATTTTTAGGTTAATTTCTGATTGATTATTACTCCAATTATATCCTCTCAGAAGAATGAGTTTTTATTTCCAAAGTTGTGTGTATTTTTCAATTTATTCTCCTTAAAACTCTACAATTCTAATTGTGTTTCCCTATTGCCTAATAAAAGCAAAAACTGTCATATGTTACCTCTGTGTCTTTGGACCAGAAATATGCCTACCTCATTCAAACCTCATGTTTATAAAAAATGTTACATCCTTAACTTCCTGGCAGCATGGTTATAATTCAAAGGAGTTTAGTTTCAGCTGGCACACAAGGCTGTTTTCCAAGGGCACTGTACAGACTTGCCCAGTAGAAATTATAACTCCCATAAATTGTTTAATAATCAAATTTTGTTTTCTCAGTTGAGTTTTATCAGCTCATGGCCCGAGTGGAAGTATTAGATTTCTTTTCAATGCTGCTGAGCAGCCAGAAAACTTTGTTCTAACAGAGTCACATTGATTATAAATATGTACTCTTTAATTAGATAACCATTTATTTTGGTTATTTTTTACTTCATGCCAAACCTAAAGTTTAGAGTTAAACAAGAAGCTACATGAAGAAATTTGAAGATTGAGATAGAATGACAAAACAGGTAAAAGTAATAGAATTCTATTCTTTTTGCCAGTTAGTAGAGAAGTATTATGGAATTAACAGAACAGATATTTCAAAAAACATACCCAGGGTCACATAGCTAGTGAATGTTGGAGGGAGCACTTAAATTCAGGTTCTACTCCCTCAGGCTCAAGAGAGACATACCATTGTTTAATAGTATTAAAGCAATCTCCTCTAGCACTTTGCAATATGAAGTAATTTGTCAGCATTATAATTTTTTTCACACTTTTAAAAATATAGGGTGTCATCATCCTAATTAGTTTTTTTTGGGGGGGGTTGCTAAGTATTTTATCTACATTAACTCATTAAATACTCCCAACAAATCCATGAAAAACGATTTTAGCAATACAATGATCACAATATTTCAAATGAGGGGGGAAAAGGAGCTTAGAGATGGTAAGTGAATGAATGTATTCATGGTATGACAGGTTACTCATGGATCAGAGGCTTCTTTTGAACACAAAATTTCCTGTTTCTACAGCCTAAATTTCTATTATACCAGATAATCTTCATGAATAGCTGATGGAAACCCTCTGCTCCTAAACTTCTTTGTTTTGTTTTTTTTTGTTTGTTTGTTTGTTTGTTTGTTTTTTTTCCCTAAGCTTCTTTGAAGTTACTTGGATTGATTTCTAGACGTCAGAAATATGGTCAGTTGATGGGTCCATACCTGGAGCTTTTTCAGCTTGTCAGAATGTTCTAGAAGTTTTGCTTTCTTGACTTAACATTGTGAGAGCTTAGTATTATCTCCATTCCATGAACTTTCTAAGTTTTGTTCTTGGCTAGGCAAAGATACTGAAAATAATTCACATTTATATATTACTCTAAAATTTAGGAAGTACTTTGCCTTACAACACCTCATGAGTTAGATAATGTCATGTGAGGAAATTAGGTTTTATAAAAATTAAGTGATATTTTTATGTGACCATAAGGCACAGCTATGTGTAGTTATAAGGCACAGTGGATAGAATGCCAGGCGTGCAATCAGGAAGACTCAGATCTGGCCTAAGATACTTACTAGTTATGTGACCCCTGGGTTACTTAACTTAACTTAACTTAAAGTTACTTAATCCTATTTACCTCAGTTTGTAAAATGAGATGGAGAAAGAAATGGCAAAAGACTAGCTTTCTCAAGAAAAACCCAAATGGGGTCCTAAACAGTTGGAACACGCCTGAAATATTAAACAGCAATTATATTCATATATACCTAATAAATGTCATTGGCTGTATCAAACCATTGGTTGTCTCCTGGCTCCAGTTCCAAAGTTATCTCCACAACAAACATATTAAAAATTCCCATTTCACAGTGAAAAGGACTAGAAATGAATTACCTTAAATCATATGGTGAGGTTGGGGAGGAAGAAACATTCTAAATTCTGAAAGCATATTATCTTCCAGAGAAAATGCTGATAAACTAATAAAACTTTTCAATTCACCAAGAGATACTTTGCTGAATATGTAAAGTCTAGTATACAACCACAAAGCAATATTTTTGCTTGACAGGGGGAAAATAAACTCTGGTCCATATGTTGAGTGAACTTCATTGACATCAATCACTTTTGATAAGGGTGGTAATTTCTTAGTCAGTTTTGTTTTTCAACTAAATTTATATTTCAAATGTCTAACAGTGAATTGATTAGCACATGTTAATAATTAAGATTAGAAAAGCCAAGAATAGGGTATGTCAGGGTAAGACAATAGGAGCTGCGTGAAGTCATCCAAAATTCTAAAATGTATTTTATTTGAGTATAAGGCAAGCAGGAGAGAGAAACATAAGGGAGGGGTTTGCATTGAAACTAATGCATCCAGTACAGCATGTGCAATCTTCCCAGCTGAATCCATTAGGGATTTCAGAAGATTTATTTATTCATATTTAAAATTGAATGCATTCAAGGTAGAAGCCAGAAACATCTTGACCTAACAGATTGACATTAAAAACATAATTTTAAAATTAGGCCTGAGTTTTTCCTTTTCTTTTAAAAAAAGGAGCTTAGTAATATCACATACTGCTTCAAGCCCACAATCCCTTCAGTGAGAGCCTTGTTTTAAAAAAGAATAACCATTGTGTAGTCAGGATGTAGTGTACCGTACAAAGAGATGACATGAAACTGGAAATAAAAAAAAAGTCAGAAAGTATGAGTTCGTGTTGACTTTACCTCTTCCTGGTTTTATTCTGATTTTGGACAAATCTACTTTCAAGAGATCTGGAGTAGAGCACATGCTTTTCAAGGTACATTCTAACTCTGACAAGAGGAAGAAAATACATTTATTAAAAACTCAGTACTATACTAAATGCTTTGCATATTTGTTTTTATTTGTTCCTCATAACTACTGGGTGCAGTTTAGTGCTATTAATACCCCCATTTTACATCTAAAGAAGCTGTCAGCTGAGTCAACTCAAAGAAGTTGAGTGACTTGCCCACAGTCACAAAGCTGCTATATATCTAAAGTCAGATTCAAACTTAGTCCCTAAGTTCTAAGATACAGAGGTATTTCTTCTAATCCTTAATAGACATAGCTCTAGAGATCTACCAAAATTTCTTTTGGATAATTGCAACACTGGACATTGATTCTGAGTTGAAGAAAAGCACCAAAACTCTGTAGTCTCAAGTCATTCCTGATGAAATATTCTAAACCTCCATCATTATTGATGTATTTTAGATAGGTCTTCATCATTATCATTATTTGTTTGTTTGTTTTATTTTCCAAAGTTACATGTAAAAATATATATCTTTTGTTATACATGCATATTTACGTTTTCATACTTCCATATGTATAATTTTGGGAGATAAAAATCAGAATAAAAGGAAAAAAAGAAAGCAAGAAAAAAGAAAAGTTGAAAATAGTATGAACTGATCTACATTCAGTCTTCAGTTTCTCTCTGGATGAAAATAGCATTTTCCATCCAAAGTTTATTGAGATTGTCTTGAGTGGTTACTGAACCACTGATAAGAACCAAGTCTATCATAGTTGATTACACAATCCCTGCTGTTCCTGTGTATAACATTGATTTTTTTGTTATTCATAATAATAGCTTTTTATTTTCAAAATACATAACAATAGTTCTCAACATTCACCCTTGCAAAAATTATGTTCTAAAATTTTCTCCATTCCTTCTACCATCCTCCTACCTTAGACAGTAAGTGATGTAATATATGCTAAGCATACAACATTGATTTTTGTAATATTTTGAATGCCAGTTTTTTTCTCACTCTCTTGCTTACTTTCCCCCTCCCCAAAAAATAAGCAATGTGATATGTTATACATGTATAATTATTTTAAACACATTTCCATATTGGTCATATTGGGAAAGAGAAATCAGAACAAAAGAGGAAAACTACAAGAGAGAAAAAACAAACAAATAAAAAAGGTAAAAATAGTATCCTTCCATTTTCATTCAGTCACTATAATCTTTTTCTGGATGCAGATGGCATCATTTTCTATCCCAAGAATATTGTAATTGTCTTAGATCACTGAATTTCTGAGAAGAGTTAAATCTATCATAGTTGATCACCTCATAATTTTGCCATTACTATGTACAATGTTGTCTTAGTTCTGCTCACTTCATTTAGCTTCAGCTCATGTAAGTCTTTACAGGTTTTTCTGATGTCAGACTATTCATTATTTCTTATAAAAGATAATATTTTATTGCATGCATATAGGAAGGCATTTTTTTAAACCACTTCAATTAATTTCACAGAGATAAACATAAGCCTGAAAAACTTAATTATTCAGTAGGTGAAATGTTCTCCTTAGTTTTCTGGAGGTCTCTGGACCAGCCTTTGTTTCAGCAGAGTAATCACCATGAGAATAGCCAGGAATAAAATCCAAATTCTTTACTGTCTCCTTCACAATCTAGTTTCCTTGCCAGGGGCCCAGACTGGCTTTCTTGAAGTCCTCCAGAATATGTCTTGATTTCTGTGAAGGAAGCAGGAGGACCACCACCTCAGTCTCTTTCTTGAAGTCTGTCTCAGTCCAAGAGCTTGTGCTCCAGCCTCCAACCCTCTGTCTTCTTTGAGTCTGTCTCCGAGCCTTTCCGAGTCTGTCCCTGACCTTTCTGAGTCTGAGTTTGTCCCAGCTTATATGCTCTACACTGAGTATAAACTAATCATTATATCACTAGGGAACCATTATTTGATTAATTCAATCATTCTGAACTAAAGAACTATTAATCACCATGCTAAATTAGATGACTATTGTCTTATCAATTCAACTGACTTAACACCTTTTAAGAATCCTTGTTTCAAGTACAGAGTTCTGGCCCATAAGAAGTAGGTATCAGATCAAAAAGACATTATAAAATATTCTCCTAAGTTTATTTGGTTTTAACTTTGAACCTGAAATGGATAACATGAGAATGAGATATAAAGACAAAGGCCTGGCAGCCCCACTGAAGTGTCTACAAGTCCACTGGGTCTAGTCTAAGCAGGGATCTTATTAACAAACCTGAGCGGAAGTTTGATGACTCAAGTTTCCCAGGGAACATGTTGTATGTAAGATAATGGTAGGGAAAAAAAGAAAACAACCCAGAGAGACTCTTCTTCCAAAGAAGTTAGAAGTAAATGAGGGAAGAACAGAAACATAAATCATTTATGCACAAGGAAGATTGAGATAAGTACAAAATATAAATATAGACTATGAACATGAAAAATATAAGTAGAGACATGTTTTCAGAAAATGCCCTTCAGAAAAGGGCAAGGACTAAAAGATTTGTGGTGTAAGGGAAAAGTTGACAATTGAGTCTGCATTAAATAAAGGAAGAATTTCAATAGCAGAAGTCTATGTGTTCACCCCTATAGGTGTGAAAGATCGTGTAAGGAAAACCACTGTAACAAGAAAGATCCGATTAAAAATGGAGAATAAGGAATAGATCAGTCAAATTTAGCTGGACTGATTAGTACATGATAAGAAAATACAAAATAAGTGTAGAGAGAAAGAATTTAGACTTTAGCAGACCCTGAATTTCATGATGAAAATTTACCTTATTTATTGAACACTCGAAAATCATGATAGGTTTCTGAATAAGTGTAATATTTTTAAATCTGTGCATTAGTATGGTTACTAGAGAAGAATAGATTACAGTGAAGACATTGGCCAACTTACTGTTATCTCATACAATGCTCAATCTCCCATATTCTTTCCTTTGCACTGACTGGTCCCCTTAGTTAAAATTTTCTCTTTTTGGGAAAGGGACCTATATATGCCAAAATGTTTGTGGCAGCCCTGTTTGTAGTGGCTAGAAGCTGGAAATTGAATGGATGCCCATCAATTGGAGAATGACTGGGTAAATTGTGGTATATGAATGTTATGGAATATTATTGTTCTGTAAGAAAAGGATGAATACAGAGAGGACTGGCAAGACTTACATGAACTGATGCTAAGTGAAATGAGCAGAACCAGGAGATCATTAGATACCTCAACAACGATACTGTTTGAGGATGTATTCTGATGGAAGTGGATCTCTTCGATAAAGAGAGCTAATTCAGTTTCAATTGATCAAGGATGAACAGAAGCAGCTACACCCAAAGAAAGAACACTGGGAAATGAATATAAACTGCTTGCATTTTTGTGTTTCTTCCCAGGTTATTTATACCTTCTGAATCCAAATCTCTCTGTGCAACAAGAGAACTGTTCAGTTCTGCACACATATATTGTATCTAAGATATACTGTAACCTATTTAACATATAAAGGACTACTGAGGGAGGGAATGGAGGGAGGGAGGGGAAAAACTGGAACAGAAGTGAGTGCAAGGGATAATGCTGTAAAAAATTACCCTGGCATGGGTTCTGTCAATAAAAAGTTATTTAAAAAATAAAAATTAAAAAAAAATTTAAAAAATTCTCTTTTTGAGTATTAAAATGTCTGACTCCCTTCAAGACTAGGTGCAAACTATTACCTTCTTTACAAGGCATTTTTTCCTGTTTTTCAATAAATGGCACAATGAATAGATAATACACTGGGCCTAGAGCCAGAGAGACCTGAGATTTATTAGCTGTGTGACTTTGGGCAAGTTACTTAACCATTATCTTCCTCAACTACAGAAAAGGGATAAATTAGCACCAATTTATATGACTGTTTTAAGAAAAATTGAGGTAATATTTACAAAGAACTTAGCATAGTGCTTGGCATATAGTAAATGCTTAATGCATGTGCTTTGTCCTCAAAGAAAACCAAAATGATATCACTATATTAGAGTTAAGTTAGTGCATCCAAAAATGATTTGACTGACATAGTAATGTCATTTTGGTCTTTTTTGAGAACAAAGGACAACAACCAACCATAACCAGTTATAATTTCATCTCAAGTCAGTTTAACTCAATGATCATTTATATTGTATAAGTCATTAAACTAGGTACTTAGGATACAGAGACCAGGAACCTCATGATCTATTAGACATGTGCAATGCAGTATACATCCACAGATAAGTATATATAAGTGACAGAACTTGAAGAGCCTGAAAAGCACCTTGTTTATCAATAAGAAGATAAAGATTCTGAATCAATCAGTCAACAAGCATTTATTAAGTCCTTCTGGTTGCGGAAAATATTTTTTGTGACTCCATGGAGGCTTGAGAATGAATGTTAACTATGAAGAAAAGTTTTTTTTTTGTTTTTTTTTAAGCTGAAGCCTAGCTTCTCCAAATGAAGATATCTATGAAATAAAAATAGAGAAGTGGATTAGAGTAGGGTGACAGGGAAGATCTTGCATATAAAGCAGAAGAGTTTATGCCTAATCATAGAAGCTACCAGAGGCTTTTGAGAATTTATTTCTGATCTAAACAAGACATCTAAATGTCTGATCTAAAGGAGATATCTAAATTCTGATCTAAACAAACCATTTTCACTTTGGAATTCTTCTAAGTATTCTTTCTGCACTTTTAATGAGTAAAATTAGGTTTATTTATATTTTTGGAGATCAATATTTATGCACCGTCAAAGTCCTGTTCCTTTATTTTGGAAATTGACACTGAATATAAGATAGCTGAATATTTTAGAACTAGTTTTAAAAGTTAAAAGGGGAAATGACCGAGATTTATCAGGACATTTTAAACTCAGCAACATAATATATGCATGAAATTACCTAAAGGACACATGTGTGTTTAATACATGCATACACATGCACACAAATACACTCATATAACCACATTCACTTCTGAAAATATATAGTCCTTTGTATCATTGCCTCAGTACAGCATATAAGGGGGAAGATCTTTAATTATAACATTGCATCACTGAAATTAAATTTCTCTGTCATATTACAGCCTTGAATTTGGAATATTCTACATGAGATTGTATATAGTATTTATCTAAATCTTAAGCATAAGATGGCAGCCTTAGTATATTAAAGTATTGCTAGCGGCAACATCTGGTTACTCTATAATTAAGCTATTGTATTAAATAGGATATTTATTTTTTCCATATCTAAAATTTCCAACTGACAGCTGTTAAAAAGTTGAGATTCATTGTGCTGAACAAACTTTGACTCATTTAATATTGATTTTTTATTTTTTTCTTTATAAATCTTAAAGAAATTCTAAATTTGAACCTTCATGAAGACTGCACCTAGCTCTACAACAAAGTAGATAGAACCAAGTGTACTGCATATAGAATGGTCACTACATTGTAAAAGAAAATAGCAAAGAATACATCAGAATTTAGATCAATTACAATAAACATACTTCAATATATTTTTATTGTTAATATAGAGGTGTCTGAGACAATAGTTGAACAAGAAAAGATATTCAATTACCTATAATGTTTATTGTGTTAGTTTGTTTTGCTTAACCATACTTTGTTATGAGAGAGATTTGCGGTGGTGGGTATGGTATTCAGAATGATGATGTTGTGAAAAACAGCAATCAAAATTTCTTTTTTAAAGAAAAAAAGACTATTCCTAAGGTAATATTGTAAAGTATTGCTGGAAGTTTAGGTCCAGCTTGATAAGCCTTTTTTACCCTGAAACTCTAAGTAAAGAACCTGGTACAGTGGAAAGAGTACTGGATTTGGCATTTGTATGATCATTGAGCTCATTGTCACATTATTAAAATGTCTATTTCTAGTGAGCACAATAAAGGTCCACTTTAGTTTCACATTCTTTTTTAAACCCTTTGTGAGAAAATGATATTATAGGACCCTAGTGGGGAAATTTTAGGAAAAAGGGATAGATCAGCACTGGTTCATAGGATTAGAGCTAAAAAATATGATATTAGATAGGTTGAATATCTGGATTTAATAATCCTTTCTTTCCATACCAAGCTTTTGACCTAGACCTGTGTTTCCCAGATTCATGTTGCATAGGAACACTATTGACTTGTTTTTTCCATCCTTTTCTAAAAAGAACATCCTGGTAGGGAAGATGGAAGAATGTTGTATTTAGAGTCAGGAAAATTTGGGCTCAATTTATTAGTTTAAATGCTTCCTAGCTAGTGGTAAATCACAGTATCAGAATATAAGGATACTATTTTTTTTTTTTTTTTTGCTGGTATCAATTTATTTGAGAGAACAAGAGTAAAACTGGTTTAAAAAAAAAAAAAAACTCAGCTCTCTCCTAACAGCTTTCTTGGCTTCTCTAAGTTGGACATATATGTGTGAATATATGTAATATTTGAAAGAGTTTAGTTTTCTTTTTTTGGAGAAAAGGCTGTCTAGAAATTGGTCTCCACCAGAAGGTAAGAGAGAAAATTCAACTGCAGAGGTATTCAGGAGAATCCAACTGAGAATAATGTAATAGGGAGAGTTGAATAGCAGAGAACCCAGTTCAGCAGAGAAAACAAATTACCAAATGACATCACCAGAAGATACCAGTTACTCTATAGTATCACCGATTTAAGTCATTTTGTCCTCAGAAAGCACACATATTAATTGGATGAATGGGTATCCTATATTTGTGCTTCACTATCCTTACTCCTTAATCACATCTGTTCTCAGTCAGTGGCTATCCACTGGTTATATGATAACCTGTGGGACATACTCTCCTATTATTAGACTGCTAATTCACAGTCTAAAATCTGAGGTAGAATTCAGTGATGTTAGTAACATGGAAGCATGAAGCCAAGTGATGTAAAAAATGTTAAAAGCTGAAAAGAACCTAAGAAGTAATTTGGTCTAATCCCCTCCCTTGAATTGCAAATAGTCCAAATGTTTTGTTTAAGGTTGATTAGAAGTAAGGAGTGAAGTAGGAAATTTTCTTTGGTTTTTTAACTCCAAATCCAGGTTTATTTATGCTGTATCACATCTGCCTCTATCTTTCAGTTTAATTTATCCTCTGAGTATCATGGAATTTAAAGTCATCTCCTAATTTAGATATCATCTCCTGAACCTCTCATTTTACAAATAAAGAAAATGAAGACTTGAATGCTTAAGTGATTTTTGTGAACACATAAAAATAGTAAAGAAAAATATATATAATTTATACACAGATCTCCTATTTTCAAATTCTTGTGTTACCTTCATTATTCCATGCTGCCTAAGGACATTTTTATGTTTAAGCTCTTAAGCCTACCAGAAATCTGAGGTGATATTTAGCAGAAAAAGGAACAAAAGGAATGTGGAGAGGAAGATATAGAGAATTCCCACTCTCTTCATAGATGTTGCAATTTAGCATAATGAGATCTAAGTAGAGACAGATGAATATGATTCCAGCCTATAAATATCTGCAGGGTAAACTCTGGATTGGACATGAAATTATAAAATTCCCAAATCTTATAAGATTATAGAAGAGAAAACAGCTTATTACATAGTAGCTAATAATAATATCCATATAAGACATATTAAGTGCTAGGTAAAATACTAAACCCCTTAAAATTATTATTTAATTTGTATAAAATGGTGGTTGGAGCTTCATGAGTCCAAAAGGCCACCACAACTAAAATTCACATTCTCCCTTATATATCCTTTGTATATTCACCATTCATTTATTCATTCATCAAAGTGCCTTTTATATGCTAGACACTGTGCTAGGGAATGGTAATATAAAGATATAACCAAGTCTCTTCTAAAAAATAGTTCATGTTCAAGTGGGTGGGGAGGGATAAATATATGCCCCAAATTATAAAATGTAGTTAAAATATTAATAAAATTAATTTCTCAATGGGAGGAAGAAATTGAAAGAAATGACTACAGGTGTAGAGGAGGAGATCAGGATAGATATTAAGGAAAGTTAGGGATTTTAAGAGTTAAAGATATGAAGGGAATATAGTCCAACTATGGGAAGAGGGGACAATTGGTGCAAAGGCAGAGGATCAACAGATGGGATATTTTCAAATGAGAATTGTAAGTCAGTTTGGTTGGAAGATAGAGTAATATAGAATAGAATAATATGTATAAAAATCTAGAAATATAGTCTGAAGTCACATTGTGAAGGATATTTAAAGTTAATGAAAGGTCTATTTTTTATGCTCAAAGAGGGAGTCAATGAAGTTTCTGGAGCAGAGAGCGAGGATTACCATGATCAAATCTTAGGTCTTAGAATATCAATTTAGCATCTGTGTGGAAAATGAATTACAAAGTAAAATTTTAGATGGAGAAAGACAAGTTTAGGAAATGATTTTGGTATTTTCAATAACATGAAGAGTTTTAATTTAAGTTCCAAAATATTTTGGGGATTCAATACAAGAGACATTTCAACTGATTAGATATAACAAAACAAAGGAGAGTGAAGCATCAAGGATGACTCCCTGCTTATGGATCTGGGTGATTTGGAGGAGACAGAGGTTCTTGAGAGAAATAGGCAGACTATGTAGAGAAGAGATTTTCGCATTAAAAATGAGTTCTGTATTTCTAGCCATAGGAAAAGATGCTCCAAGTCATTATTAATCAGAGAAATGCAAATGAAGACAACTCTGAGATACCATTACACACCTGTCAGATTGGCTAGAATGACAGGGAAAGATAATGCGGAATGTTGGAGGGGATGTGGGAAAAAAAGGATACTGTTGGTATGCATTGTTAGTGGAGTTTTTGTTGTTAGTGGTGTTTTTGCTTTTTTTTGTTTGTTTGTTTATAATAACTTTTTTATTGACAGAACCCATGCCAGGGTAATTTTTTACAGCATTATCCCTTGCACTCAATTCTGTTCCGATTTTTCCCCTCCCTCCCTCCACCCCCTCCTCTAGATGGCAAGCAGTCCTATATATGTTAGATGTATTGCAGTATATCCTAGATACAATATATGTTTGCAGAACTGAACAGTTCTCTTGTTGCACAGGGAGAATTGGATTCAGAAGGTAAAAATAACCTGGGAAGAAAAAACAAAAATGTAATTAGTTTACATTCATTTCCCAGTGTTCTTTCTTTGGAGGTAGCTGCTTCTGTCCATCCTTGATCAATTGAAACTGAATTAGCTCTGTTTATGGAAGAGATCCACTTCCATCAGAATACATCCTCAAACAATATCGTTGTTGAGGTATATAATGATCTCCTGGTTCTGCTCATTTCATTTAGCATCAGTTCATGTAAGTCTCGCCAAGCCTCTCTGTATTCATCCTGCTGGTCATTCCTTACAGAACAATAATATTCTATAACATTCATAACCACAATTTACCCAACCATTCTTCAATTGATGGGCATCCACTCATTTTCCAGCTTCTGGCTACTACAAACAGGGCTGCCAAAAACATTTTGGCACATACAGGTCCCTTTCCTTTCTTTAGTATCTCTTTGGGGTGTAAACCCAGTAGTAGCACTGCTGGATCAAAGGTTGGATGGTTGGATGTAGTCACAATTCCACCAGAGTTGTGAACGACTCTGGTGGAGTTGTGAATGAATCCAACCATTCTGGAGAGCAATCTGGAATTATGCCCAAAAAGTTATCAAACTGTGCATACCCTTTGATCCAGCAGGGTTACTTCTGGGCTTATATCCCAAAGAAGTCATAAAGAAGGGAAAGGGACCTGTATGTGCATGGATGTTTGTGGCAGCCCTCTTTGTAGTGGCCAGAAACTGGAAACTGAGTGGATGCCCATCAATTGGAGAATGGCTGAATAAACTATGGTATATGAATATTATGGAATATTATTGTTCGGTAAGAAATGACCAACAGGATGATTTCAGAAAGGCATGGAGAGACTTACACGAACTGATGCTGAGTGAAACGAGCAGGGCCAGGAGATTATTATATACTTCAACAACAATACTATACGTTGACCAATTCTGATGGACGTGGCCGTCTTCAGCAATGAGATGAACCAAATCACTTTCAATGGAGCAGTAATGAACTGAACCAGCTAAGCCCAGCGAAAGAACTCTGGGAGATGACTAAGAACCCTTACATTGAATTCGTAATCCCTATATTTTTGCCTGCCTTCATTTCCTTCACAGGCAAATTGTACACTATTTCAGAGTCCAATTCTTTTGTACAGCAAAATAACGGTTTGGTTATGTATACTTATTTAGTATTTAATTTATACTTTAATATATTTAACATCTACTGGTCATTCTGCCATCTAGGGGAGGGAGTGGGGGAAAGGAGGGGAAAAATTGGAACAAAAGGTTTAGCAATTGTCAATGCTGTAAAATTACCCATGCATATAACTTGTAAATAAAAAGCTATTTTAAAAAAATGAGTTCTGCTTTTGATATGATGAATTTGAAATTCTTTTTTTTTGTTAAAATCCAATTTGAGATATTTAAAAGATAGTATAGAACTGAAACTCATGTGGTTAAACAGGACCAAATATATAGAGTTGGGATTCACATTAAATGTTTATTATTAATGTGTTTAATAAGTTCTTATTGGAAACTGATGACATCACTAACAGAAAGAGTGTAGAAAGAAAGGGCCTAGAAGAGAAACCAGTGGTACAATCATACACATGAAGGACATAGATGATAAACAAAAAGACAAAAAATGAATATTCAAACAATTGAGCATACTTAATACAATATAAGACAAATAGTCAGTGCTTGGTGATTGATTGAATTGAATCAGGAAAGCAAAATGTTATGCAATTTGAGGGAAAAGGGTCTGTCAAGGAGGACTAGTCCACAGTGTCAAATGCTTAAGAGAGAAAAACAAACCAACAAGCAAACAAATAAAAAAAAGAAAAAAAAGAAAGAAAGAAAGAAAGAAACAGATTGATGAGAATTAAGGGAAAGCTGTAAGACAGAATAATTAGAAAATCTGAATTTGATTTAATTTGGTTTCTGCCCATATGTTCATCTTGTGTCCTTGCACTGTGACTTTGCAAAGTTATCAGTCTCACTCTCTTACAGATTCATTGAAGTCTAATGGCAAGACAAAAGTCAGAACAACCAGCCATAACTCTGGATGCAGTGGATGACCTCATTACCTTTGATGTCTGAACAAGTTCTGAGTGCTCCATAGCACCTGCTTCAGTCTCCTTCATGTCCATTAAAATAATTTTTCTTATCTTCCTATTCAGCCACAGGAAGTCTTTATGTTTCCTTAACTTACCAACAGATTTGAGACTTATCAGTTACTTTTAACCTGGTTAACTTTTCTCCTGAGACAGTTTTACTAGACTGTAGCCACTGCACATGCTACATATTCTTGGAGCCACAAGTGAAAGTTGGGTGAGAGGTAGACACCAAAAGTGAATGAGCAGTTTTTCATGCTGCTGGTGCTAGTTCTTTACAAACTAGAACTATCCCACTAGAATTATTTTGTACACCTAGAGCTGGAAGATAATGTAGAAGGCATCTAGTCCAATCCCTTTATTTTGCATATGAGCAAACTGAAGATCAGGGAGGACAAATGGCTTTTAAAATTTATTTATTTTTAAAATAAATATTTATTTTTTACATATTTCCCTAGTTACATTTAAAACTTTTTTTTTTACATTTTTTTTTAACTTTTGAGTTCCCAGATTCTCTTTCTTTCCCTACCTCCATCTCTCATTAAGAAACTACATGTGAAGTTGTGCAAAACACCAAATGACTTCTTTAAAGAGTAAGAGAAACTAATAGAATTGAGATTTGAACTCAAATCTTCTCACTTCATAGTTGATGTTCTTTCACTGTTGCACTCTGATTCTGACTTTTCTTTATACAACTCACACTTGGCCAAATCAGGGCATCCTCAATTTCAACCAAAACTCTTATAAAATGCATTCATTATGTAAAAAAAAAAAAAATTTTTTTTCTTTTCTCTTTCTTATATGTCCTGGAAATTCTGTTCTCTAAGGAAAATTCATGGAAAGGTGGTGATCAGAAATACACAGGATAAAATGACTCGGTTAGGTAGCAATGTGATTCATGAAGGAGTGCTCCAAACAAAAACATTATGAATCCATCAGCATATAAATGCAAATAAAATTGTTGTATTATCATCCTATTTTGAACAGTATCCTTAATATGACAAGGTAGGAACCATATGAGTATTTCATTCTGAGCAATATAGCACAACATAGCTATAAAACACCAATATTTAGGCAAAAAAAAACAATAATGGAACTGACCATAGATTTATGGAGATATATCTATGCATGAATGCCTTCCCAGGGTATAATTTCAAATAAAGGAATGAAATGCTTATCCAGAACTCTAGTGTTGCAGATGCACTTCAATTACTGAGAAAATTAAAGCCACTTGGAGGGTTAGCCTACTCAGGTTCTATTGGACATTTGAGAGAGATGCAAATCTGTAGCTCTAGGGCAGCGAGGATTCTAAGTTGATTTAACAAAGAAAGAAAGAATAAGCATGCATATACATTGGATAAGATTTTGGATAGGATAAGGTAGCTAGGTTCTATAATATATAAAGTTAGGTGGTACAAGGGATAGTAAGCAGATTTTTAAAGTCAGGAAGATCTGAACTCAAATGGAGCCTCAGACACTAGCTTTGTAACTGCAAATTGTATAACATCTGTCTGCCTCAGTTTCCTTTTTTGTTAAATTAGAAAAAAATAAAAGAACCCATCTCATGGGATTGTTGTGAGGATAAAATGAGATAATATGTATAAAGTTCTTTGTAAACCTTAAAGGTATATATAAAAGAGTTAGCTATTATTAACTATTATTGTAGGGCAAATAAAAAGAATACATCTGGAAAATGTGCCTATTATAAAGAAAAAAAAAATTTGGTATAATTGCATAATATAAAATTGTAAGGATTAACTAATAGTAGAGCCCACATGCTAATACTGTCAAGGGAAAGGAAAATTGCTTTCTGGATCATGATAATCTCAGCTATTCTACTAGGAATATAAAAGAGGGCATGGACAAAAGCCCATGATTTAAAGGCATGAATCAATTATGAACTTCACGGTTGGAAGAGATATTTTCATCAAAAAGATCACAGATTCATGACAGTATGTATTAGAATGTGAGAAAAGGTTATGAATTCATCTAGTACAACTCCATTATTTTACAAATAAGGAAACTGATGCCCTAAGAAGTAAAATGACTTACCCAGGCTCACAGAAAGAAAGAGTAAGCTAGAACAAGGATACAAGTTTTCTCATCCTGTAAATGGTGGTCATTTTCCTCTATTCCAGTGATTCCCAATTTGACTGGGAATCAATCAATATAAAATAATATGAATATAAAATGTATTGTCTTATCCCTTAATTGTCTTTTATTTAAAATTAACTCATTCACAAACAAAAAGTGATTCTCTAAGTTTCTGAAAGAACTTCACAGAAGATGCATATCCAAAGAGAAAGTACTCAGATGTCAATATTTTATTCACAACTTTCATCCAGAACAAAAAATAAAGGCAGCTCAATTATGTTTCAAAATTAATGCATCTTTGAAAGTAGAAATATTTTTACAAAAAGGAGGGTGGAGCCCTATGATTTCACCTATATTTCCCCATATGATATATTTGTGATTGTTTCCAGTAATAATTGTAATTCTCAAACAGGTAGAAATTCATCTGTGTAAATAAGCTGCCTGGCTTTACTTTAAAGTTAGAGCTTTCAGTAATCAAGGAGTATCCTCTAGAAGTTTAATTATGGGCCTTGAGTGGATACAAATAACACTCTATTCTGTAGTAGTGTTGTGGCTTAGATGAAGACAGTTTACTAAACACAAAACCAAAAGAACATGCAAGTTTTCATTCTGCAAATTAACTAAGAATGATTATAGAAAAGCAAGTGGGAAGTCAAGTTTACATTTTTTATTAAAGCTTTTTTTTTTATTTTCAAAACATTTTCATGGATAATTTTTCAGCACTGACCCTTGCAAAATCTTGTGTTACAAATGTTCCCCTCCTTCCTCCCACCTCCTCCTCTAGATGGCAAGTAATCCAGTATATGCTATGCATGTTAAAATATATGTTAAATCCAAAATATATAAAAACATATTAATACAATTATTTTGATGCACAAGAAAAATTAGATCAAAAAGGAAAGAAAATGAGTAAGAAAACAAAATGCAAATGAATAACAACAAAAAGAGTGAAAATGATATGTTGTGATTCACATTCAGTTCCACAGTCCTCATTCTGAATTTGGATGGCTCTCTTCATCACAAGATCATTGCAACTGGCCTCAATCATCTCATTGTTAGAAAGAGTCACATTCATCAGAATTGATCATAGTATAATCTTATTGTTGCCATGTGTCTTCTGGTTCTGCTCATTTCACTTAGCATAAATTCATTCAAGTCTCTCTAGACCTCTTTAAAATTATCCTATTGATCATTTCTTATACAACAATCATATTCTATAACATTCATATACCATAATTTATTCAGCCATTCTCCAGTTGATAGGCATCCACTCAGTTTCCAGTTTTTTGCTACTATGAAAAGCACTGCTACAAACATTTTTGCACATGTGGGCCCCTTTCCCTCCTTTAAAATCTCTTTGGGATATAAGCCCAGTAGAAACATTACTGGATCAAAGAGTATGCAGAGTTTGATAACTTTTTGAGCACAGTTCCAAATTGCTTTCCAGAATGGCTGGATCCATTCACAATTCCACCAACAATGAATTAGTGTCCCAGTTTTCCCCACATCCCCTCCATCATTTGCCATTATCTTTTCCTGTCATGTTAGCCAAACTGAAAGGTGGATAGTGGTATCTCAGAGTTGTTTTAATTTGAATTTCTCTGATCTCTGAAGTAGTGATTTAGTATGCTTTTTCATATGACTAGAAATGGTTTTAATTTCATCTGAAAATTTTCTGTTCATATCCTTTGATCATTTAGTAATTGGAGAATTGCTTGAATTCCTATAAATTTGAGTCAATCCTCTATATATTTTAGAAATGAGGCCTTTATCAGAATCCTTATTTACACTAAGTTATGCTTTTCTCTTTCCTTTCTCCCTTTTAGTCTTTCCAGTATTTTGCTTCTCATCACCACATCCCTCAAGCAGCCCTACTCTTTAAGAGCCCCTCTCTTTTTCTTATACCTTTCCTCTACTACTTCTGTTTTCCCTTCTATTAGCTTTCCTCTTTCTTTTCCCCTTTCCCCTCCAATTTTCCTATAAAGTGAGACAAGTTTCTCTTTGAAACCAAAAACTCTGATATTTTTCTTTGAGCCAAATCTGATGTGAGTAAAAATCGTTCAATGTTCATCCCCCTCCTTCTTTCCCTCAATTGTAATAGGTCTTTTTTGCTTCTTCACAACATGTAATTTCCCTTATTTTACCTCCTTTTTCCTTTTTCCAGTACAATCCCCTTTCCACCTCTAGTATCTCTTTCATATTATCATAATAAAATAAAATTATGCAAGGTTACATTTTAAACATAGATATGTAGTATTTAAAGAATCTATCTTAGTGACAGATGGACAATAATTTAACAGCAGAGGAAGCAGAAAGAGTGATAAATTTGGAGGTAGGAAGCTTGTATTCAAATTTTAGCTCTATCATTTGTATTGTGACTGAATCAGACATTCCATCTATTTGCAGCACATTTGCTTCATTTATACAATAAGGTAGTTGAATTCAATGGTCTTCTATATCATTTCTAGCTCAAATTCTTCATAACTAAAGGAAAGTAAATTTTGCTTTCTTAAGCCCTCAAAATCATTGAATTACTCAATTAACAACAATTAAAATTCTAGCTATTTTCAAGCATATTAATGCTTGAAATTAAATAATTTCCATTAAATAATAATTTCCACATATGTGTAATATTGATATTGCTTCAGTTTCTATGCTAGCCTTTAGCAAGATATATTTTCCTTTCTTATCTCTTTTAATTAGATCAATTTTTGCTTTTGCTTGATCTGAGATAAGGATGGCTACCCCTGTTTTTTTGTTTTTGTTTTTGTTTTTTTTTACTTCACCTGAAGCATAATAGATTCTGCTCCAGTCTTTTACCTTTACTCTGTATGTACCTCCCTGCTTTAAATATGTTTCCTGTAAACAACATATTGTAGGGTTCTGACTTTTGATCCAGTCTGCTATCCGCCTCTGCTTTATGGGAGAGTTCATCCCATTCATATTTACAGTTAAAATTACTAATTCTGTATTTCCTGCCATCTTACTATCCCCAGATTATGCCTTTCTTTTTTTCCCCCTCTTATCCCCTTTCCCAGTATTAAACTTATGGGCCTCACTTGCATCATGCAGCTCTTCCTCTTTAGAATCTCTCCCTCCTCCCTTTGAATCCCTTCCCCTTATCATCATAATTTTTGGGAAGTCCAATAATCCTCAGATTATATGCCCTAGATCTATTTTCCAGGTCTGTTTTTCCAAGTAGATATTTAATTTTTGTTTTCAGTTTTTCATTTTTTTGGTTTTGTTTGATTGATTCTTGATGTCTCAATAAATAATTAGTTTCTATTTGTTCAGTTCTTTTTTTTAATGAGTTATTTTCTTCATTAGCTTTTTCTACTTATTTTTGCATATGTCCGGTTGAGTTTTTAAATGAGTTGTTTTGCTCTATGGAATTTTTTTCCATTTCATTAATTTTTTTTAATGAGTTATTTTCTTTTTCCAATTCACAAATCCTACTTTCTTGGGATTTTTTTTTACCTTTTCCAATTCACAGATTCTGTTTCCCTGCACTGCCTGGGAGTTCCTTACCCTCTCCAAGTCACATGTCAGGAAGTTCTTGCTCTCTTGCATAGCTTCTCTTTCCTTTCCCCATTTTTCTTCTAACTCTCTTTTAAGATTTTTAATAGCCTCTTCTAGCAGAGATTTGTGTGATGGTGGCCAGGTTAAATCCTACTTTGGGATATTTGGATATAGTTTGCTATTAGTCTCCTTGGGGTTGAAAACCTGATCTCTTTCTATATAGAAGCTATCAATCATCTTTTTGATTTTTTTAAGCATTTTTTAAAGCCTGTAGAGTCTGCCTTCAGGGCACCAGCTTCCTCTGCAGAACAGGGATAATGTATGGACAGTAGTTTTCCTGCAAATGGGCTGCAAAGAGCGAGGTGTGGGAGTGCTCTAGGAAAAAGTTCCCCACTGGAAGTGACTCAGTCCTAGGTAGCACAAGGCTGAGTTGTTGAAGTGCCCAGTGAAAAACCCCACTGTGCAGATTAGTGACTGCCCTGGGGCTATAGGCTGAGCAGCAAAAGTGTCACTATCCCATAGCCAAAGCCCACTGTGGGGCTGTGGGACTGTGGGTATTAGCAGTTATCCAAGGAATAGCAGTGCAGGGACTGAAAGTGTCTCTACCCAGGGAAGCACAGTCATGTTGCAGAAGTACTATTGCCTCAGGCCAATTCCCACACTGTGCAGATTAGAGGCCTGGGCTGTACCCCCCTGCCTGCCCTGGCCGTGCTGCACAATGCAGCTGCACAACTGTGCTGTGGTCTGTGCTGAGTCACTTCCAGTTTTTGGTGAGTATAGCCAGATCTTATTAGATTCTGGTGTTTTTTAGAGTATACGTTACCTTTGGCTTTAATTTCTCTGCCAGTTTCCTGCTTTGTAATCAAGGCAGAGCAGTCGGCCTATGGCAGAGTCGTCTGTAAAATTTTTCTAAACACAGAGGCCACCCCTGCCCCTGATCTGCTAGGGACACTAGTGTCTCCTATCTCCCTGCTTGCACTGATCTGCTCTGGATGCTCAGGACAAACCTTTTCTGGCGACCTTCCAGATTATCTTCAGCTGATAAATTGTTGTACTTTTAATCCTTGTGAATTTTACCAGGCAAGCACTATTTTTGAGGGTGAATTTAATAATTGGTCGTGAGGATATGAGAAGAGCTTAGAAATTCAGGTGTGCCTTCTCTGCCATCTTGGCTCTGTTCCCTTGTCTTTTCAAATTACATAATTTGCCATCAATGTAGTAGGAGATCTTTATTTGATTTTGTCTTTGTTGAAAGTATCTGACAATTTTGCAGAAAACATCATACTAAAAAGTAATGAAGCAGACACACAGCTTTGCTTCCCTTATTTGATGACTGGAAAGGCAAAAAAAAATAATGTCCACTTTTTAGAACTTTTGCAACCATTCCATCTTGAAACCCAAATTTTACCATAATTTTCTATAAGTCTTCACATTAACCATATAGAAAGCCTTGGTCAGATCAACAAATATAATATGAAGATATCTATTCTGCTTTTTACCTTTTCCAATTCACAGATTCTGTTTCCCTGCACTGCCTGGGAGTTCCTTACCCTCTCCAAGTCACATGTCAGGAAGTTCTTGCTCTCTTGCATAGCTTCTCTTTCCTTTCCCCATTTTTCTTCTAACTCTCTTTTAAGATTTTTAATAGCCTCTTCTAGCAGAGATTTGTGTGATGGTGGCCAGGTTAAATCCTACTTTGGGATATTTGGATATAGTTTGCTATTAGTCTCCTTGGGGTTGAAAATTATAGGTGAAATTATTGTTCAAGCAAACACATATCAACTCTTCAGTCCTTTCTGAAGCTACATTGGGTCTCAGGTAGATGATTATTTTCCATGCAAAGTATCAGAGAAGACTCTGGATAGAATCTTGTTAGCATAGGCTAAGAAAGAGACTCCACTATGACTATCATAGGACAATTTATGGAGGTATTCTTAAACTTCTGGGAGATAGATAACTTCCTCTTGCCATATAGTCTGGAAAATTTTAGTCAGTATTTTGAATAAGTAATGGATCTCACTATAAATCTCAGCTGGAATAGAGTCAGCACCAGGCATTTTGCTACATGAAAGGAGCCAAGTGGCATTTTAATCCTCTCCTTCAGTTAGAAGAATTTGGCTAGAGAGAGATTGTATTCAACATCAGTTTATGGTCAATGATTTCAGCATTGGTTGATGATGGTCTATTGAGAACAGTGTGGGAATGTTCAGCCCATCTTCTAATATCAGGTTCTTATCATTAGTCAATGTGGATCAATTCGCATTTGACTATTTGAGATACACCATTGGCCTTTGGCCCTTCAATAGATTTCAGAACATCATAAAAGTTCTTTGGATTGATACTATCAGTTTAAAATTGAATTTCTTCTGCCTATTATATCTTTGAGTCACTTACTTACATTCTCCTTTTGATGTAGTTAAATGCTGACTTCTTAAAGATTGATAAACTATCTTTCTGGCAAACCCTGCGGGGGTCACTTTCATTTAGCAACTTCTGAATGTTTCCATCATTTTTGCCAAATTTCCAGTATTCATAATTTTTTTCCTTAGATCACATCAGGGTTCACCATGGTGGGAGAATATACAATGATGATCAAAGAATGGTGCTGTACTTCAGATTGAAATCGTGTTGCCAAGAACCTGTTGTTCAATTCTTTTGGGAGATATTCAAGTTTGTTGGCAAGATCAGGGCTTCTTAAAAAATGTTTTCATTTGTGCCTCCTTTTCAAACGCTTTTTTTGTGACCTATGTTGAATCTGAGCCAAGCATTTGTTATACTTAGTGCATAGTGCACATGTTGAGGGTTCAGAACAAAGGCCACAATGAAGTCTCATGATGTACCTTGGGCAAGAACTGCTAGAAACACCTCAGATTTGTCTGATTTTGAATTAAGATTTGGTTATTATATTCAGAAACTTTTACTGTTGCTAACATTTTCATGATCTCCATGTTCAGTTGTGTGTCTCCATTAAGGGGCCTGACCCACATTTTGACAATCTTTGAATTAGATTAGTATTGATTGAAAAACCTGTGCTAGCTTCTTTGTGCTCCTTTTCACTGTTGCCACTCTAGAAACACATGCAAGCTGGCCTTTGATTGTTAACTTGTTTTGTTTTACTTAGGGAGGCATTTAGATGTGACACGGCTGAATTCTCTGGCAACAAAAGCTGTTTGTCTTTCAGCGCTATTGGATTTCATGTTTTCTGTAAGGGTGCACACATATATATCAATGTTGAGTGGAGTCATCTTGGCAAAATTTTTTGTACATATATGTGTGTGTTATATGTGTTCAACTGCAGGCAAAGGTTGGGAGAAACAGCCAATTTTTAGGGCACCTTCCTCACTCCAGGAAGTGAGCAGTGTGTCCCTTCAAAAATACTGCTCAGATACCCAGGAACTGCCAAATTTAAATGCTGCTTTAGTGGACAACCATTTGGCCTGGGCTGACACCGTGCAGGCATATAACTACAACTACCAGTTGTCTATACTTGGTGCTTCATCATTTGTCTGTTGTCATAGAACTTTTAGGC
Source organism: Antechinus flavipes (assembly GCF_016432865.1). Taxonomy (NCBI): domain Eukaryota; kingdom Metazoa; phylum Chordata; class Mammalia; order Dasyuromorphia; family Dasyuridae; genus Antechinus; species Antechinus flavipes. The sequence continues at coordinate 197,096,096 of NC_067399.1, forward strand.
AGGTGAAAATGGTAAAATGATACAGGGGATTTCTTTTGACTTGGGAATAACTTGGGTTTAAATGAGACAGAATTGCATGAAGTTGTTGATCTCACTCTTTTTCAGTGACAAAACAAACATCAAGATAATTAGTGGTTCCTTAAGGTGCAGGAGATGACTTTGTCATCTTCTCATCAAACTCTAAACACTTCACAGTGCCTGTTTCAGAACCTTCCATGGCCATTGAAACAAATTGTTCTCATATGTCTATGCCACTAAGGGAAGTCTTCATATGTTGGGGGTAGACACCCCCATTCCAACCAACTCACCAAAGGGTTTGCGAACCCTTTGTTATTTCTAACCTAGTTGAGCCTTTCTGCCAGAAGGGTTTTTACTAGGTATGGTCATAAAATATATATACAAATAAAACATTTACTGATAATAAATCATAATTTGACAACCCCCAAATTCATTCACATGACTTCATATGGCTTGTGACTCACAGTTTAAGAAACTTTGATTTAGAAGACATTAGGCCTTTACAAATGCAAGCCATTACTATTTGTAATGCAAGCCATTACTATTTGTAATACTATAGCTTCCCCTTCTATTGTTTCTATGATAACTATCAGTTATTAACTTAGTGAGTCTAGTTACCAAGAAAAATACATTAGAGATGTGTTTTCTTTTTATTATTGGATGATCAAAGAGATGCATCAGAGAACAGAATTTACAGTCTTCCATATTTTGAATTCTTTCATATTTCTCAACATGGGTAAGAAATCATTGTTTGAAGTCAACAAATATTTCTTTATATTACATTAAAATTTTGAAATGATGGTCTGAGCTTGCCAAAGAACCAGGAATCCTTCAAAAGCATGTGATGATTACGAGAATCAAAAATTCTACACAGATGTGATAGAAAGAGAAAGAGAGATGGAGATACATGGAAAGATGGTTTTTCAGTTATTTCAATTTTGGGGGTTTCCTTGACAAAAATAATTGGAGTAGCTTTCCATTTCCTTCTCTAGCTCATTTTACAAATGAAGAAATTAAGATTAAAAGAATTAAGTAACTTTCTCATGATGTCACACCTAATGTTTGAAGTTAGCTTTGAACTCATGGGGATATAATATTGATTCCTGGCTTAGGACTCCACTGTACCACATAGTTCTTCCATAGATGGAAAGATAGAGCATTTATTAAACACATTCTATGTGACAAATGCCCTATTAACTTCAGAGATATCTTTATCCCAGTCATGCACATCTTACAAGAAAAAGAGTAAAAGTCCTAACTAGTGATATTTTAGTTGTCTACTAAGTCATCTATGAAATTGAAAGGCAATATGAAAGTTTAAGCTCTGGTTTTGATATATCAGAGTGTTTTGATCACAGGAAAATTACCAATTTCTCAAGCCACCAGACAACTAAGCCTATAAGTTATAAAGAAATTATAGATCTGTAGTACTAAATGGAATTTTTCCTACAGGAGTATCCTACCCTTATGGGATTTAGGTAAAATTAAAAGTTCAATTATTCTAATATAATTGATTTTTTTTTGCAATTCTTCTCTAACATATTTTCATATGCTGCACAAAAAATAAGATCAAAAGGGGAAAAAGTGAGAAAGAAAAAAAATAAGGAAACAAATAACAAAAAAGGTGAAAATGCTATATTATGATGCACATTAAATTGCTCTGGTCCTTTTTCTGAATGCAGATGGCTCTCCACATTACGAATTTATTAGAACTGGTCTGAATCACCTCATTGTTGAAAAGAGGCAAGACCATCACAGTTGATCATCACACAATCTTCCTGTTGCTGTGTACAATATTTTCTTGGTTCTATTCCATTTAGCATCCATTCACATTTCTAACATCAGTCAGCTGATTTTTTCTTATAGAATAATAATATTACATTACATTCATATGCCATAACTTATTCAGCAATTTCCCAATTGATGGGCATCCACTCAGCTTCCAGTTCATTGCCACTATAGAAATGGCTGCTACAAACCTTTTTCCACATGTGGGTCATTTTCCCCTTTTTATGATCTCTTTGGGATACAGACCCATAGAGACACTGCTGGATTAAAGAGTATACACAGTTTGAGGGCTTTGGGGCATAATTCCAAATTGCTGTCCAGAATGATTGGATCAGTTCACAACTCCACCAACTATATATTAATGTCCCTATTAATTTTCCCACGTCCCTTTCAACATTTTTCATTATCCTTTTCTGTTATTTTAGCCAATGGAAAGGTGTAAAGCAGTACCACAAAGCTGTTTTAATTTGCAATTCTCTAATCAAGTTATTTAGATCATACAATTGTTTTTTATAGATCTTTTACTTTGTATTTACAATCTGTACAATTACTCAATAAAGAAATCAAAATTATTTAGCCATAATATAATGTCCCAGTACTTCAATGAATCCATAACCCATAACCTCTCATTTGTGTGGATATACTTTCCATCACAGTAGATTCTAATTTTCTATGCCATTTCATCTCATATGATAAATTGCTCTTAATCTCTTACAGATTTTCTATAAAGGATCTTACTGATACTTGAAGACCTTTCTTTATATGTTCTGTTGCTATTGTTGTTGGCTTTTTATCTGTGTTTTTACCTAGTATCAAAGCTTACAATGGGGGACTCCATCTCTTATCCTTGGCTCTCTCTATAATACAAACCCAGTGTATCACTTTTTTCAATTATACATTTTGTGGATGATGCCCACTGCACTGCAGCTTGTTTCTAGCCATTATTGTAAACATATTACAGACTTCTATACCACATGCATATTTCCAGTGTTCTTTTAATTTTTCAGAATTTGTGGAATTCTAGTTTTCACAACTATATCAACAGACTAGAAGATCCCAGATTTTCCATTGACTTTATCTTTGAATCAGGGAAAAATTGGAGTCATTTTCTCATATGTTTCTCTTCTAATATCAGCAATACAATTTACTAGTGTTTTTGATTTATTAAATTTATTTAGAATAAGGTGTTTCTCTATTTTCCTTTTTTTTTTTTCTTTTCTTTCTTTTTGTTTTTTGTAGAGGTCTGGAACTCTGAAAAGGTCCCACTCAGCATAGTTAATGAGATAATCATTCTCTAGCTATTGATGTATTCACTATAGTCAAGTACATATACTTAAGGTAATACAGTCATGTAATGGGTCTCTGACAAGTTGGCTCGTGTTCAAATGGGCATACTCTGTGGCTTTTTTAAGCCACAGAAAAGACATCAGGCTCCAGACTCCATCTTATACCAGTCACGTGACAGATGTCCTGCCTCCTTCACTTCTTCCCCTAAAGACCAAGGACTCTGGCTGATCCTGAGACCCTCCAGAGAGCTAGCCTGGACATTACAGTTTTTGTTTTTGTTTTTGTTTTTGTTTTGTTTTGTTTTGTTTTGTTTTGGTGAAGGAGTAGTTTGAGATCATTGTAAGCACTATTTGATTTCCAAGTTAAATTTATCTTTACTTTATCTTCCTATTTCAATTCTGGTCCCAAACCATTTACCATTTACAACACTTCTCCAAGGTAAACATATGGATTTACAACTTAATGGAAATGCTCCAAATGAAAGTTCTACTTTTTAAAATAGGAATTTTTAATAAATTTATTTCTTTCACTCAGAATTATTAGTTTGATCTTTTTTATTATGACTTATTAATGAAGCTAAGTAATCTTCCAAGGCTTCAAGAAATCAAAATAATATCCTTTACAAACAGGAATATCTGAATAATCTATTTATAGAGAACCACTTTTCCATTGGTAATTTATATTATATAGGTCCTATAACAATATGTTTCCGTGTTTTATGTCAAATTGGTGCTAATAATCAGATAGTACATGAAGAAAACCTTATCTAAGTTCATATTTGTGAAGGGTTTAGGCTTGTATTTGCTCATTCACATGTGATATATTTAATCACCAAATGTCCCCAAATAGAATTTCATATTGTCTACATTTTTTTCAGTAAGTTGTATGGCTATGAGTAGGTAACTTGTAGAAAATTTGGTCAAAAGCCTGCCTCTCACTTCTCATATTTTCATAAAGCATTTTGTAGTCATAGAACTTGAAGGGATTTTAGGTATCATTAAGTCTAAAGCATTACTTATTTTTGTCATTTTAACAAGCATTTATTAAGTACTTATTATGTACTAGGCATAATGTTAAGCATTGCTGACTCAAAGAAGGAGAAAACAAACAAAAAACCCAAAGAAACAAACAAAAACGTTCCCACTCTTAAAGCGCTCAGAGAGTAATAGGGAAAACAATGGGCAAGCAAAGATGTATATAAATAATTTGTATACATATAGGGGAGTTTGAAAATAAATCAACAGAAGGAATTATGATAGAATTAAGGGGCTTGGCAAAAGAAGATGAGTTTTTACTTTGGACTGAAAGAAATCAGAAGGCAGAGATAAGGACACTAAGCAAGTTACAGTGGATAGCAGTTAAAATTCCCAAAGTCAAGAGCTGGAGTATCTAGTATGAAAAAGAGCAAGAAAATTAGTATCACTGGAATTTACAATGTGAGCAAAGAAGTAAAAAGTAAAATAATATTTTAAGGAAAAAATTTGTTTTTTTATTATGGAAGTGATAGATGAATTATGAGGGTGATATAATTAGATTTGCACTTAGGAAGATTACAAGAAAATAGTGATTGAAATGGAATTAGAAGTCAAATCTTCTGACTCCAAATTTAGAGCTTTTTCCTAAAAGTATTTTTAAAAATATTAATGGAGAACTTTATGATTTTTAAGACATTACTTTATGGAACTTTTATCATATCTGTACCACTTTCTAGGAATGCTAACATGAACTGTCACTGTACCAGTGTTTGTATTGTATTATAATGATGTTTTGCACATAATAAAATCCTATATCTAGAACTAGAAGGGACATCTATTCGAAAATCCTCATTTTTTTTTTTTAATTTCTAGAATTAAACATTATTTTATCTTCAAATAAAGATCTCCCACACCCACCCCCCATTAAAAACGCAAGAATTACAAATATGTAAAGTCAAGCAAAATAAAATTTCCAACTGGAGATATAGACACAAATACATTCATTTATATGCATAGATGTACACATGTATTTGTGAATATTTATATATACATACACACTTACATACATATATAAATATGCATATAATCTCTGAGTATATTATCTCTTTTATTTTCAGAAGGTGGGCAGCATGTTTCATCAAGGGTTCTCTCAGTTGTCCAGAGTTTTTAAATTTATAGATATACAAACACACATATGCACAAACACACATATCTATCTTATCTATAAACATATGTATGTATCTGTTGCTTTGTGTGTGTATATAATTTTTGTAGACAAAGATCAATCTTTTTCACTCTCCCATCCAAAATCACTCACCCCATCTTTGATTTCTTCACAATGAGAACAAAAGAAAAAACAAATCCAATTCACACATACATAGTTAATCAAAATACTTTTCCTTATTCAAAAATCTCATCCTAAAGTCTCATTTTCATTCTGTGTCCTTCACTTCTCTATCAGGAAATGGGCACCATTAATCTTTTGGAATACTGATTGTTCATTATACCTTTTATATTTTTCTTCACTCACATGTTTGTATTTCAGTTTTTCTTTAGCTCAGGTATTTTCATCTAGAATGCTTGGAAGTTTATTTCATTAAAGAGTAGTTCTCTCTTTTCTCCCCCTCCCCAATGTAGCATCATTCCAATTTCCTGGGTAAATAATTTTTGGTTGCAAGCCCATATTTTTGCCTCTTGGAATATTATATTCCAAATTCTTTGCTCCTTTACATGATGACTTCTAAATTGTATGTTATGTCAATTGTGGCTCCTTCTTTCTGTTTTCAGGGTATTCTTTGACCTGAAATTTTGGAATTTTGATTATGATCTTTCTTGGACTGTTGATTTTGATTCCTTCCTTTTTCCTACTTCCATCTCTCTCTGTATCTCTGTCTGTCTGTCTGTCTCTGTCTCTGTTTCTGTCTCTGTCTCTGTCTCTGTCTCTGTCTCTCTTCCTTTCATTTTTCTGTCATGGTATTGATATAGTTCAATTAATTTTTTCCTCATTAATCTGTTTCAAGCTTAGTTGTTTTTGTTGGTAAATATCTCATATCATTTTTAATTTTTCCACCCTTATGACTTTTTATTATTGCTTCATGGATTCATTCACTTCTCTCTTGTTCATATGCATTTTTAGAGTGCCTGTTGCTTAAATAAGGTTTTGTACCTTTTATGTTAAGCTATTAATTCCCTTTCCAATTTTTCTTTCACAGCTCTCATTTATTTTCTATTTTTTTCTCTTAAAGTCTTTAATTTCATTTCCTTAAAAAAATTCTTAAAAAACTCAGTATCTTACTACATTTTTTCCAGAAATTCTAATGCAGTTTCTGCTCAAACTATTTCCCCCCAAATGCAATGTTTGTAGATATTCTATTGTCATTCTCTTCTATATTTCTGATTTCAGCATTCCTATTTTAATAGTAGCTTATTATGATAATATATATAATACATATAAATATGGTTTTTTTTTTCTATTCTTCTAATCTACTTTCTGACTTTGGGCTTGATGTTAGATTTCAAAGGAATAATTAGACTGGTCCTATTACTACTTTCTTTCCTTAAATAAAAGATATTACCAGGCCCAAATACCTGGAGTTTTTATATCTTAGTAAAACGTGCATGAGCTAATTAACATTCTGCTGTCATTTGTTGTAAACTTGAGGTCACTTCTATGAGTTATTAGAATAGGACATTATTAGGATGAGGTTTTTTGACTCTAAGATTGTATTCATTCTACTGCATTAATTCAAGTTAACAAACTTTATAATATTTATATCTGTCACCCCTTTCTCAAAAAGAATATAATGAAAAAAAGAGAAAAGAATCTTCTGAAAAAGTGTTTCCTTTTTAAGGAAATTGGTTTGGGAGGTATTTCTAAAGTCAGGATTCATAAAACAAAACCCACAACAACAACAAAAACAATCAAAACAACCACACAACTTACCCCCAATATGTTTTCTTAGTATGGGGCCTTAAACTTCAAAGAATACAAAACAAAAATTTAAAATATATTTAAAAAATTGACAAAAATCACCTATTAGAATAATAGCTTCTTTTCCTATTCCTCTCTGTAGGGCTGTGCTTTTGTTATCTCTCAGTAGATACTGTATTTGCTTCCATTCTATCTTTACCAGTTATAAACCATCCTATCCTTCAGATATTAACATTTCTACCATTCCTCTCAGTAGATATTAATGAATTGTGAAGTTTAAGGGTTGGAAATATTTCAGACATTATGAACCTATATTATAGCCTAAAGAAATATTCATTATAGCATAATTGACTAGAGTGCTGGATTTTTAGTTACTTATGCAATCTTTTACAAGTTACTTTGCCCCTTTTAGGCTAGCATTTTTTTTCTCTTTCAGAGGAGGGGGTTGCATTAAATGATCCCTAAGGTCTCACCCAAGCTTAATTTTCTGTTAAAAGATGTCTTCCAGCTCTGACATTCTATGATTCAATAAAACCCCAAAGAATAAATTGTCTCCCTCTGTTATTAACAATTTCCAGAACTAGGCATTCTTGGGAACATGCTCCAGGATTTCTCAAACTTCAGCCAAATAATTGCTTAGTGTCCTTTGAACATTTCATCAAACTCCCTTTCTTATTGTATACATTCTTTTCCTTTCCGGAAGTCTGCCTCTCTTTCAGGCTTCTGACAAGGAGATTTTGTGCTCATGTATAGCCTCTGTGAATCAGTCTAAGCTAGTTTTATACTGGCTTTAAAATGTGGCCTTCCTTTAAAAAAGAAAAAAAAAAAGCTGTAATTGGGTGACTTACACCAAGGCTTAAACATGCCTAATTACAATCTAACACTTAGTCTGCCATCCAGACTGCCCCCTCAGCCAGAGAGCAAATCGATTTCCCCTGGGTGGCCTCTACAGAGCTCCTTCTGAGTCTTTGCTGTAGCTTTTTAGGATATTCTTCACATTCCTCTCAAGTGATGTCAGTTTATGGGAGCACTTTAGTTCTTTTAGATGTCTTTCCAAAATTCATGAATTTATACCGTGACCTTACCCACATGAGTGGACAGTTGGAATTTGCAAGAAGCTTCCTGCCAATTAATACCAACTGTTCTGTGAGATTTCATATAAATACTATGGTAACTATTGATGTGTTAAAAAAAAAGAAAGGATGTCAGAAGTCTTTTTCAGTCCTTAAAGCTTTAAAAATAACCCTCTTACCCGATCTCTCACTGAGGGTCACTTTTTATAAACCTCAAACAAGTTTCCAAACTGATGATTTCATTTTAAATTCAAATATTAAAACTGTCTAAGACCTGAAGGTTTACCTTTATTATAAGATATTGAATGCACATTTTTTCCCATTCTTTCCCCAAAAACTAGTTTATTAATTATTCTATTTCATTCCTCAGAATTTAAAATGTCACTCATTTCTGTCAGAATTGAACACTGCTTACTAAACATTTCAGGCAAAGGGTTTGCATGTAGCTAGAAAGTACTGTCTATAATGAGCAAAGTAGAGTGTTCTGGTTCAGAAGCTCAGGACTTGAGAATCCATATCAGCTGTCATTCTGAAGACATAGAAAATAAAAGGATGTCATACCTCACCAACTGTAACTACACTTCCATAATTAAATAATTGAGGAAAAATGTAGCACACTTTTCAAGGCCAGTATTTGTGATTAAAATACCTAACTTCAAAGCCACTTGATCCTGTGATCAGGTGATGTCGAAATACTTTTCTAAAAATCAAACTTTAATTTCAAATAACAAACTGAGTGGTGAGCAAAAGTTTTGCCTAATTTGTATAGAAGCAAACATATTTGTTAAGACATAAATAAGACAAAGTTGGGGTACCTCCTTATATCAGGATTATCAAATCACATGCATCACAAATAATATTTTATTCCTCTAAAACACAATCACTATGAAGAGAGACATTACCCTATCTTTATCATTTTTTAATAAAAATACTCTGTCAGATTAACATTTACCCTTTTGTGGCATTTATCTTTGTCAGCTTGATGTAGTTGATTGATACTTGTTTTAAAATCAGTAAGACATCAGTTCAAGGAGAGAGCCAAGATGGTAGTAACCCAGCTGAACTCTCACAACATTCTTCTCCAAACAACTTTGAAATAATTCCTTAAATCAAATTTTTGAGCAGCAGAATAAACAAAAAGTCACAGTGAGACATTTCCAGCCTAAGACAACTTTAGATTTCAGATGGAGAGGTTTATAATATGAGACTGGGGTTAGGATGAGTAGTTTAGGAGCTAGCCCAGAGAAGGGCAGGCATTCCAGCAGAAGGAGTTGGAAACAACAATGACAGCAGTAGCAGCTTTGGAAGCTTTTAGCCCAGGGACAGTAGGAGAAGTGGTTGACTCAAAAGGTCAGTTAGAAGTTACAGGGTACCCTTTGCTGGCATTGGATGTAACTGGTACTGATATTATTTGGAATTAAAAAGACACGTTAAAACATTGGTTTATATACACATATACATCTATACAGTGAAATAATAGCATGATTAAAGAGGCAAAAAATACTGAAGCTGAAGAAAATAATTTATGCCTAATGGGTAAAAGAGAAGCAAAAAATCATTGAAGAAAAGAATTCCTTTAAAAATAGAATTGGTAGTGACTTCTGGGAGCCAAGATGGTAGAATAAGGCAAAAATATTTAATCTCATCCAAATCTACTTCCAAACAACTATAAAAGAATAACTGAAAATAAATTCTGGAGTGACACAACCAACAAAAGATAGATGAAACAATTTTCCAGCATAAAACAACTTAGAAAGTCAGCAGGAAATGTCCATGTCATTTGGATAAAAGGAGAGTACAATTCAGTGTATACCTTGTTCGAGATAGTTAGCAGTAGGTTGAATCCCAGCAAGCTAGCAGAAAGTGCTAAATTACAATGAATTGACTGAGGTACTGTTAGTCCTTGCAGGTGCTAACAGTTGCTGACTCCCCTCTTCCCCCCCAGACTCCCATATGTAGAATGTAGCAGCAGGGAAACTGATAGGCTGCTGGGATTGTGACATAGGAACAGATGAATAACCTGTCAATATAGCAACAGGCAAGTAGCCAAGCCTTCAAGTTTTTGACTCAGAGACGAGACTACATGGGCACAATTGAGCAGGTAAGTGGGAAGGACCTATAGCATCCTAGTGACACCTGCGCACCAGGAGCAGATTTCAACTTTAAAACTTAAGAAAGAGAAAAAAAAAATGAACAAGAAACAAATAAGGTACCTTGACTACAGAAAGTTACTCTAGTGACAGAAAGATTAAAACAGAAATTCAGAAGAGAACAATAATGTCAAAACATCTACATACAAAGTCTCAAAGAAAAAGAAAATGTGAATACCTGAAAAGAACTAGAATGAATCAAAAAAGATTTAAAAATTGAATAAGAAATGGAGAAGAAAAATTGGGAAAAATAAATGAGTAATGTAAGAGAAGCATGAAAAAAGTCAGCTTTGTAAAGGAAACACAAAAAATTCAAAAGTGTGTAAAAAAAAATCATTGAACAAAACAATTCCTTAAAAAGTAGAATTAGCCAATTGGAAAAAATAGGTTAAAAAGCTCATTGATGAAAATAAATTCTTAAAAACTGGAAAATGACAATATATGACTACATGAGACATCAAGAAATAATTTTAAAAAATCAAAATAAGGGAACAAATAGAAGAAATTTAGAAGTGACTCATCAGTAAATCTACTGACCTGGAAAATAGATTGAGGAGAGATAACTTAAGAATTATTAAACTAGCTACTTTGGAAGATGGTAAAGAAGACACACACATCTATCTAAGCTCTTTCTTGACTTCAGATTACTTTTTTCATGATATGGCCTCAGAATTAGTGATTGACTGAAAAAAAAACTCACAAATACATCACCAATGGACAATATCCTCGAAATTTGCCAGAAAAGTTTGGTTTCTGCTTGGGGGCGGGGATGGTTAGACCAGGCACAAATGGCAGGCAGCAAAAGCACAGAAGGCAGCTCACACTGAGCAGACTGGAATGGGTTTGGTGTGATCTCAGCCAGCAGAAAATCTGAGGGGAGAACTTTACCACAGTGTGGCTACTGTGTCCTGGCAGCAAGCAAGTAGATCAGCAGAGAAGCTGTAAACACAGCAAGTAAAGACTATAATCCTGAACCCCTAGGGTCTCTTCAGACCTGGCCACACCCACCCAGTACTGGGAGTGACTCAGCACACTCTCAGAGTCTCAGAGAGTAAACCCTGTGCAGCCATTATTGTTCCACTGCTGCTTCACTGCTACCTCCTGTAATTTATAGAGGAAGCTTGGTAATACCATATGGCCCCCAAAGCAGATTGCATTTGCTTTTTTTTGTTTGTTTGTTTGTTTTCTGTGATTCTTCTTTGTCAAAATGAGCAAAAACTTAAAGCACGCTCTCACTATAGATAGCTTCTATACGGATAGAGAGCAGACCTCAAACATATTTAACATGTATAAGACTGCTTGCCATCTAGGGGAGAGGGTGGAGGGAGGGAAGGGAAAAAGTTGGAACAAAAGTGAGTCCAAGGGAATAATATTGTAAAAATTACCCATACATATGTTCTGTCAATAAAAACCTACAATTAAAAAAAAATTAACTACCTAAAATCATGATTAAAAATAAAAAGACCATTAACATTATACTTAAAGAAATTGTCAAGGAAAATTGATCTGATATTCTAGAACCAGAGGGTAAAATGGAAATTGAAATAATGCACTGATTACCTACTGAAAGTAATTGCCAAATGAAAATTCCCAGGAATAATAGAGCCAAATTTTAGAGCTCCCAAGTCAAATAGAAAATACTACAAACAATCAAAAAGGAATAATTCAAATATCATAGAGCTGCCCTAGAATTACATAGGATTTAGTAGCTTCTGTTTCAAAGTATCTGGGAGCTTAAAATATGATATTCCAGAAGGCAAAGGAATTAGGATTACAATCAAAAATAATTCATCCATTGAAATTGAGCTTAATCCTTCAGGAGAAAAATTGACATACAATGAAAAAGGCTTTCAAGCATTCCTGATGAAAAGAACATAGAAAAACAGAAACTTTTATTTTTAGGTACAAGACTTATGAGAACCATGAAAAGATAAACAAGGAGGGGCAGCTAGGTGGCTCAGTGGATAGAGCACCAGCCCTGAAGTCAGAAAAACCTGAGTTCAAATCTGTCCTCAGACACTTTACACTTCCTAGGTGTAGAAGAAGTATACATAAACAGGGTGAGGATATAAATTGATTTTGATGATATTCAATTACAAACAAGCAAATAAAGAAATATTTTAAAAACTAAGAAAGCTTTGAAGGGTGAGAAAGATTATAAAAGGAGAAGTAAAAAGGGAGAAATAGAATAAGGTGAATTATTTTGTATAAAGAAGCATGAATGAATTCATAATTAAAGTGGAGGGAAAGAAAGGTGGGAAAGCAATGCCATCAGCTGAACCTTAGTCTCACTGTTCTCTTTTTGGATAGTGATGACTCTTATCATCACAAGTCTATTGGAATTGCCTAAATCACCTCATTGATGAAAAAAGCCCTGTATATATGAGCTGATCATAATCTTGTTGCTCTTGTGTATAATGTTTCTTTAGTTCCACTCATTTCACTTAACATCAATTTATGTAAGTCTCTCCAAGCCTTTCTGAAATCATCTCATTTGAGAACAATAATATTCCATAATATTCATGTACAATAACTTATTCAGCCATTCTCCAATTGACGGGCATCTATTCAGTTTCCACTTTATTGCTACTACAAAAAGGGCTGCCACAAACATTTTTGCACATGTGGGTCCTTTTCCCAGTAGAGACATGGTTAGATCAAAGGGTATTCAGAGTTTTATAGTTCTTTGGGCATAGTTCCAAAATGTTTTCCAAAACATTTGAATCAGTTCATAACTCCACCAACAATGTATTAATGTCTCATTTTTTTTCACATACTCTCAACATTTATCATTATCTTTTTCTGTCAGCTAGCCAATTTGAGAGGTATGTGATTGTAGCTCAGAGTTGTCTCAATTGATGAAAAATAAAATATTGGCAAAGGGATAACAGCAACTGATCAGCAGGATAATATAATATGACCAAATATGTTTTATACCAGGAATGTTGTACTGGTTCAATAACAGGAAAAGTATTGCCATAATAACACACATCAATAACAAAACTAACCAAAATCATATAATAATTTCAATAGATACATAAAGCTTTTGACAAAATACAACACCCATTCCTGTTAAAAACATTAGAGAGTATAGGGATAAAGAAAATTTTCCTTAAATTGATAAACAACATCTATATAAAACCATCAGTAAGCATTATTTGTAATGGAAAGAAGCTAGATGTATTCATAATAAAATCAGTGGTGAAACAAGGATGCCCCTTATCACCACGGTTAATATTGTACTAAAAATGTTGTGAAAATATAAAATGAAAAGAATACAAATGAAAGGTATTAAAATAGGTAACGAGGAGATAAAACTATCACTTTTGCAGATAATATGATGATATACTTAGAGAATCCTAGGAAATCATCCAAAAACCTACTTGAAATAATTAACAACTTTAACAAATTTGATGGATATAAAATGACCATCCACATATAAAATCAGCATTTCTATCTATTACTAACAAAGTCCAGGAAAAAGAGATAGAAAGAAAAATCCCATTTTAAATAACTGTAGACAAAATAAAATATCTGTGAGTCTACCTGCCAAGACAAACCCAAGAACTCTATGAACACAATTATAAATCTCTTCTCACACAAAAACAAATATAAACAAATGGAAAAAAATTTCAGTTGCTCAAGAGTAGGTAGGCAGAGCTTATATAATAAAAAATGTCAATTCTACCTAAATTGGTTTGTTCACTACCATACCAATGAAAATGCCAAAAATATATTTTATTGAGTTAGAAAAAAATAATAACACGATTTATCTGGAAGAACAAAGTCAAGAATATCGAGGAATTCATGGGGAAAAATACAAAAGATGGTGCCTTTGCAGTACCAAAACTAAAACTATATTATAAAGCAGCAGGCATCAAAACCATTTGGTACTAGCTAAGAAATAAAGTGATGGATCAGTGGAATAGGCTAGATACATGACATAATAATGAAGGCCTATGTTAATCTAGTATTTGACAAATTCCCAAACTCCAGCTTCTGGAATAAGAACTCATTATTTCACAAAAATTGCTGGGAAACTTGGAAAATAATATGTCAGAAACTCAAGCATAGATCTATATCTCATATCCCATACTAAAATAAGGTCAAAATGCATACATGATATGAGAATAAAGGATGACATCATAAACAAATTAGGACAGAAAAGGATAATTTACCTATCAGATCTTTGGAGAAGGGAGGAATTTATGACCAAAGAAGAAATAGAGAACATAATGAAAGACAAAACAGACAACTCTGACTACCTCAAGTTAAAAGGTTTATGCACTGAAACTATGATGTGAGAACTTGTAATGTCATAAAGATACCTTTATATCATCATATCTGTCATCATACCAATATGGTAAAAATAGTAGATTCCAAATAGATATATTAACTTAAATTATTCAAATAGGTGAGATCTTTTTTTACCACTGAAAAAGATGACTCTACAATTTAATAGATGGTCTTCATGAATTGGTGGGACTAAAATACTCATTTATGCTAAGGGAAATCTGATGATGAACATACCTACATTCATTATTAGGACAGTGTTTTTATTAGATTGTGAACACAGTTCTTTCTAGGCCTATCACTGATGCTTTACTACTTTATTAGCAACTTTCCAAACGCAGATCCAAATTTTTAAAATACAACTGCATGCTGATCATGTATGTCTGTGTCCAGAGAAAAAACTGATAAGTAGAAATATGAATCTACTAATTTTATACATGTACATTATACATGTATATGTGTGTCACAACCATGTGTCTAAGGATAAATATTTGTAGTATGCAGGTGGGGGAGGAAAAAACAAAAGAAAGAGAGAAAAAAGGAAATGCATACGATAACTCTTTTACTTAGAAAACTAATAGCAAGTTGTATATAAAATATTTGCAGTTTCATGTGTAGTCAATTTTTTTTATTATTCTGTGTTATGGAAATGTTTGTTCTATTTCATAGATTAAAAAATTTTAAAAGAAAAAACAGAAATATAAGAAGTATTAAGAACAAACATGCATGCATACTGCATACATGAAGAGATACACTGCACTTGTGAAGTGATATAAAAATGTGGTACTAATTACAACAAATAATCACAATAAAATGGAATAGAGTAAGAATTTAGTAGTCATCTAGTATTATGTAGACCATAAAACGAACACCTTTCAAGGCCTTTCTGGAATAGCTTCAATGAGAAAGCATTCATATT
Organism: Antechinus flavipes; assembly: GCF_016432865.1. NCBI lineage: Eukaryota > Metazoa > Chordata > Mammalia > Dasyuromorphia > Dasyuridae > Antechinus > Antechinus flavipes. Next base: position 197,111,530 of record NC_067399.1, read on the forward strand.
CAACTTTTTAAATAATCTTAATTATTTATAAGTTTCTGTTCCCCTTTACATCCAGCTCAGATTTATCACTTTGTAACAATTTATGTAATCATTCAATCTTATTCTACCCTTTGGGGCCAAGTCTAAGAAGCCAAGTCACCTTCAGGTGACAACCTTTCAGTTACTTGAAGGCAGCTATCAGTTCCTTCCTGTTTCCCATCTCGTTCCTCTGGTTTTCACTTATTAATTAATTCTTACAATCAAAATCCTATGCCATGTACCCAGGCTCTGAATTAGTCTGCTTGTTTTCTTTTGGACGCTTCAGAGGAAAGACATAAAATGTTAGTTGATTCATTTTTTTTTTTAGTTGATTCATTTTAATCTGTAAGATATATTTTTGAATACATTCCTGTATGTTTAGGCTGCTTTTTAAAACAGGTTTTATTTAATGCTTATCTTTTTGTCATTTTTTTTTATTTTCTTTCATCTTCAATAATCCTATTATTAATTGATTGGTCTTTCTTCCATTTCCATTTTTAGAAACATGAACTAACGAGGTAAATTGGATGTCAATTTTTTAATGTTTGGACTTGTGTAATGGCTTGTAATAGGCTTCAAGAGTTTTTCACTATGCACACACCCTCCCTGAAGGACTGAAGTACAAAATGTAATTATCAGCTACTAAGGAAATCACTGCTATAAACTGTACAGCCTTCAAAGTTAGTGCTACGCTGATAAACTAATAGAGCAGCTCAATTTATGCCAGCAGAGATTTAGATGTAGTGAACTAATTTGGAAGTCTATCAAATAAATAAGAGATAAAGAGGTGATCTCAAAAGAGGCAATTGAAAAACACTGCTCATTGTTTTAAATTTCTATCATCAAATGAAAGCTTTTCAATGAATAGTTTTTAGGAAAAAAATATAAGAAAAAATTCCATCTTTTCCTAAAATAAATATTTAACATGCTAAAAAAATAAAGCACTTAATTGTTTGAAGTTCTCTCTCTCTCTCTCTCTCTCTCTCTCTCTCTCTCTCTCTCTCTCTCTCTCTCTCTGTCTCTGTCTCTCTTTATAAATGGCAATGTATGTATTGGTCATTCTTCTCTATCACATCATAAACTCTTAATTTAGGGGATTATTTTTTCTTTCTCCCATCTTTTTATCCCTTGCCTTTGAAAGAAACAAACAACAACAACAACAACAACAACAACAAAAAAAAAAAAAAAAACAACAACAACAACAACAAAAAAAAAAAACATGGTGTGATGCAAATAGCTTGGATTTGAAACCAAAATTCAAATCCTTACTGTAAAGTACTTCTTTGTGGTACTTTACATAAGTCACTTCAATTCTTTGAGAACTAGTTTCCTTATCTGTAAAATGCAAGGTTGTATAACATGATCTTTGAGATTCCAACATATGATTTCATAGTTTACAAGGGAGTGATCATGGACAATTATTGCACAGGAGAAGAAGAAATAATGTATGGAAGACTTATCATAGTGCTCTCAGAATTGAGAATGGTGAGAAAACCTAATAGTAGGAATATTCTGCTAAATGTTTAAAATATTTAACTCTCTAGGGGAAAAATGTATCTACAAGATGCTTGTAAACATAATATGAATTAATAAAATTTTCTTCTATCACATTTTTAAGTTAGGCATTAAAAATATAAACCAAGCTCTGATGTGTACCATTTATCCATTTCTATGGTACAACTGTTTACAATGAAAATTTAACAAGATGATCTCCATTGTTAAAATCTGACTCCAGCACACACCTGTTCATTTATTTGAATGTTAATTTAAGTATAAACTAGACTATCAGAGCTTGAACAGACTAAATCATTTAGTTGTGCTCCCTCATTTTTAAGAAGATTAAAATGATTTTTAGAGTCTTAAAGTGATTTGCTACAATGGTTTCATTTGGTGGTCATAACAGTCATGGGAGCAGGATCTATTATTATTTCCCATTATATGACTGTTATGACCACCAAATGAAATAAAAATAGAATTTTATAGAAAGAAAAAAAAAACTTTGTTGTAGGTATTAAGACTATTGATTCACAATGAGTTTAGAATTCAGGAACATATTTGCAAATAACAACTCTAATTTTTCAATATATATTTAAAAGAGATTTTTGATTATATTGGCTATGACTAGCTCAACATTCTTTCAAGATCTAAGTGCTACAGAAATATGGGGAAAATTCCAACTAGACTAACAAAAACTATGATATCAGCATAGATAGATAACTACATAGATATGGATATCAATGAAATTAATAAATAAATTGTGCTCCATAGAAGTGATGAGAAAATTCATTTCTGTTTTTTATTGAAGAGGTGTAGGACTGTGTATTCACAATGTCACATGCAATGCCAAAAATGGTTGGTATGTTTATTGGTTTTTGAAAAAGAGTTTGGAAAACAAAGAGGGAAGAAGGCATTTTTATTACAAAGGAATGCTCAGTGCTAGATAGCAAAAGTACAGATTTGAAAATGATCACATAAAAAAGCAAAATGTTGGTGAAGTTGGTATTGTTTTATTTTGTCATATATATTGAAAAATTAGATTCATGGGCTCTTGCAAATTATCCTAAAAAGGAGACTAGTAGAGAAGGAGGTATCTGACACAGTAAAAACTGCAGGCTCTGTCATCTACTTCTATATATAATCAATAATTAAAGGTACTGCTGATTTCATTCACTAGTCTTAATGGCCCCCAGTTATTCTGTGAGATCAATGGTTTAATCATGTTATCATGTAACCAGTTTGGTCAGAAATACTTTTGTAGGATCTTTTACAGTTTAAAAGAGGGTAATTTGCCAGGTATTTTTCTTTTTCTTTTAGATCTGAAGGATTCAAGATTAGGTCTAACAAAACCTCATATTTAAATTTGCAGACTAGATCTTACATGAAAAAATACACATTATAGAGATATTACCTGGATATCACAATGGGTACTAATTGTTAGTCATAAATTATCTTTTAGAATTTTCAAGGCTGATAAAATACTTTTGGTTCTTATTAAAAAATGTAGTCTGTGATTTATATGTGTGTATATGTGTTCCCAATCCACCTGCAATCATGCCATGGAAACAATGTTGGCCCCTCTCTATTATTGTAGGTTAGGAGTTGAATGTCTGCACTAACATTAGAGAATAGGTCTATAGAAACATATTCACTTCTGGGTTTATAATCATAACCTAAGAATAACTTTTTTTTTCCTTAAATAGGATGGCTTTTCTATGAAAGGTTTGGCAAGGTTACTGGATATAGTGATCTCGAAGTTTCCTTCCAGGGATAATATTCTAGACTATTCATTCTTTACAAGAAAGAAACACAGTAAAACTACTTGAAAGTGAGCTGTGCCTTTATCATAACATTTTGCAGTTATTTTGTGCTTTTTAACATAACTCTTTGGAATCAGGAAGTCATTCTCATTACATTCTAGTGAAGCAGGAATTTTCCTCTTTACCTAAATGAGATACCAGATAATTTGTGTTTAAGCAATTTTCCCATAGATAAATGATGGACTGATAATCTGGATTTGAATTTTGGGAACATTGGGTCTCAGCCTTGTACCTCTAAATAAGAAATGACTTGTATTGCATTCTTTTGCTCTTTGATTATTCTAATATGGAAAAGAAGAGCAGAAGTTTATGTATACACATTCATATATATATACATATATACTTATTCTTTTAGGATGAATCATGTGTGTATATATGTGTGAACATGTTACTTTCATCTATATGTAATATGTATTATATATATATATATAATATAGACACAGTCCTTTTAAATGACAAAACATGTACATGTGTTTGTATACAATATGTTCCTTTCTTTCATATGTATATTTATGCATATATTTTGTGTACATCAACATATTGTCTATCCATCTATCTATTTTTCCCTCTGTGTTGCCTTGCTTCAATGGGAATGACACAAATACTGTTTCTCAAATGTTCTTGGTTTTTAATAGTTTGCAGAGTCTTGTACCTTAAATCTGAGTTGAATAACTATATTTTGCAATCATAAAACATGAATTTTTAAGGAGCTAAGCAGTGTTCATTCCCTAAAACATTTAAGAAGATAAATTATCAAAATAGGAAATTAGTTATGAAAACCAATAATAAAAGAGGACTTGTAATTGTTCATAGCCCTTCCAAGTTCTTTTCCTGTCTCTTTCATAATCTTAAATTTTGGAACACTTGGTATATATACCTGTGGGAGTAAGGAAGGATAGAAAGGTGGCCTCCTAAAGAGGAAAATGGGAAAGAACTGTATAGTGAATTTCTGCAGCTAAGAAAACTGAGGGACAGAAAAAAGTGAGTTGCCCAAAGACATACAGATCTAGGATTAAAAATCAGCTCCTATGAAACTAATTAAAACATGTTTATAGGATTATATATTTAGGGAGACCTTAAATTGGAAGGGATCTCACAGATCATTCAAAGTCCAATTTCCTTGATTTATGAGTAAACAATTTGAAGCTTATAGGGGTTAAATTACTGAATAAAGTCAAATAGCTAATAAGTGCTTAAAATGGGATACAAACTCAAGTTTGTTGGGGTTTTTTGTTTTTGTTTTTGTTATTTTTGTGTTTGGCTCTAAGCTCAGTACTCTATATGTTATATTAAACTGGCTTTTCTTACTATGCTAAGCTGCTTTCCTGATCAACACGGCTCTAATTTATTCATTTATTTGACAATTAATCGAGTACTATTATTGTCTACAAGGAACAATTATGATCACTAGATCAAATTTAGTATTGAAAACTTTAGAAGTTTTAGAAGGCAGAGATTTGGGGTGTTAATACAAGAATATTTTAAAACACAAATCTAGTTAAGATATTGCAGTCTCAAGGGGGACACTTTGTTTTGTGCAAGGTTTCAGTCCAAACTGAATTGTAATTTGACTTCAATCAAATTTAGCTAATTATTCCTCCTGCCTATCTGTCAGTTTATCTCCTTTCCTTTCTACAAACCCTTGGGCAGAATGAATCAATGGAAGGCTTTCACCACATCCATTGATGGGCTAGACCTCTCTAGATGATGTACACTCTTCTAAAGTACAAAGCAGTAATTCCTTTCATGCCTGTCCCACCTGTATTCATCAAACTCTTGGGATGAAGGAGGATAAGTAAGGAGAGTGTAAGGGTGAGAAGGAAAGCAGTTGTATACTTATAAAATTGTTACCCCATCAAGAGATCTGCCTTAGAAAACCAAATCCTCCTGAAAAGAAGTAGCATCTCAGGCCTAAGATTGGGCTAGATGCATAATAGAGAAGATAATTCATTTATGAAAGAAGCATTCATCAAGTATCTGTTGTGTGTCAGGAACTGTGATAAGCCATGGGGTTAAAATGTCAAAAACCTGAAAGAATCCCTATACTCAAGGATTTTATAATTTCAGTGGGATGGATAAGACTTAAAGAGAGGTATGTAAAAATAGATAAAGAAAAGAAATAAAACCATGATTTGCAGGGAGAAAAAGTACTAGCAACAGTTTTCTTTGGAAAGTGTTTCTTTATCTGGAAGCAAAGGATTAACAATTATACATGGGACCTTAGGATTCATCTAGCAAACCCTCTCCATTTTTTTTTTTTTTTTTACACACGAGCAACCTGATATCCAAAAGATATTTGAGTGATCTGTCCAGGGTCACACAATTAATAGGCATCTGAGGAGAAAATCAAACTTTACTCTTGGTTAAAATAGCTCTCTTCCACTATTTCATCCCAAAGCCAGTGGCAGCCAACATTTCATTTGATTCTCATAGTCACCAAGTGAGATAGGCAAGACATTTATTATCCAGCTTCAAAGAAATTAAATGAGGCACATAGCAAAGACTCAAACTCAGCTGGTCAAAGATGGATGGAGTTAGAAAGGATCACAAGAGACTATTTAATTAACCATTTCATTTTATAGATGAGAAAAATAAGCCCTAAAAATTTTCCCTCGAACATACAAAATAAGCAGCAAAACTGGGATTTAAATATAGGTCCTACAAATTCAAATCCAGTGCTTCTTCTACAATAAACTACCTTCTTTTGTACATATCCTCTCTATTACATGATAGATTAAGTATCTAAGTATAATCAGATGCTAGTAATTTGTACCCAAAAGACTTGTCACTAACTCTTCTCCCCTCCCTTCCCCCTCCCCTATATTTTAACAGTACCTCTTTCCAGGCAGACACCTTTCCTAGCATATTTTTGGAACACTGCCATTATTAAGCCATATGATCAATTCTAATTACAGGATTGCAAAATAATTTACACCCCTTTTTGATGTTTGAGATATCCTTGTCAAATAATATGCAGGTAATAGTGCTCAGAGAACAAGTTCACCTATTCTTAGAAAAATGTGACCTGAACCACATGATTTAATTTTTACTTCTGGTGTTGCTGAATTTAAGAGACTTGCAAGACAGGCAATCAGGAGATAATAAAGAAAGAAGTAACCAAGGAGAGAGATAGCAATTATATAGTTCTAATCTTGATTACTGGATGCATATGGGCAAGGAGATAAATGAGTTATTCAGGTTCAGGAACTGGGTCAAATAGAGGTAGAAGAAAAAATAAAGTCCATGATTGGAACTAAGATGTGGAAGTGGAGAGTGTCAAAGGGTATGAACAATGTCCTGATTTTTAAAAAGCCTAAAATTTAGTAGAGTTTTAAGAAAAAATCACTTTGGAATGTGCAAAAGGCTCAAAAGAGCTAGAAGGCAGCTTTCTTATAGTTGGGAGTACTTATGCCTCAATGGGAGGGAGTAGTTATGCCTCAAGAACCAGCAAATATTATATATCATAGTTGGAGTTATTATTTTACTGAGTGTCTAAATTTTTAAAAAAGTGATGTAAACTATTCATATTATAGATTAAATTTGTTACTTTTCTGTGATCAATTTATTCATTGTAAAATAAGAATGCTTATATTTTATCACCTACGTTAGATGGTTTTTGAAAAGATTAAATTAGAATGACTCCAAAAGGTTTCTGAATTTCAAAGCTTTCTGGAAGTATGAACAATGAATTGTCTTTAATGCTAGTAATAATCTTTCAATAAACATATATTAAGCTTCTGCTATATCCAGCATTGTACTATGTGCTGGGGATACCAAAGGATATACAAAACAATCTCTGATCTCAAGGAGCTCACAATTTACTGGGGAGAGACAAAAACAAAAACAAAAAACTAGAAAATGTACAATCATATTCCATGTACAAGATAAGTTGGAAGAAGTAATTAAAAGCAGAAGCTCTAGAATTTAGAAAGGTTTTAGGAAGGGAATTCTATGGAAGATGGAATTTTTAAAAGTCAGGTATACCAATATGCAAAGATAAAGAGATAAGAATTCAAGGTCTGGGGGACAGTCAGTGAAAATGCCTGATATTGAGAGAATGCATCTTGTTTGTGGAATAGCAAAGAGGCCAGGCCAGTGGGTATGAACTACAGAGATATGTGGTAGGGAATAAGGTGTAAGAATATTAAAAAGGTAGAAGTGGGTTGGGTTATGAAGATTGTGAAGTATTAGTGTTAATACCTGAACAAATATACATAATGCCAGCCTAAGAACAAGTCTTTGGGAATAGAGGCTAGTGGTTGGTAAATGGATCATCTTTATTGAACTCCTAAATCTAAACTAAGTGCTATAAGGGAAACAATACATGAGATATGATTTCTATATTTATACTTCTGGCCTAAAGTAGTACATGATCTTGACAATATCTTTTGGTCTTGGTTTTCCCTATTTAATAATACCATCATCATCTTTACACCGATGATTCTCAAATTAACTTATTCATAACTTCACTGCTAAATCCAGTTTCACATCAACAACTGCCTATTAGACATCTCAAATTAGATATAGTCATTTTCAATTCAAAGTGTCCAAAAATACATTCATTATCTTTTCCCCCAAACCTAAATTTCTTTATTGTTGACAAGGTTCCCAACCCTACCAATTCCAGAGACTTGCAACCTAAGTTTTGTCTCTGTCTGTTTGTCTGTCTGTCTCTGTCTCCCTCTTTTTCTCCCCCCCTTTTTCTTTCCTCTTCTCCCTTCTTCCCTCCCTCTTTCTCTGTTTCTCTCTCAAAATCCATATCTAATTTGTTGACAAAAAAGCCTGTTGGTTTAACATTAGTAACATGTTTTAAATACACCTTCTTCTTCCTCTGACATTGCTACCACTATGATGCATGTATTTATCACCTCATACCTGTACAACTGAAAAAAACTTTCTGATTGGTCAGCCTTCCACAAGTTTCTCTACTCTCCAAATCATTTGCCAATCTAAATTGATCTTCCTAAAGTTCAAGTTTGACCAGCCATTATTCCGTACTCAATAAACTACACTGACTCCCTCTTACCTCCAGAATACAAAACTCTCTGTCCTGTGTTCAAAGGCTACCCCCCTTTTCCTCTTTTCCCTCCTCTGTCATGAGCCTATAACTTGCCCTATCCAACCTTATCTTTCTTATCCTTTCTTATCCTTTATACCTGTGATCTAGTGACACTGGCTTCCTAACAAAATATTTCTTCTCCTGAATGCTTCTAGGCATTTCCACTAGCTGCCCCCCATTCCTGGAATATTCTCCCTCTTCTTCCAAATCTTAACTTGTACTAGAAGCCTTTCCCAACTTCTTTTAATTTGCACATCTCCCTTTTGTTTATTATTTTATATTAATGCTATTTGGAACTTGTTAGTTTAGTTTCCTTCTTTTAGTATCTGGGTATAGGACTGTATTTTGCCTTTATTTATAACCCCATGGTTTAGCACTGGATTTGGCACAGAGTAGGTGTCACATAAATGATTATGGGTTAAATTTCTTTCTTGAGGACATGACTTAAATTCAAATCACTCTGGCTATCCTTGATAAGTGAACAATAGTTCCCAGCCCAGTCCTGACTAACTACATCTTTGGGCCCAAGTGGTTCTGAGTGAATGTAAATAGCAATTGTTATGTTTTTGGCCAGAAATCCTAAAAGTCTTCCCTTCTCGGATTGTTTTTTTTTTCAACTAGATAAGAGGTCATCTTTTGTATTTTTTTAAAAACCTAATCATAGTTACTGAATGGACATTGCTGGAGTCAAACTTGGCTTTAAAAGGCCAAGATTCCCCATTGCATCCAGGAAAACTTCCAGCCATCCTGATCTATATCTTGCCTAGATGACTCTGGAGGAGAAAGTGAGGCTGATGACTGTGTATAGTTCTCCCTCATCTAAATCCAATGTACTTGCAAATCATCACCGTCCTGATATTATGGTTCTTTTTGAGAACAAAGGAAAAACCTGTTTGAAAGAAATTGTTCTAACATCTACCTATCTATCTTATTCACTATTGATCAGTTATATGTTTATGCTCCATTGTTTGTCATATTTTATTCTTCATGACCTTGTTCAAGCTTTTCTTGGCAAAGATACAAGAAATATTTGCCATTTATGTCTTGGATAAATTTACAGGTGAGGAAATTGAGATCAATAGTGACCTGCCCAGTGTCACACTGCTACTAAAACTGAGGCCAGACTTCAAATCAGGAAGAGGAGTCTTCCTCTCTCCAAGGCCCAGCCCTATATCACTATACCATTTAGTGGCTCTATTATTATTTATATTTTTCCTCAAATGTGCAGATCAGAACTGAATCTGACATTCCCTTTGTTATTCACCAAGACAGCTAGAAAGAAAGACAGAGAGGGAGAGAGACAGACAGACAGAGGCAAAAACAGAGTTAAAAAGACAGAGACACAGAGAGACAGAGAGACAGAGAGAAGCTGAGAGACACAGAGAGAAAGAGACAGAAAAAAAGCTAGAAAGAAGGAAAAAAGGAAGAAGAGAGAGAAGGAGAAAGAGAGATGGAATATTCAAAATAAAAGGTAAAGAAAATCCTGAAAAGGCAGTAAGCTTATTTTAGATTTTTAATTATCATGGTATATGCTACATGAAATGATGGGAGGAATGGTCACTTTATTTGTTTTGTTTTTAAAGTTGCTTCTGTTTACTTTCATCAATTGATTATTACAAGTGGAATGATAATGACTGATGACTGGTTTACTAAAAATACATTTTGATTGGGAGAAAAAAATTAAATGTATTAAATTTGTGTCAGACTATATTATTCATACTATTGAGCTTCTGTGGGTGGATTTGCTTCTCAGAGATTTAAACCTCAACCCAGCTGGCCAAAACAAACTGATTTGATAAAAGCAGGTCCAGCTTCTAATTTATATGAACAGTTCTTTAAAAATGTTTATCTGAGCTCCTCCAATTTGCCTTTAAGGAGAGCAATTTCCTCCTTAAAATAATCCAGGCAATTGGCTTTTGGAGACACCTCTTATCAAAATATTTCCCACAGGTATTTTGTGCAGTGGGGAGTTTTTCAAACAGTGGCGCCTGCTGCTGCCAGTAAGGTTCCCTGTGACTCCCTTAGGCCAGAGTCCCATGAATCACAGTTTTCAGGCCCTACTGAGGGAAGGAGGAGGGGAAGGCTTCTCAGGGAGCCAAGAGAGACTAGATCTCAGCAGCCGGGGAGTTGACTCATTCTGTCTTCCTTCAGGACTAAAAATAGGCCCTGTGGTTTTGTTTACTCAATCTCCTTCTCAGGTTTTCTCTGTAATTCTGCAAGCTGACTCCTGGAGAGTCAGAATATTGAAAGAGGGCAGTGTGCTCTCTTGTTTGGAGAGAGAACAGGGCGTGAGAGAGAGAGATACAGGAGTAGGGGGTGGTAGGCTGCTGGGATCAGATAATGTGTAACCGGAAACCTGCCTGGTGGATAATGGTAGAGGTAGCTGTTATCAACAGGTGGCAGCTACTGAAATGCTCCAGACAAATTAGAAGGGAAAGGCAAACATCTGACATCACCCAAAATGTGGCTCTGTAAAAATGCAAAGGTGTTTTGTTTAGACAGAAGGCTGATCCGCGAATAATATAAATACTGCTAATAAGTGGCATTTATATTTCATTTCTAAGTTTTCAGGGCATTTTACATACCTTATCTCATTGGAGCTGACCAACAATACTGTGAGGTCAAAACTTCTGTGTATTCTTGTCATTCCTGTTTTACAGATGAAGAAGCTGAGGCTCAGAGAGCTTTAGTTACTTGCCAGGGGATATACAGTGAGTATCAGAGGTGGGATTTGGAAACAAACAATGAAAGATAGGGTGACTTTTGTATTTATTTATCTTAAAACATTTAGTCTGATTCAGTGTATATCACTGGAGGCAGTCAATGAGGCAGAGTTCCATTCCTTTCTTTAAAATTTATTGCCTATGTGATCTTAGATAAATTGCAACCATTCAAGCCTCAGTTCTCTAATTTCTAAAGTGAGAGGGTGGGATTAAATAGCCGCTGACTCCCCTGGTCTCTCTGCAACTATGTTCTTAATCGCCTATACTGGAATGTTTTCTAGTATATAATAATCAATCCATGCAACAACAGATAATTTGCTGAGTTACCATGCTAGTGACTGTGCAAGATAAATAGTGCAAACAATTTGTAATGATAAAATCATTTCACATTTCCATAGCATTTCATTATATTCAAAATGTTTTGCATTTTGCAGAAGAAACAGAGTGGTTAAATGACTTGATAAGGTCACATGGCTTGTAAGTTACAATGGAAATATGGACAGTTTCATCTGACTTCATGGCTAGCTCTCATTGCTATGCCATGCTGGACCAATAGAAAGAATACTTTATTAAAGTCAGAAGATCTGGATAAAAATCCCAGTTTTCCTAATTATTATCTTTGTGATCTTGGAATAGTGACTCCAGTCTCTCTTTTTTACTCAGATGTACTATGAGGGGATAGACTTAAAGGTGCTCAAAGAAGATGCCATGTTTGTTTGAGTATCAGGTAGTATAAAAACAATGCCAAAAAAGCTGTCTATTTTTTCATGAAGTTTAAATGACTTACTTGTCCAGGATCACACAGCTAAGATGTGTTAAGTGTCTGAAGCTAGATTTGAACTCAGGTCCTCTTGACCGGGGTCATTTCTCTATCCATTTTACCTTCTAGTTGCCTGGAAAAAAATTTAAGAGCAGTTATGAAGTTGTGTAAGGGGGATGAGAGGGAACTGTGTATATACATATAAGGACATGTGTACACTTGCATTTGTTTTTGTAAGTGTGTAGGGTATCAGTATCAAGAAAACTTTGTGGAGAATGTATCATTCCAATTGGACCTTGCAGGGCTTTGGATCTGAAGAGTAATAGGGAAATTTTTTTCAAAGGAAGGGGATGATTAAAATAAGTTTGATATTCTCAATGGACATCTTTATTTCACTCATTTTTTTTTCCTCAGCCATATATAAAAAATGATTTAAAAAAATAAATCAAGAAAAGTCAAACACTCTTGGTGATTTTTTTTTTAAACATGCTAAAATATATAAATCTATGCTATTTTCTGGAGAGAAAAAAAAAACATAATATCATGTCACTGGTTGCTTAAGTTAAAGTCTCTATTTGTCTAATAGCGCTAACTTCAGAAGGTGTCAGAACCACAACCAAACATGCTAATGATTTGAATAATAACCTAAGCATCATATATCATCACCAGGCCTAAGAAAAATTCAGTTGAGATGGAGTACACCATAGATAGATATCTCAGCCATCAGACTTCAGGACAAGAGATTCTACTGGTGGAAAAATATGTTTGACAGTACCCTTTGAGAGAAGAAAAAAAACTTAGGACAGAAATTATCGGTCATTGGTATGTCATAGCATCTTTGGTCACAAGGTGAAGCCGATGGATGCCCTCTCCAAATATAGTTTTCTATGTGTTAAATAAGATGATGATGATGATGATTATGGTGGTGGTGATAGCAGTTGGTGTTTACACAGCACATTAAGGTTTGCAAACCATCTTAAAGGTATTAGTTTATTCAATCTTCACCATATACCTCAAAGATTGATATTAGTATCAATCCCATTTTCTGCATCAGGGAACTGAATCAAGAGGTTAAAACACTTATCTAGTTTCACATAGATAGTAATATCTGAAGCTGGATTCGAAATTATTATTTTGTAATATATTAATTATAATGAAATACAATGCATTTTCCCATCCAAGTTCATAGTTAGCCCAAATCTGTCAGACAGCCATTTATGTCCATGGACAATAGGTTAAGAAATATTCTTTAGGATAACCCAACTACAGAGCTTATTGATGGGGAAGAAAGGACAAGGCAAGACTACAATGAGGAAGTCATCTAGGAATATAGCCAATCAGAACTAACTATTCTAGGCAGTAGTTTATTGGTAAATGTCTAACATCAGGCTTTCTGAGAAAAAAAAAAAAAGTATACTTCATAAATTGTTAAGTTTATTCTGCATTATTAACACATTCTTCATCACATCCTTAAATCTAAACAATTAAGAAAACAATAAATTAGGGTCTAATTTGTAGAATTTGTGAAGGTGTAAATGCTCACAGTAACAATTTAACAATTGTTTCAGTCATTTAAGCTAGCTCTATCACACTACTGATTCTAGATAAATAAATGTGGAACTCAGTTCAGTGGACCATAGATTTGGAGTTGGAATTTACCCTACATGTTATTGAGTTCAGCCTTCTCATTTACAGATGAGGAAACTGAACCCTAGTTAAGTTAAATTAATTTAAATGATAGGAAACAGGCTTGAAATTAAGTCTTCCTGACACCATTCAGAATATTTGTCAAGGCCTTTTAAATTTTCTTATCCTTATGCAAAGCCCTTATTACCCTATCCTAGGTTAAGATATGAAATTTGTTTTTTGACAGAAAGGAAATCCTTTAGTTAAAATGTAAAGATCTGGACATGATAACTTCCTTTGTGATATCTATTTTCCTTTTCACTTGCATCCCCAACTTGTTCATCAATTTTGACAATTTTTAGTTGTTCTGTAATTCAATTATCTGTTCAAATAGCAACTCCTAATACAAATCTAGAATTCTAGGCTGTGTGAGACACACAAAGTATAATATACAGAACCTTCTCAATGGTATCTTTTAAATGAGTTGGGATGGTAAATTCTATGCACATGACATTGTTTTCCATGCATACAACAATAACTGGGCTACATATTATACGTAGCCAGGCTATGGTCAGTAAAATGAAGTAAAACCAGATAATAAGGACAATAGGAGTCCACAAGAGAGAGAGATTTTATTCAAATCAAACATACATTTTCTGAATTCCTTAAAAAAATTATTGTGTTCCTATTCTGTCTTAACTCCTGACAATAACATTGTTGACAATTAGACAAACATAATATTCATTACACCCAAGGAAAGTTACATTGGATAGAGGCAAAGTACAAATCTATTTATAAAATGCATCTTGAGTAATTTGTAAGAAAGGCACCAATAGCTGGTGATCTAAGAGGGAATGGTTGTTTGGAAATCAGGAAGGCCATGCAGGTTAGGGTGATATTTAAGCCAGAATTAAAAAGGAAAAAAGGGATATTTAGATGGCAGAACCTGAATTCCAGGAATAAGTGGTAAGATGTTCAGAGGTGCAAACATGGGACATGAATTAGAATATTGGAGGGGTAGTCCAACAGCAAGTTTTTCTACTTTTTTCTCAATTCTTTTTGAATATTGGGAAGATTTTAAAAATCTCCTGTGCACTCTCTTTCTAGATTTTTATGATCTAATTCTCTCTTGGTTCATTTGTAACTTATCTGATTTTTTTTTTTTAATGCATCTTCATCCAGCTTACCCCACTAACACCATGGCTATATCCCAATCACCTGTCTTCTTCTCCCCTATATAATCTTGATTTATGATTTCCTTAGTTTTTATGGGTTCAAAAATATCATCTCAATGCTGATGATGATTCCCAGATATATACACAACAACCTGTTTAGATACATATAAAAGTGTCTATATGATATTATATATATGTTCTATCTTAGGTATACACACACACACACAAGTATATATAAGTATTCGTGTACACACATAGGTATATGTGTATCATTTATATATATATACACATTCATATGTGTACAAAATCTCCTTGCTGAACTATAGTTTTGCATCATCTTAGAATCTTAGATACATAAATCTCATATGCAACATGCCAAAAGCAGAATCTATTATCTTTCCCTTAAACTCTCTCCTCTGAACTTTCCTATTAATATGAAGAGCACCACGACATTTCATTTCATCCAGGTACAAAGTTTTTCTCATCCCCTTTTCTGTACTCATACAGTCAATACTCTGACTTGTGCTTGAACTATTACAAGTCTTCTATTTGGTCTATTTGACTTAAATCTCTTCCACTCCTAACCATTCTTCATTTAACTGCCAAAGTGATTTTTCTATGAATTGGTCTTGCCATTTACCCCTCACAGCTCAAAATAAACTCTATCGACTCCCTGTTTTTCAGAATCAAAAATAAAATCTGTTTGGCTTCAAAATACATTCCCAAATTAACCTGTACCTACCTTTCTGGTCTTCATATATCATAAGCTCCTCCATATAAATAACTCAACTTCCTTACCCACAATACTCTAATGACTGGAATGATTTCCTTCCTCACCACCATCTTTTGGTGATAATTTATCTCAAAGATTCATTTCAAAAATCATCACAAGCAAGAGTTCCTTCCTATTTCCTATGTCTAAGATTATTTTTTATTTACAATTCATTGTATATATCTTGATTGTAGTTAGTTATTTTCAAGTTATCTCCCTCTTTTGAATGTTTCTTGAGGACAGGGAGTGTACTTTTACCTTTTTACCTTTCCTTCTATCCCCTATACACAAAGCAATGAATGACACAGTGATTACTTTAAAAATGCTTGTTAAATAACTATAGAGTTTATGAGAAGAATAAAGAAAATTGATGGCTAAGTTCAGAAGAGTTTAGTTGTTCTACTATATATAAGTGGATGTATGTATGTATATGTATATAATCTTGGGCTAGTTAAATTCACCATTCATAATCATATATTTTGTTTTGTTTTATTTTGTTATGTACAAGGTACAAGGAGTTGTTGTGAGGAAAATATTCTTTGTAATCTTTGAATTATTATGTAAATATTTGTGTCAGGTGGGAGGTACATAGCTTAAAAACAGAACCAAACATAAAATCCAACAACAAAGGCTTCTTTTTTATATAGACATTTTTATATTGTTATCTATGACTATGAATACTCATCAAATTCACTGGGAATTAGTAGTGACAGATAAGATCAAATTCATTTTTGCATCAGGTTGAAAAAATGTCATTTCCATGAACCCAGCTATTGTTGTACCCAAACCCCATTCTCATGTTTCCTGAAGGCACTCCCTCTTGATATTGGGAAAAGATTTACCAATATGAAAAAATAAACTAGAAAGGCCTTTCTGCAATTACATTGAGACAATCATTTGCTAAAGCTAGTGCATTACTTTGGGGTGATTTCTGAGGATTTTTCTTGCACAACAAAATACACTATATCAAAAGTTTTATGGCTTTCTATATGTAACAGTGTCTTTCTCTAAGCCTTTCCAAAGGCTACTTAGGAATTATTTTGAAAAGAAAACAGCTCTGAAGTTGGAAGCTTACTCAGGGCAAACTGGCATTTTTGTCACACCTATTAGGTTCAAGAAAACTCACTATGAGTGGTTTGTTTCCTATTTCAAATAATCTTCCTTTGTTCCTTTCCCCCTTCCTTCCTCCTCTTTTATAACCACCACCTCTTAACTTTCCTCCTCTGTAAATAATTCCTAGTGACCAATCTCATTATGAACAATCTTGAAAGGTTTTTGAGGAAAACCATGAAAGGTTTGGCATACGAAAAGCTCATTCCATTCACTTCCTATTCTTATTAATGTGGAAATAGCGAAAGTTAAATTGATTTCCTCTGGAGAAATCTGTGTTTGTGTCAACATAATCCCTTTTTTGATTTTGCTTCATCATCTAAAGGCCTGTGGTTGGGAAATAATTCAAAAATCTTATCCATAACTAAAATTTATTTAGAAAAACATTTTTAAAGGAAACAATTATAATTATTAAAAGTCAACAGGGCATGATGAATGTAGAGTACTATAATTAAGAAAAGGTTACTTTGAACCCTACCATGCACTAATGTGGTCTTGAGCAAGATATTTAAATTCTCTGAAACTCAATTTCCTTATTAACAAAAAGTTAATACTTGAACCATCTACCACACCAGCTTATCATGAGATACTTATTGCAAACCATTTTACCAATTTTAAGTGATATATAAATATCATAGGATCCAAGATTAAGAGGCAGAAAAGCACCCGAGAAGCTCTATTTATCTCCTTACTTTACAGATGAGGAAAAAGAGGGGCATAGATTTTAAGCAGCTTATCCAGGTCAGCAAGTAGGAAGGGAAAACATTGGATATTGAACTTCTAGCTTTTATCTGTCATCTATCTATCCATTTATCTATTCATTCATTATTTTATTCATCAAAGCTGTCATATATTCAATTTATTCATTTATTTATTTTCTTTTTTATTTATCTATGTATTAATTTATTTAATCTATATATTCATCTATCTATCCATTTCTTCATCTAGTTATTCTTTCGTCTATTTATTTGTTTTGTGTATATTATATATATATATGTACATACAAAAAACTCCAACATATATGTGTATGTGTGTGTGTGTATACACACACACACACACACACACATATATATATAGTTTTTCTTTGTAACAATCAAGTTTAACACAAGACACTGTGCTAAACTTGAACTCAGGTCCTCTGATCACAAAACCAGTGTTCCTTGGAATCATACTTAAGAGTATCCTAAAAGTCTTCCTCAAAAAATTAATCTTCACATTAATATGAATCCAAAATACAAATTACTCAGAATTTTGCAGTCTTAAATATCTTAACACAAAAGGTCTAGGTAGACTTCCAGATTTTGTTTATTTATTTTTGTTTTTAGTGTTCTCTCTCTCTCTCTCTCTGTCTCCCCCCTTCTCTCTTCCTGTTTACGTATTGCTTTAAAATATAATAGGCATTAGCTAGCATCAGTATCATATAAAAAAAGAAGTACTGGTCATGTTTAGTCTCTGCAATGGTCCCTAGAGAAGAAAGATCATTTGTAATCCCTGTAATATAACACTGATGATTTTTTTTTAAACTTCAATAAAGATTGGTTAGAAAATATGTTAGAAATGCAATTAAAAGGTTTTATTAATCAATAATAATTTCCAAGAAGCAAGATTAATATGACTAAATCCTTGAAGGTATCAATTCATAAAAGAAAATTATTCACAGTTAGGCATGTAGCTACCAGCATATTTTCCTTGACTTCCTGTTCTGATGAAAGACAGGCATGAAATGTTCATACCACATCCCATACATTAGGGAATTAGAGAGCAGTGCCATTATTCTTATTAACTTCTTCTTTTATACCTTATTTCCTATGTATAAGATCTACTTTCTATCTATTTATTCAGATGCACATGCATACACACACATACACACACACACACATACATAATACATATATTACATTATATATTATAAAATAATTATTTTAAATATATGTGCTTTTGCTGTATACACATATATCATACACACATAAATACACATATATGTATCTGCGTGTGGTTAAAATTTTATTAGTATTCCAGGAATTTGGAATCTATGACTATTTAAGAACAGGAATTTGGAATCTATGACTATTTAAGAACAGAGAGAACAAGTTGTTCTTTAAAAATATAATTTTTCGGGAGTTGAAAAGATTGAGAGGGGAGTGTCAATTGGAGATTGAGAGTCAGAGTTGAGCTAGAGGCAGAAGGTGGAAGAGCTAAAAGACAAGCTGCAAGAGCTCTGGGAAACAAGGAGTGAGATAAGCTTCTAAGAAAACTAACCGGGATGTATTGAAAGAAACAGTAAAAGATTTGAACTTAAAAAATATATATATATACACATACATATATATATGTATATATATACATATATATATATGTATGTATATATATATATATATATAATTTTTCTTTGTGTTTATATATGTTTTATTTCACAGTCTAATTAATATGGACATGTTTTGCATAACTTCATATGCATAAAAATATTCTATTGTTTAACTTCTGAAGGGGCAGAAAAGGAATGGAAGAGAGGGAGAGACTTTGCAACTTAAAAGCAGATAATCGAATTTTAATATAACTGGAAAATATTTAATAAAATAAAATATACTATAAAAATTATAGAATAAAAGGATTGGGAAGGCAACTGATAAGGGTGAAGACCTGAACAGACTTGGTTTTGATTACTCACAGGATTCCAAAGGACAATGGAATAATGAAGACATAAACTCAATTTCATATTTTTCTTGAGTTTGACCATGCTCACAAATATTAACTTTTTTCTAGTAAATTTATTTATTTTTAATATACATTACTTTATGAATCATGTTGGGAGAGCAAAATCAAAGTAAAAGAGAAAAAAAACATGGGAAAAATAAAATAGAAACAAAACAAAACAAAAGAAATGGACATGGCATGTGTTGATTTACATTTAGTCTCATTAGTTTGTTTCCTGGTTACAGAGGACATTTTCAGTCCAAAATGTTTTAGAGGACTGGAACTTGTAGAGGTGTTAACTCAGTGCAATTGATGAGATGATAGTTCTCTAGTTCACATATATACTTAGAATTTAGTATGGTGATGTAATGGTCCTCTAGTTCACACCTAATCAGTATGTTGTAATGATTTAATGATGTATATAAGGGCTAATAAAGACTGGAAAAGAGCCATTCCATCTTTCACCAGCCTCTTGGTGGCTGGCCTGCCTTCATTACTTCTCCACTAAAACCAAGGACTCAGCCTGATCCAAGATCCTCTAGAGAACTAGACATTACATTTTGGCATCAGAACATGGGGCACTGAAAGAAGCACACAACATTTTGAGGCTCTGAATGTAAGGACCTACATTCAGGAGTTCGACTGACATGATCATAAACTCAGTGGAGTAGTTCCTGTAACCTGGAAATAAGGTGAGTACAAAAATAGACAAGCAGAAAACTTTGGTAAGGGTTAAACTAGTGACTTTCATTTTTCAGATGAAATGGGACAATTATTAAGAAAAAAGCCTTTCCCACCCAAGGGAAGTATGTAGCAAGCATAGTTTCGTTAATAAAGAAGCAAGGTTTGTTGGTAACTTGCGTTCAGATCAGTAAACTCTTAGAAATATTAGAGTGCACATCTCTTTGGTTTTCTAAGGAAGAAAAATTAGAGCCATATAAGTGGAAACTAGTGGCAGAGAAAATTGAATATTACAGTGATAATGGTCTTGGTTCAATTCCAGAGGAAACATTCTATATATACATCTTACAATTGGTTTTAAGGAATCCCACAAGTTATAAAATAAGGAAAAAGGAGAAAGAGCAGGAGAGGGATGGTACTTGACAAAGCAGCTGAAAAGCATGAAGAATTGGACAAGAAAGGAGTTAAGTATAGTGCTGATGAAATTAAGGAGTGTGGTGTTTCTCAGTCAGCACCATCCATGCAGCAGCTTTGTCCACCCACATGATATGATTATAAAAGATATTAATTAAAACTAAAAATGAAGGACATGATTTATATGATTTAAAAATAGAAGTATACCCTGGGATTGAAGAATTTGAGTCTTCAGCTCAAGAAAAAAGAAAATACACTCTTTACTCTAGAAATTACCAAATATCTGAACAAGGCTTGCACTCTTTATGGGTCTACATCAACTTATGTTAAGATGTTATGAGAGAATTTGGCTTTTGAAATTTAACCCCTAATGATTGGAAATCTATAATAAGGATATGTTTAGAACCTGAACAAAACTTGTTGTAGCTTTCTGAGTATAGTGAATTCTGTAGAATACAAACCCATGAAATGAGCAACTTGGAATTAATATACTAGTCACCTTTGAACAACTAGCAGCTTTAGGTCCTTCTGCAGACATTTTAGAGCAGATTAATTACCCTATAGTAACATATGAGCAAATTGCTTCTGCTGCTATCAAAGCATGGGGCACCCTTTCAGGAAGACAAGATAGAGGGGAAGCCTTCACAAAAATAGTGCAAGGTACAAATAAACCCCTTACTGATTTCGTGGGACATCTGTGGACAGCTGTTATACGAACTATTGGTGAAAAAGACAGCAAGAGAAATTATGATAAGACAACTTGCAAAAAAAATTCTAATAAGGTTTGTAGAAGAATTATTCTATACAAGGATGCTCCTTTAGAGGAGATCACAAGATGCTGTGCCACAGTGGGCACAAATACCTTTTATACCTGGGTTATGATGCAGACTTCTCAAGATCTGAACATGGGCAGGGTACCTTTTGGCAAGGGACTTCCAGAAAGACTCATCAATGTTTTCAATGTAGTAAAGTAGGGCATCTGAAAGCTCAATGTTAGCATAGAAGACAGGGTGAAAGAACAAGACCCAAAAACTTATGTCCAAAATGCAGCAGAGGTTTCTATGGGGCATTAGAATGTAGACTGACTTAGAGAAATGGGAAGCAGGGCCCAGCTCCAAGGCCCCAGGCAAAAAGCACTTGGGGCATAATGGCAGCTAATGTTATACCAAGAGAGTCTTTAGAATTTCAGTACTCTGACATGATCAATCAGCCAAGAAGCAACCTTATGGGGGAAAGTGATTGTGATTGGGGAGCAATGAAGTGAGTGACTTTAAATGATTCACCTAAGGAAATGTGTCATGGTGGACATAGAGCCAGCATTGAGACCAGGAGGACTTCATTCAAGACCTACTTTTAAAATATACCATCTGTTGTCCCTAAGCAAGTTGCTTAACCTCTGAGTACTCTCGGCAACTTCTTAATATTGTAAGTTGTAGAGGAGGTTCTAGTATGCACTAATAAAAGGAAGTTTCTTCATTCATGAATTGGCTCTCTTTATACTATTAATTTTTTGATTTTTGATAAAGATGCATTGACTCCAGCAGACAGATTTTATAACCCACTGGAAGGGCAGTGTCCAGTGCAAGCAGCTCTTCTATCATTAGATAATTACCAGGTAATGTGGAGAGATCCAGAAAGTGGTGAATGGAAGGGACAGATAGGTTAACTGCTTGGGAGAGAGGGTTTGCTTGTATCTCTACAGATGGAGAAGAAATCAGATGGGTGCCAACAAGCCATATTTACCTTGTTCATCAGAGAGATGGAGAAGATCCTTGAAACAAAGGAGAGGACCCAAAAAACATCAGATAGTTCCATCTCTGACTATATGTGCGACTGAAAAACCATGGCTGTTTACACCATGTGTATTGCAATTGACTCATGAACTTCAAATATTGTTGATGAGACTGTTGCAATACTTTAAAACCTGCAGGAATCATTGGATTCCCTGACACATAAAGTAATGGACAATAGATTGGTTTTGGACTTTCTTGGCTGCTAAAGGAGGTGTATGTGTAATTGTTATTTATGTACCCTCCTTCTAGGACTTATGGACATGGATAATTCCTCATGTTGATTCATGTTGTTTGTTACATCACTATTGATCTGTGTTATATTACTATGTACTTGTGTAATACCTCCCATGCTGATGGATTTATATATACCTGTTTCAAGTAAGACCCTTCAGTCCAGAAGCAACCTGCTAACAATATCTGTCTTGGTGTTTTCACTTTCCTGAGAAGTCAGGGAAGACATGATCACCTCTTTTTTAGTGTTTTCACCTTTCTTCCTGAGAAGTCAGGAAGAGTGTGACTACCTATGTTCTAAAACAAAAGAAAGTGGTAGATGTAGAGAGCCAGAACTCTGGAGAAGTATACTTGAAACAAGGTGTTAACTCAGTGGAATTGATGAGATGATGGTTCTCTTAGTATATATATATATAATTTAATACTTAGTATGGTGATGTAATGGTTCTCTAATTCACACATAATCAGTATGCTGTAATGGATAACATAATTGCAATAAGATATATAAGGGCTAATAAGGAATAGAAAAGAGCCATTCTATCTTTGACCAGCCTTGTGATGGCTGTCCTGCTTTAATCACTTCTACACTAAGATCAAGGACTAGGCCTGAAGTACCTCCAGAAAGCTAGCCCGAACATAACAAAATCTCTTGGGATCAGGGATCAGGGAACCACCGAGAAGAACCAAATCTTTTGTAGTTGATTATCTCACATTCTTACTATTGTATGTACAATTTGTTTCTGGTTCTGCTTGTTTCACAACACAATCAGTTTGTGTAAATATTTCCAGGCGGTTATAAAATCATCTTGTTCATCATTTTTATAGAACAATAATGTTCTATTATCTTCACCTAACACAACTTGTTCAGGGATTGCCCAAATGATAGACATCTACTTATTTTCTAATTCTTTGCTTCTGCAAAAAAAGGACCGCTACAAACATTTTTGCACATGAGGATCTTTTCCCCTTCTTCATGATCTTCTTGGGATACAGGTCCAGTAATGGCACTTCTGGGTCAAAGGGCATCTACAGTTTGATAGCCCTTTGGGCATAGTTCCAAATTGCTCTCCAGAATGGTTAAATCATTTCACAACTCCACCAACAATGCATTAATGTCCCAGTTTTATGACATTCCCTCCAATAATTGTCATTAACTTTTCCTATCATCATAGGCAATGTGACAGATGTGAGGTAGTACCTCAGATTTGTTTTAATTTACATTTCTCTAATCAATAGTGATTTAGAGCATTTTTCATATACATATAGATGTATTTAATTTCAGCACTTGAAAATAACCTATTCACATACATTAAGCATTTCTCAATTGGGGAATGACTTGTATTGATACAAAGTTGACACTGTTTTTATATGTTTTAGAAATGAGATCATTATCAGAAACACTGGCTGTAAATATTTTCTCAGGTTTGTACTTCCCTATTAATCTTGTTTCTGTTGGGTTTGTTTGTGCAAAATCCTTTTAATTTAATATAATCAAAGTTGTCCATTTTGCCTTTCATAAAGTTCTCTAAGTCTGTTCTAGTAAAAAAAAAAAATTCCTTCCTTCTCCAAAAATCTGACAGGTTAATTATCTCTTGCTGTCTTAATTTGCTTATGATATCATCCTTTATGTCCAAATCACGTACCCATTTTGACTTTATTTTGGTATAGGGTGTGAGATGTAGGTCTTTGCCAAGTTGATAACATTATTTTCTAGTTTTCCCAGAAATTTTTGTCAAATCCTGAGTTCTTATTTCAAAAAGGTGGAGATTACGGGTTTATCAAGTAGAAGATTACCATAGAACTTGATTACTATAGAACTTGGGTCTCTTATCTATTCCACTGATCCACTACTCTAATTTTAACCCATACCAAAAGATTTTTTTTTATTTTTTTTAAATAATGTTTTATTGACAGAATCCATGCCAGGGTCATTTTTTACAACATTATCCCAAGGCACTCACTTCTGTTTTGACTTTTCCCTCCCTTCCTCCACCCTTCCCCCAGATGGCAAGCAGTCCTATATATGTTAAATATGCCACAGTATATCTTAGATACAGAAGATAGAAATAACCCGGGAAGAAAAACAAAAATGCAAATGGTTTAGATTCATTTTCCAGTGTTCTTTTTTTGGGTGTAGCTGCTTCTGTCCATCATAGATCAATTGAAATTGAGTTAGATCTCTTTGTCAAAGAGATCCACTTCCATCAGAATACATCCTCATACAATATTGTTATCAAAGTGTACAATGATCTTCTGGTTCTGCTCATTTCACTTAGCATCAGTTCATGTAAGTCTCTCCAAGCCTCTCTGTATTCATCCTGCTGGTCATTTCTTACAGAACAATAATATTCCATTACATTCATATACCACAATTTACCCAGCCATTCTCCAATTGATGGGCATCCATTCAATTTCCACCTTCTAGCCACTACAAACAGGGCTGCCACAAACATTTTGGCACACACCGGTCCCTTTCCCTTCTTTAGTATCTCTTTGGGGTATAAGCCCACTAATAGCACTGCTGGATCAAAGGGTATGCACAGTTTGATAACTTTTTGGGCATAATTCCAGATTGCTCTCCAGAATGGTTGGATTCGTTCACAACTCCACCAACAATGCATTAGTGTCCCAGTTTTCCCACATCCCCTCCAACATTCATCATTATTTTTTCCTGTCATCTTAGCCAATCTGACAAGTGTGTAGTGGTATCTCAGAGTTTTCTTAATTTGCATTTCTCTGATCCATAGTGATTTGGAACACTCTTTCATATAAATGGAAATAATGTCAATTTCATCATCTGAAAATTGTCTGTTCATATCCTTTGACCATTTATCAGTTGGAGAATGGCTTGATTTCTTATAAATTAGAGTCTATTATCTATATATTTTGGAAACGAGGCTTTTATCAGAACCTTTAACTGTGAAGATGTTTTCCCAGTTTGTTGCTTCCCTTCTAATCTCGTTTGCATTAGTTTTGTTTGTACAAAGGCTTTTTAATTTGATGTAATCAAAATTTTCTATTTTGTGATCAGTAATGATCTCTAGTTCATCTTTGGTTACAAATTTCTTCCTCCTCCACAAGTCTGAGAGATAAACTATCCTATGTTCTTCTAATTTATCTATAATCTCGTTCTTTATGCCTAAATCATGGACCCATTTTGATCTTATCTTGGTATACGGTGTTAAGTGTGGGTCCATGCCTAATTTCTGCCATACTAATTTCCAGTTATCCCAGCAGTTTTTGTCAAATAATGAGTTCTTATCCCCAGTTAGGATTTTTGGGTTTGCCAAACACTAGATTGCTATAGTTGACTATTCTGTCTTGTGAACCTAACCTATTCCACTGAGCAACTGATCTATTTCTTAGCCAATACCAAATGCAGTACCACATGTTTGTGATGAATGCTGCTTTATAATATTCTTTTATTTTTGGAATTGCTAAGCCACCATCCTCTGTATTTTTTCTTTTTAAGAGTGTTTAACTTTTGTTCTTCCAAATGAATTTTGTTATTGTTTTTTCTAGTTCTAAAAATATTTTTTGGCAGTTTGATTAGTATGGCACTGAACAAGTAGTCCAATTTAGGCAGGATTGTCTTCTTTTAATTATATTATCTCTACCTACCCATGAGTAATTGATAATTTTTTCCAATTGTTTAGATCTGACTTCATTTGTGTGAGAAGTGTTTTATAATTGTGTTGCTAAAGTTTTGGGCTTTGTCTTGTCAATTAGACCACCAAGTATTTTTTTTTTTTTGTATAGAGTAATTTTAAATGAAATTTCTCTTTCTATCTCTTGCAGATGGGCTTGTGAATAATATATAGAAATGTTGATAATTTTTGTTTGTTTGTGTATGTGTGTTTATCCCGCAACTTTACTAAAACTGTGAATTGTGATTTGTCTGATTCTGAGAGGGGAATGTTGAGTTCTTCCACTAATATAATTTTGCAGTACATTTCTTTCTGTAACAGGCTTAAAATCTTCTTTAGCAATTTGTCTGCTCTACCACTTGTGCATAAACATTTAGTGTCTTTATTTCTTCATTGTTTACTGCACCCTTTATGAAAATGCACTTTCTTCTCTTATTTTTTAATAAGATCTGCTTTTGGTTTATCAGAATCAGACTTGCTACCCCTCCATTTTTTTTTAACTTCAGTTGAAGCATAATAAATTCTTTACCAGCCTTTTACTTTTACTCTCTATGCGTCTTTCTATATCAAACATATTTTTGTACATATTGTAGGATTGTTTTTAATTCACTCTTCTATTTGCTTCCTGTTTGGACCGCTTCATGTGAACTAATTTTCCCCTTATACCTCCCCTTTGTTCTTTTCAAATACAGACATTTTTCTACCCTTTAATGGCTTTTTCTTTTATATTATTTCATCAGAGTCCATTAACAAGCACACTTTCAGTCCATGTGATACCTCCCGTTGTCAGCCCCAGTGACAATCTCAAGCATTACAGATATTGTTTCCCCCTCCATAGATATAAGCAATTTAACCTTTAAGTTATGTTTCCCTGTTTCTATGCTTCTCTTGAGTACTGTGTTTGTAGATTAAATTTTCTGTTTAGTTCTATATATTTTTTTGCTTTCATTTGTATGTTTTATTATTTCTGAATATGGAACTGCAAAAAAGCAACAGTTACTGGAGTGTTTTTTTTTTTTTAATAATTGTAACTTTTTATTGACAGAATCCATGCCTGGGTAACTTTTTACAACATTATCCATTGCACTCACTTCTCACTTCTGTTCTGACTTTTCCCTCCCTCCCTCCACCCCTCTCCCCGATGGCAAGCAGTCCTATACATGTTAAATATGTCACAATATGTCCTAGGTACAATATAAGTGTGCAGAACCAAACAGTTCTCTTGTTGCACAGGAAGAATTGGATTCAGAAGGTAAAAACAACCCGGGAAGAAAAACAAAAATGCAAGCAGTTTATATTCTTTTCCCAATGTTCTTTCTTTGGGTGTAGCTGCTTCTGTCCATCACTGATCAATTGAAACTGAGTTAGATCTTCTCTTTGTTGAAGAAATCCACTCCCATCAGAATACATTCTCATACAGTATCGTTGTTGAAGTGTATAATGATCTCCTGGTTCTGCTTATTTCACTTAGCATCAGTTCATGTAAGTCTCTCCAAGCTTCTCTGTATTCATCCTGTTGGTCATTTCTGGGACATTGATACATTGTTGGTGGAATTGTGAACATCCAGCCATTCTGGAGAATGACTTGGAACTATGTTCAAAAAGTTATCAAACTGTGCATACCCTTTGATCCAGCAGTGTTTCTACTGGACTTATATCCCAAAGAAATCTTAAAGAAGGGAAAGGGACCTTTTTGTGCAAGAATGTTTGTGGCAGCCCTCTTTGTAGTAGCCAGAAACTGGAAACTGAGTGGATGCCCATCAATCGGAGAATGGCTGAATAAATTGTCGTATGTGAATATTTTGGAATATTATTGTTCTGTAAGAAATGACCAGCAGGGTGATTTCAGAAAGGGCTGGAGAGACTTACATGAACTAATGCTGAGTGAAATGAGCAGGACCAGGAGATCATTATACACTTCAACAACAATACTATATGATGATCAATTCTGATGGACGTGGCCCTCTTCAACAGTGAGATGAACTAAATCAGTTCCAATAGAGCATAATGAATTGAACCAGCCACATCCAGCAAAAGAACTCTGGGAGATGACTAAGAATCATTACATTGCATTCCCAATCCCTATATTTTTGCCTGCCTGCATTTTTTGATTTCCTTCACAGGCTAACTGTACACTATTGCAAAGTCAATTCTTTTTGTACAGCAAAATAACTGTATAGGCATGTATACATATATTGTATTTAACTTAAACTTAAAATATTTAACATGTATTGGTAAACCTGCCATCTAGGGGAGGGGATGGGAGGAAAGAGGGGAAAAATTGGAACAAAAGTTTTGCAATTGTCAATGCTGAAAAATTACCCATGCATATATCTTGTAAATAAAAAGCTATAATAATAAAAAAAAAAAACAGAAAAAGAATATTTGCTGGGAAAATGGGAAAGTAATACATCAGCAACTTGGCAAAGACCTACATCTCACCCCCATACCAAAATAAGATCTACATTGGGTACATGATTCGGCAATAAAAGTTGATACCATAAGCAATTTAGGAGAGCAGGGAATAATTTACCTTTCTGATATTTGGAGAAGGGAAGAATTTATGACCAAAAAAGTCTTAGAGAACATTATGAAAGACAAAGTGGACAATTTTGATTACATTAAATTAAAAAGTTTTTGCACAAGCAAAACTAACAGAAACAAGATAAAAAGAGAATGACAAAGCTGAAAAAATGTTCTTAAAGCAAGTGTTTCAGATAAAGGTCTCCCTTCTAAAATATAAAAAAGAATCATGTCAAGTTTCCAAGTATACAAGTCATTCTCAATTAATAAATGGTTAATGGATGTGAACAGGCAATTTTCAGGTGGCTAAATTAAAGCCATCTGTAGTTATATAAAAATATTCTCTAAATCATTATTGATTAGAGAAATGCAAATTAAAACAGCTCTGAGATACCACCTCATACCTTTCAGATTGCCTAAGATGATGACAATGATAAATTTTGGAGGGGATGTGAGAAAACTTGGACACTAGTGCTTTGTTGGTGGAGTGTGAAATGATCCAGCTATTCTGGATGGCAATTTGAAACCATTCCTAAAGAGCTATAAATCTATGCATACCCTTTGACTCAGCAGGTGCCATTACTACTGCTGCATTCCACGGAAATCATAAAGGAAGGAAAAGGTCCCATATGTGCACAAATGTTTCTAGCAGTTCTTTTTTTTTTTTTTGTAGTAGCAAAGAATTATAAAATGAGGAGATGCCCATCAATTGGGGAATGACTTAAACAGTTGTGATATATGAAGATAATTGAATATTATTATTCCATAAAAATGATAAACAAGATGATTTTAGAAAGGCCTGGAAAGATTTTCAAGAACTGATGCTGAATAAAACAAGCAGAACCAGGAAT
The DNA here is from genome assembly GCF_016432865.1 of Antechinus flavipes. NCBI lineage: Eukaryota > Metazoa > Chordata > Mammalia > Dasyuromorphia > Dasyuridae > Antechinus > Antechinus flavipes. The sequence continues at coordinate 197,140,924 of NC_067399.1, forward strand.
ACATTGCACACAATAACAGCAAGAATGTGCATTGATCAACTATGGAAGACTTATTTCTTCTCAATGCTTTACTGATACCAAGCAATCCCAATTATCTTTGGATAGACCATGCAGGAGAAGAACTAAGGAGAGTGAATTTAAATAAAGGCATGCTAATTTCACTTCCTTTTTCTGTTTTTTTTTCTAATCTCTTCTATTTTGGCATTTGCTCTTATTTTTCTCTCCCAACATGATTGATAAAATAAATAGCTCTTCCTCAATCAAAGGAATGCCCATAATTTATATAATGATTAAACAAGTTGTGGTATATGATTGCAATGGAATTTTATGCTTTAAGAAATGGCAACAGATGATTTTCGGGGGGAAAAAACACTAGAATGATTTACATGAACTGATGAAAAAGTAAAATAAGCAAATTTTAGGAAAACATGTAAGGACTAAGATGAACTAATACATAGTGAAGTGAATAGAACCAGGACAACATAGTATTCTGTTTAATCATAAAATTGTTCATGAAAAGCTATGAATAACTTTGCTATTCTTAGCAATACAATAATTCAAGACAATCCTAAAGGACCTATGGTGAATTGTATTAATCTGTAACTAGTAAAATAGCTGATATTAGTTGAATATGGCCTGAAGCATGCTATTTTTCACTTTTTTCTTTGTTTTTCTTTTATTCAAGTCTTCCGATGCAAAATGAGAAATACATGGTACACAATTGCACACATATAACCTATCCCTGACTTAATAAGTCTCTAAGAGTAGAAGACTCAAAGATTTTGCAACAAAACTTTAAATAAATAAGTTTTTAAAAATGATCCATTCTCTCCCTAGATTCATCATTATTTTCATAGAAGAGGATTAAGTAACACCTCGTGGTCAGCAAAAGCATGAAAAATGCAAAGTTTTCCAATTCTAAGTCCCTATTTGGTGACATGATCAGTTTCCAAAGCCCTATGTGGTGATTCAGAAGCCGGAAATGATGTTCCATATGATAGCCCTTTTTTTTTACAATAAAGGAATTACATTAATTTTTGCACTACATGTAACCAGTTTAAGTAATAGGTTCTGGCTCATCTTTTTCAAACTTGGCGGACTATATCTCTCTTCATGGTTTCAGGGCAACCTGAGAAATTTGATTTTGAATTTTTTATGTTTTTTCCGTCATGATCTCTACTACCACCTGACATATTTCCCCCATTATTAAAGGACCAGTGACTTGGAAAGTCAATTCTATTTAACCACTTAACATCAATTAGCTTTTACAAAAGGATATTTACTTTAAAGATAGCCATAACACAAATATCTTTGAATTTTCCCCAGAGCATATTCTATTTTACATTACATTGGTTGGGATGGGGTAGGGATAAGCTCAATTGTGATCAGTTTTTTTTTTTTTTTTCTCATAAATGTTCCTACTCATTTCATATTTAGATATGGTACAATTGCCTGATGAATCCTTCTTCTGGGTTGGAATTCCAAGTGTCTTCAGAAAATTGATTCATGTTTCTGAGACATCATTGTTGTGATGGTTGAGAAACCCAGCCCTAACTCTCAGATTCTGATAGCTGATATAATGCAGCATTATTTAGTACCTTAAAAAAACTGAATTAAGGAAGGGGCCAAGATGACACAGAAAAGGTAGACCTTTGCCTGCATACTCCCAAATTCCCTTCCACAAAACTTTAAATGATGCCTCCAAAAATTTTTTTGAGGCACACAGAACCCATAAAATGATGGCATGAAAAAATTTCCCAGTCCAAGATAAATTAGAACGTTGGTAGAAAAGATATATCAAATCAGGGTAGAAGTGAAGTTTAGACTATACTAGGGCAGGGAGCACCCCAGTAAACCAGGAACAAGTCTTGAAGATAACTAAAGCAGTAGCAGCATTGTCTGCTTCTAGAGCTCTCAGGTCACAGATCAGGGAAAAGAAGGGTTGGACAGGTGGTCAAAGGAGATTACAGGAGTCGTTTTGCAGGCACTAGGTGCAGAACACTATTGCATTAGTTAAACTCAGATCTGTATTGCAGTTCTGGAATTCTGTGTCAATTTTTCCAATGATAGTTTGATTTAAAAAAATGTTCTCTCTCTTTTTTTCCCCTGAGACAAGTGGGGTTAAATGACTTGCCCAGGGCCACACAGTTAGGAAGTGATAAGTGTCTGAAGTCAGAGTTCCAGAGGGAGGGACACTAATAAAATAGTGGGTTAATTGTGACTTTAAGGGAGCAAGAGATCATAGTTATGTTTCCAGGGTAGAAAAGTGTGTTTGTAAAAGTTCATAGTTCAGAGCACAGGCCAAAAGTATACTAAGGATGTCTCTACTTAGACCATATCTCATGGGAATAACTGAAAGCTTACAAACCCCAGAACTAGCTCTGAAAATAGCTATATATATATATATATATATATATATATATATATATATATATATATATATATATATATAAACTATATCTTGGGATAATGCTACCACTCTATGAACACAACCTAACTTTAATATAAAGTTAAAAAAAAAAAAACTCATCCTAAAATATCAGCAGAAAACAACCAAAAAAGAATCTGCTGATCACCAAGAGTGACTATGATGACTAAGACAGATCAAAACACAAACTTAGAAGGAGAAAAATTCAAAATTGCTATATCTAAAACCTCAAAATAAAATGTGAATTGGGTGTAAGCCATGGAAAACAACAACAACAACAACAATGAAACAATTAAAAGAAAAACTTTGTTTTACATCAAATAAAAGAGGTAGAGGAAAAATTGGAAAAGAAATAAAAGTGATAAAAAATCTTTGGGGAAAAAGAATTAATTGCTTTGAATGCAAGGACCAACAAATACTGAAAAATATAACACCAAATTGGGGGGGTATACAAAAATTTAATGAAGAATATAAATCCTTAAAAAGTAGAATAAGCTAATTGGCATAGGAAATACAAAAGTCATTAAAGAAATTAATTATTATATGTTTAGAAGAATTGCACATGTTTAGGCTATATTGGAAAGCTTACCGTCTATGGGAAGATGGGGAGAAGTGAGGGAGAAAAATTTGGAAAACAAGGTTTTACAAATATGAATGTTGATAACTATCTTTGCATGTATTTGGAAAAATAAAAAGCTATTAAAATAAAAAAAGAAGTAAATTCCTCAATAATTAAAATTGTTCAAGTGTAAGCCAATGACTCCATAAGATATGAAGTGTTGGAATATACAGGAGCCCCCTGACAGTGGCTGCTGGAGATCCAACCCAGAATGGATCTCCTCTTGTGAGAGGATGACACAAGGAGACTGAGAGGCAGTTGCTGTTCTCTGACCTCTCTGACTGAGAGACCTTTGTGTTGTCTGACCTCTCTCCTCTTCCCTCGGCCTCCAATTTATCTCATCCCCAGTCCACAACACCTGTGTCAGCAAATGCTGCCTGCAATTCCTTCACATGTTATGATCCACAGTTGTGGAGGCTCTCAGAGAATTGACCTGTCCCTTAACAATGAAGGATCAAGAAAACTTTTTTTTTTTTTTTTTTTAGGGGAAGCTAAGTAGTGCAGTGGATAAAGCACTAGCCCTGAAGTCAGGAGAACCCTAGTTCAAATCTGACCTCAGACACTTAGCACTTCCTAACTGTGTGGCCCTGGGCAAGTCATTTAACCCCACTTGTCTCAGGGGAAAAAAGAGAGAGAACATTTTTTTAAAAATCAAACTATCATTGGAAAAATTGACATGGAAAATGGATCCAGGAGAGACAATTTAGGAATTGGTGTACCTGTAATGATTAAAAAAAAAAAAAAAGAATTTAGACATCAGCTTTCCAGAAATTATCCAGAAAAACTTCTGTGATATTCAAAAACTAGAGGGTTTAATAGAAATTGGAATAATTCACCTGCCATTTTCCAAAAAAAATCCCAACAGGAAATATCCGAGAGACATTAATCAAATTCCAGTGCTTCAAGGTCAAAGGGAAAGTGTTGCAAGAAGCTAAAAAGAAACAATGCAAATATTATGGAGGCACAATTAATTTATCACAAGATTCATCAGCTTCTGTGTTAAAGGATTGAAAAGGTTAGTTGGCACATGATATTTGGCAAAGCAGCTAGATTAAAACCAAGAAATACCAACCCAGCAAAAATGAATATAATCCTTTGGGATAAAAACAATATTCAATGAAAAGGAGGACTTTCAAACATTCCTGATAAAAAGACCAAAGCAAAAAAAGAAAATCTGATTTTCAAATATAAGACTGAAGAAAACCATAAAAACTTAAATGACAAAAATATAAAAACAACCATAAAAAACTCCATATTATTGAACTGTTTACATTCCTACAAGACAACATAATATTTGTAACCTCTAAGAACTTTTTGATTATTAGGGGTGTAAAAAGGAGCATACATATATAAAGAATATGATTTTAATTTAAATAAGATGAGACGAAAAGGTCAAAATGGGTTCATGATTTAGACATAAACAGTAATATTATAAGCAAATTAGAGGAACAAAGGTTAGCTTATCTCTCAAATCTGTGGAGAAGGAAGGGATTTGTCCTGAAGAAGAACAAGAGTATATTACTGAATATAAAATGAATACTTTTGATTATAATAATTTAAAACGTTTTTGTACAAACAAAACCAGTGCAGAAAAGAATAGAGGGGAAGCAGTAAACTGAGAAATATTTTTTCATTAAAGAATTGTGAAAAAAGCCTTATTTTTAAAAAAATATACAGAGAATTTACTCAAATTTATAAGAATTCAAGCTATTCTCCAGTTGATAAATGGTCAAAGTATAGGAATGAAAAAAATTCAGATGAAGAAATTAAAACCATTTCTAGCCATATGAAAAGGTGTCATAAATCATTATTGATCAGAGAAAAGAAAATTAAAAGAACTAGGGGAAGGAATAGGAGTAAGCATAAGGGAGGAAAAATTTAGAACAAAATGTTTGCAAGGGTTAATGTTGACAATTATCCATTGAAAATAAAGTTGAAAATAAAAAGCTAATCAGTTGGAAAAATATCAAGTGCTCATGGGTAGGCCAAGCAAATATAATAAAAATGACAATACTACCTAAATTAATCTACTTAGTGTCATAACAATCAAACTCCCAAGAATTTTTTTTAACAAGCCTAGAAAAAAGTTATATAACAAGTTCAACTGGAAGAACAAATGGTAAAGAATTTCAAGGAATGAAAATAAAATGCAATTGAAGATGACCTAGCTGTGCCAATCCTAAAACTATATTTTAAAGATGTGGTCATAAAAATTATTTAGTATTATCTAAAAAATAGAGTAGTTGATCAATGGAATAAGTTTGGATCTCAGGACAAATAGTCAATAACCACAGCATTCTAGTGTTTTGACAAGTCCAAAGACCTCAGCTTTTTGGATAAGAACTCACTATTTGACAAATTAAAAACTAATATGGAAAAAAATAGGCATTGACTCACTCCTAACACCACATGCTAATATAAGGTCAAAATGGGTTCATGATTTAGACATAAAGAGTGATATTATAAACAAATCAGAAGACCATAGGAGAGTTTACTTTTCAGCTTTATGGGGAAATAAGCAATTTGTGACCAAAGAATAACTGGAACTCATAGTCGAACACCAAATAGATAATTTTGATTATATTAAGTTAAAAAGTTTTGTACAAATAAAACTATCGCAGACAAGATCAGAAGGGAAGCAATAAATTGGGAAAGCATTTTTACATTGAAGGGTTCTGATAAAGGCCTTGTTACAAAAATATAGAGAGAATAGACTCAAATTTGTAAGAATTCAAGCCATTCTCCAATTGGTAAATGGTAAAAGGATATTGACAGTCAATTTTGATATGAAGAAATTAAAACCATTGCTAATTTTAAGAAAAGGTGCTCTAAATCATTATTGATCAAAGAAATGCGAATTAAGACAATACTGATGTACCACTACACGCCATGAAAGTGGCAGGAAAAAGATAAAAAGGAATGTTGCAGGGGATGTGGAAAAATTGAGATACTAATACATTGCTGGTGGAACTGTGAATGGATCCAGACATTTTGGAGAGCAATTTGGAACTATGCTCAAAAAGCTATCAAACTGTGCATACCCTTTGATCCAGCAGTGTTTCTCCTGGGCTTATATCCCAAAGAGATCTTAAAAGAGGGAAAGGGACCCATATGGGGAAAAAATGTTTGTGGCAGCAAATATTCTTACTGGCAAGAAACTGGAAAATGAGTTGATGCCCATAAATTGGAGAATGGCTGGGTAAATTGTGGTATATGAATATTATGGAATATTATTGTTCTGTAAAAAAATGACCAGCAGGATGAATACAGAGAGGCTTGGAAAGACTTGCATGAACTGATGCTAAGTGAAATGAGGAGATCCAGGAGATCATTATACATGGCAACATCAATATATACCATGATCAATTCTGATGAATATGACTCTTTCTAGCAATGAGATGATAGATGCCAGTTTCAATGATCTTGTGATGAAGAGAGCCATCTACACCTAGGGAGAAGATTGTGAGAACTGAATGTGTATTACAACATAACATTCTCTTTTTGTTGTTGTCACTTGCATTTTGTTTTCTTACTCATTTACTTTCTTTTTGATCTGATTTTTCTTGTTCAGCGAGAGAATTGTATAAATATGTTTACACATATTGGATTTAACATATATTTTAATATGTACAACATATATTGGATTATTTGCCATCTGTGAGAGGGGAAAAAGGAGAGGAAAATCTGAAACACAAGGTCAAAAAAATACCTGTGCATATGTTTTAAAAATCAAAAGTTTTTTTTTTTTTTTAATTGACTTGGCTGTTTATTCAAATCTAAAAAGATCGATGTTTTGTTTTTTTAATTATAGCTTTTTATTGACAGAACATATTCATGGGTAATTTATTACAACATTGTCCCTTGCACTCACTTCTGTTTCAATTTTTCCCTTCACTCCTTCCACCACTTCCCCTAGATGGCAGGCAGTCTCATACATGTTAAACATGTTAAAGTATATCCTAGATACAATATATGTGTGCAAATCTGTACAGCTCTCTTGTTGCACAAGAAGAATTGGATTCAGAAAGTAAAAATAACCTGGCAAGAAAAACAAAAATGAAAGTAGTCCATATCCATTCCCCAGTATTCCTTCTCTGGGCAAAGCTGATTCTGTCCATCACTGATCAATTGGAACTGAATTAGATGTTCTCTTTGTCGAAAACATCCACTTCCATCAGAATACATCGTCATACAGACCTCTCCCCCAGAGAGAACTATTCTACTTATTTTAAAAGAAGAAGATCACCACATGTGTGTGTGTGTATATCCATATATAAATATATATGTGTATGTGCTTATATATGTATACACACACATATCTATTGATTTATCTACATATTCCTTCTTAGCCACCATTTAATCAATTCATTTATATGAGATTTTGCCACAGACCCAGCAGAATCTAAATTATTATGCAGCTAATAATTTTAAATGTGTTTCTACTTCGGGTGGTGGTCACTTTACATTGAAATAAATGGTCATAAAAACGTTCTTCACAGGACTTCTGGAAGTGAAGCCAAAATGGCAGAGTGGAGCCAGGATAGCTGCTTGAGCTCTTCCAGTTTGCCTCGAAAATGATATGAAACAAGATAGATCAAGTATTGGGTGGGTTAGGTTAAAAAAAAACAAACAAAAAAAAAACACTACTAAGAAAATATAGGATGGAAAGAGAGAAAAAAAGTATATATAGGGGAGAAAATAGAAAGGATGGAAATACAGAACTGGTAATCATAACTCTGAATATGAATGGTGTGATGATCACACTAACACCCCAGACACCCCAGAATCAGCTGGAGTCAGGATAAGCAAAAGTCTTTAGTCTTTATTCTTGGTCTTTAGATGCAGGATTGAAAAGGACGCAGAATCTCCGCAACCCCTTCTCCCTCATCTACAGCCAAAGTGTCCCTGGCTAGTCTTACTTCATTCTCTAGTCCCTCCTACAATTCTCTGTATACACCAATCATTGAGCCAGCACAGGATAGTGGGAAGGACCATTTTCCAAGGATATGTCCATAGATTATTGTCCAATCAGTAATTAGCCCTAAGTGCTTAAACCAACCTCAGTGCAATAACTCAAGAGTTTCAGCTCTTAACAGAATAGGATAAACTCTCCTGTAAAAATGGAAGGTAACTGTATAAGTGGATTAAAAAGCAGAATCCCACAATATGTTGTTCGCACAAACACATTTGACACAGAAAGACACAAACAGAGTAAAGGTAAAAGGAACAAAATTTATTTTGTTTTAGCAAAAAAAAAAAAAAAAAAAGTGGGGGTAGCAATTCTGCTGTCAGATAAAACAAAAGTAAAAATAAATCTAATTAAAAGAGATAATAAAGGAAAGTACATCTTGTTAAATGATACCATAAAGAATGAAGTAATAATGATCCTAAATGCATATGTGCCAAGGAATAGAGCAACCAAATTCCTAGAGAAGATTTTTAAATCAGTTATAGGAAGAAAAAGATCAGCAACTAAGAACCTCAGTTGTGGCTTAGTAGAAGAGAAGATTAGGAGGGCAGCCTCCAGGCCCAGTTCAGAAAGCAAATCCTGGGAAACTGGTATTTTCTAGGAATGAGCAAACAATGTTACCCCATACAAACAAAAGGGGCCCTTGTGCTCAACTCCAAGGCTCAAATCCACACAGAAAACTTGGGACAGCACCATCTTTACTCCAGGAGCAGAGCTGAATCATAAAAATAAAAAAGAGGAAATACCAAAAGAAAATGAAAGAAAATGAGCAAGAAACAGAAAATAACCTTGACCATAGAAAGCTACTAGGCTGACAGAGCCAACCAAAACACAAACTCAGACAAGGACAGAATATCCACAAAAGAAATCTCAAAGAGAGATAAAATCACAGAAACAACCCGTAATTTCTTGAAGAGAATAACAATAATGAGACAACATGCCTAAACCTAGGGAATGCAGACAAAGCAGTTCATGAGGGAATTTTATATCTCTAAATAACTATATGAATAAAATAAAGAAAGAGTAATTGAATTTGATATGCAACTAAAAAACAGGGAAAAAAAATACATTAAGCCCTTTCAATTAAATATTGAATTAGAAATTCCAAAACCCAAAAAAGAGATTCATAAAATTGAAACTAAGAAAATTATGGAACTACTTAATAAAACTAAGAGTTGGTTTTATGAAAAAAAAATAGATCAGCCTTAGGCTAATTTCATAACAAAAAGGAAAAAAACAAACAAACAATAAATTGCCAGATTCCAAAATGAAAAGGGTGAACTTACTACCAATGAAAAATAAATTAAAGCCATAAATAGGAGTTATTTTGCCAAGATGTATGCCAGTAAGCCTGATAACATAATTGAAATGAATGAATATTTAAAAATATAAATTGTCCAGATTAATTGTAGAGGGAACAAATCACTTAAATAGCTCCATTTTAGAAAAAGAAAATTAACAATCCCACAATGAGCTCCCTAAGAAAAAATTTCCTGGATTTGGTGGATTTACAAGTGGATTCTACTAAACATTTAAAGCACATCTAATTCCAATATAATGTAAACTATTTGGAGAAATAGAAAAAAAAACAAAAAGGAGTATTGCCAAATTCCTACTATGATACAAATATGTTACTGATACCTAAAACAGGAAGAGCTTAAGCAGTGAAATTACAGACCAATCTCTCTAATGAATATTGATGCAAAAATTTTAAATAAAATACATGAAAAATTAGGGAATGAAGGAATCCTACCAAATTCCTTTTATGATACAGATTGTGTGCTGATACCTAAACCAGGTAGGATGAAGACAGAGAAAGAAAATTATAGACAAATTTCCTTAATGAATATTGATGCAATAACCTTTTTTTTTTTACTTATAGCTTTCTACATTCCTTCACAACTCCACAAACAATGTGTCAGTGTCACAGTTTTCCTGCATCCCCTCCAACATTCATCACTATCATTTCCTGTCAGCTTAGCCAATCTGACAGGTGTGTAGTGGTATCTCAGAGTTGTCTTAATGATGCAAACAACTTAAATAAAATATTAGCAAAAAGATTACAGAAAGTTATCTTCAGGATAATACACTCTGACCAAGTAGGAATAATAGCAAGAATGCAGGGCTAGTTCAATATTAGAAAACTATTAACATAATTGATCATATCAATAACCAAATTAACAAAAATCCTATGATAATCTCAATAGATGCATAAAAAGCATTTGATAAAACCCAATATCCAGTCCTATTAAAAACATTAGAGTATAGGAATAAATGGACTTTTCTGTAAAATAATCAGCAGTACCTATTTAAAATCATCAGCAAACATCATATGTAATGGGGACAAACTAGAATCATTCCCAATAAGATCAGGGGTGAATCAAGGTTGCTCATGATCACCATTACTATTAAATATTATATTAGAAATGTTAGTTTTGTCAATAAGTGAAGAAAAAGAGAATAAAGGCAACCAAATTCTCACTCTTTGAAGATGATATGATGGCATACTTGGAGAATCCTAGAGAATCAATTTAAAAACCACAACACTATTCACAACATAAACAAAGTTGCAGGATACAAAAAAATCCACATAAACCATCAGAATATTACCAACAAAGTCCAGCAATGAAAGATACAGAGAGAAATTCCATTTAAAACAACTTGATAATATATACTACTTGGCAGTCTACCTGTCAAGGAAAAGGCCAGAACTATATGAACACAACTATAAAACATTTTTTACACAAATAAAGTCAGATAATCTACTTATTTAGTGCCATATTAATCAAACTCCCAAGAAATTATTTTACATATGTAGCAAAAATAATGTTATTATTAGAGTTCATCTAGAAAAAGTCAAGAATTTCAAGGGAATTAATGAAAAAAAACATAAATGATGATTTGCCTAGCTTTGTCAGACCTAAAACTATATTATGAAGCAGCAGTCATCAAAATCAGTTGGTAATGGCTAAGAAATAGAGTACTTAATCAGTGGAATAGCTTAGGTTCACAGGATGAACTACTCATTAACTGTAGCAATCTAGTGTTTTACAAATCCAAAGACCCCAGCTTTTGGGATAAGAACTCATTATTTGACAAAAACTACTGGGAAAATTGGAAACTAGTATGGAAGAAACTAGGTATTGTCCCACACCTAACTCTGTATATCAAGATAAGGTTCAAAATGGGCCCATAAAGACTGATATTATAAGCAAATTAGAAGAACAGAATAATTTACCTCTCAGATCTGTTGAGAAGGAAAAAACTTGTGATCAAAGAAGAATTGGAACTCATTATTAAACACAAAATAAATAATTTAGATTATATTAAGTTGAAAAGTTTTTGTACCAACGAAACTAATACAAACAAGATTAGAGGGTAATCATTAAATTGGAAAAACATTTTTATATTTAATGGTTCTGATAAAGGCCTAATTTCAAAATATATAAATAATTGCCTTAAATTTATAAGAATTCAAGCCATTCTCCAATTGATAAATGATAAAGGATATGGACAGTCAATTTTCAGTTGAAATTAAAATCATTTCTAATCATATGAAAAGGTGCTCTAAATCATTATTGTTCAGAGAACTGCAAATTAAGACAACTCTGACATACCACTACATACCTCTCAGACTGTCTAAGATGACAGGAAAAGTAAATGAGGAAAGTTGGAGGGAATGTGGGAAAACTGGGACACTGATACATTGTTGGTGGAGCTGTGAATGGATCCAACCATTCTGGAGAGCAATTATAAACTATTCTCAAAAAGTTATCAAACTGTGTGTAATGGACTGAGGCTTGAGTTGATGCACTGAGGTCCCAAGCACATGAGGCTAAATAGTAATTGGACCATACTCTATTAATATATATACTTGCACAAAGCATATATATTAATAGAGTATGGTCCAATTACTATTAACCTCACGTGCTTGGGACCTCAGTGCATCAACTCAAGCCTCAGCCCATTACAACTGTGGATACCCTTAGACTTGGTAATATTTCTACTGGATTTATATCCCAAAGAGATCTTAAAGGATGGGAAGGGACTCACTTGTGCAAAAATGTTTGTGGCAGCTCTTTTCATAGTGGCAAGAGACTGAAAACTCAATGGATGTCCATCAGCTGGAGAATGGTTTGAATAAGTTATGTTATATAATGTTATGGAATATTCTTCTTTTATAATAAATAGCATATTACTACAGAGAAGCCCCGGAAGACTTATATGAACTGATGCTAAGTGAAAGGAGCAGAACCAGGAGATCATTGTACATGGTAACAACAAGATTATATGATGATTGATTTTGATGGATATAGCTCTTTCCAACAATGAGATGATTAAGATCAGTTCCAATAATCTCGTGATGAAGAAAGCCATCTACACCCAGAGAGAAGATTGTAGGTACTGAGTGTGGACCATAACAGCATTTTCACTCTTTCTATTGTTGTTGGCTTGCATTTCGTTTTCTTTCTCAGTTTTTTTCACCCCTTTTTGATTTGCTTTTTCTTGTGATCAAGATAATTGTAAAATATGTATGCATATATTGGATTTAATATATATTTTAACAAAAAAGGATGTCATGCTACTAAAAAAACAAAATAACAGCAAAGAGATTATCACAACTTTTCAGAAGCACAATATTCTATTACCAAATGGGATTTATACCAAGAGTGCAAGGCTGCTTCAATATCAGGAAAACTATTGCCATAATCAACCATATCAACAATGAAAGCAACAATAATTATGATAATCTAAATACATTCAGAAAAAGCTTTTGACAAATATAGCATACATTCCTATTTTAAAAAAAACTATAGAGCATAGGAAATAAGGAAGCTTTTCTTAAAATAATAAGCATTATCTATCTAAGTAGCATCAAGGATTATTGGTAAAGGAGAGAAGGTAGATGAATTCCCAATAAGATCAAAGGTGAAACAAGGATGTCCATTATCACTACTTATTATTCAATATTGTATTAGAAATGTTGGCTTTAGCAATAAGAAAAGAAAAAAAAAACAAACGAAGTAATATAGGCAATGAAAATATAAAATTATCAATCTTTGCAAATGATATGATAATATACTTAAACCTACTTGAAACAATTTACAGCTTTAGCAAAGCTTCAGGATATAAAATCCACACAAACCATCAACATTTCTACATATTTCCATATATTACCAAAATCCAGCAGCAAGAGACAGGAAGAGAAATTCCATTTAAAATTATTGTAGACAAAATAAAATATTTGGTGTCTACCTACCAAGACAAACCCAGGAACTCTATGAATAAAATAACAAAATGCTTCTGACACAAATAAAGTCAGATCTAAACATTTGGGAAAATATCAGTTGCTTATGGATAGGCAGAATAAATATAATTAAATGACTATTCTGCCTAAATTGGTCTACTTGTTTAGTGACATACCAATGAATATAGCAATCTAGTATTTGGTAAACCCCCAACTTCCAGTTTTTGAGATAAGAAATCATTATTTCACGAAAATTGCTGGAACAGTTGTAAAATAATGTCAGAAATTTGGCATAGACCTACATCTCACATCACATATTAAAATAAGTTCAAAGTGCTTATGATTTGGTTATAAGAGGTCATACCATAAACAAATTAGGAGAACAAGGGATAATTTATCTACCAAATATTGGAGAAGGAAGGAATTTATAACCAAAAAAGAACTAGAGAACATAATTAGATACAAAATGAACAACTCTGAATACATTAAATTAAAGCAGTTTTGCACTAACAAAATTAACTGAAAAAATTAAAAGAGAAGTACAATCTTGGGGAAAGTTTTTCATGGCCAGTGTTGCTGATAAAGTTTTGTTCTAAAATATATAGAGAATTTTCTAAAATTTATAAGGATTCAAATCATTGTTTGATTGATAAATGGTCAGAGTATATGAATGAACAATTTTCAGATGAAGAAATTAAAACTATTTCTAGTCATATGAAAAATTGATCTAAATAATTATTGATCAAAGAAACGCAAATTAAAACAACTCTGAGGTACCACCACACATCTCTCAGATTGACTAAGATAACAATGAATATTGCAGGGAATGTGGGGAAATTGGGATGCTCATACATTGTTGGTGAAGTTGTGAATTGATCCACTTGTACTGGTAAAGCAATTTGGAATTATGACCAAAGAGTTATCAAACTATACATCCGTATCCTTTGATCCATCAGTGTCTCTCCTGGGCTTGTAGTATATAGTATGGCCCAAGGGATCATAAAAAGGAAAAAGATCCACATGTGCAAAAACGTTTATAGCAGTACTTTTTTATAATGGCAAGGAATTGTAAACTGAGTGAATGCTTGTCAGTTGCAGAATGGCTGACAGTTACGGTGTATGGATGTTATGTAAGATTATTTTTGTATAAGAAACAATCAGAAGAATGATTTCAGAGAGTCCTGGAGAGACTGACATGAAATTATGTTAATTGAAATGTGTAGGGCCAGGAGAATAATGTATACAGCAACAGTAATATTTATGCCATAATGAGTTCTGATAGATGTGGCTCTTTTCAACAGCAAGGTGATTCAGTCTATTTCCAATGATCTTGTGATGAAGAGAACCATCTGTACCCATTCAGAGGACTTTGGGGATTGGTGGATTACAACATAGCATTTTTACCTTTTTGTTGCTTACTTGCATTTTGACTTTTTTCCTTTATGATCTGATTTTCATTGTGCAGCCTGATAATTGTGGAAATATGTGCAGAAGAATTGTTTAGCATTTATTGTATTACTTGCCATCTGGGGGGAAGGGAGGGAAAATTTTTATAACACAATGTTTTGCAATGGTAAATATTAAAAATATCTATCCAGATGTTTTGACAATAAGCCATAATAAAATAATAAAAACCTAATAATAAAAATGGAAATGAAGCACAATCAGTAAAAATATCCATGGAAAGACTGGCTTCCAAACTTATAGTATAGTGCTAAAGAGGGACATCTAGGATACACATATGATTAAGAAGAATTCATAACTTATTTTGCTGCAGAATATGGAAGTCATATGTGCATACAGGCAGCTGATAGTACACTAGTTAGAGTTTGGGCCTAGAGTGAGGAACAATGTTAAGCTGAGAATTTTGTATTTTGTCCTTGAAACAATAGGGAACCACCGGAGTTTATTAAGTAAAGGGGTGACTTTGTTATACCTAAACTTTAAAAAGTGATTTAGTAGTCTAATAGAGGATGAATTTGAATGAAGAAAGACTTTAAGTTGTCAGACCTACCAGCAGGCTATTGCAATATCTAGGATGAGGAGCTTTATCAGAACAGTAGCAGTCTCAGATGAAAGAAGAGGACATATTCAAAAGTTTTATAAAAGTGTAATTTATAGGCCTTGATAACAGATTGGGTGGGGTGGGAATGGGGGTTGGAATATGGAGAAGAGTTAGAAATATCTCCTAGGATATATCATCATCAGAAAGATTGCTATAAGTTAACTGTATAAATATGTATACATATATTGGATTTAACATATAGTTTAATATATTTAACATGTATTGGACTACCAGCCAGGTAGGGGAGGAGGTGGAAGGAAAGAGGGGGAAAGTCGAAAAATTACCCATGCATATGTTTTATAAATAAAAATAAATAAATAATAAAAAAGATTGTGTTAAATCTCTGTTGATTAGAGAAAGGCAACTTAAAACAATTCTTGAAGTACCACCTCAACATCTTAGCTATTATGAAAAAAAGCAAAATGATTAATATTGGTAGGGATTTGGGGAAAATGGGACACTTATTCACTGTTGATGCAGTTGTAAACTTATCCACTCATTTTCGAGAACAATTTGAATCTATGTACACAGGGCTGTAAAACTGCCTATAACATTTGATCCTGCAATACCACTTCTAGGTTTGTATCCCAAAGAGATTAAAAAAAAAAGAAAGAAAGAAAGAAAGAAAAAATCTATGTAAAGAGAAAATATTTTTTAGCAACTCCCTTTAAGGTAAAATAATTGAAAATTGAGTGGATGTCCATCAATTGGGGAATGGCTGAATAAGTTATGGCATATGATTTTGTTGGAATAATATTGTAATATAAGAAATGATGAATGAGATGTTTCCAAACCACTTGGTATGGCTTATATGAAATTATGCTAAGTGAAATGAGTATAATCAGGAGGACAATGTGTAATGAGCTGAGGCTCGAATTGATGCACTGAAGTCCCAAGCATGTGAGGCTAAATAGTAATTGGATCGTATTCTGTTAATATATATGCTGGGAGAAAGAATGCCCCCCGCCCACTCTTTGTGCAAGTCCTGATGTGTTGTATAGGAAATGACGTTTTTGGTGGGTGGAGGCAGGGGAGTGGAAAAGGAAGGGGAAGGAGAGGCTGCTGGCTGGCGTCTTGACACAGCTGCTTGCATTGCCATTGCGACGGCCTTTCAGCTCAGGGCTCTCTGTGCTAACTGGCTTCCTGTTGCAGCTGCCCATATTGCTATTGCAATCCTTCTTGCCCATATTGCTATCGCAATCTTTTTTCACCTCTTCACTTCAATAAAGATTGAAGATTTTTCCCTTAACCTGAATTCCTGACTCCAGCTGATTTTAAATATGCGGTCATTACAACAATGTACAGTAAACATAATATTGTATTCTTATTAATTGTGAAAGAATTAGCTATTCTAATCAAGACAAGGATGAAAGAAATACCAAAGGTCTCGTTCTGAAAAATGCTGTCCACCTCCAAGAAAGAACTGATGAATTCTGAATATAGATTGAAGCATACTTTCATTTACTTTTTTATTTTGTTTGTGGATTTTACCCCAAAATTATTAATATAGAAAATGTTTTGCATGATATCTCTTGTACAATTGATATCAAATTATTTGCCTTCTCAAAGATATTGAGAGGTGGGAATTGAGAGAATGTGAAACCATTTTTTAAAATGTTAAGTTTTAAAATGTGTAATTTTGAAGTATTTAATTGAATAAATGAAAATAAAATATTATAGATGGGTCAGCCCTGGAGGGCAGTGGGTTACTTATGAAAATATCTCACTTTCTGCCATCTTTCTCTCCCCCTACATTTTCATGTCTGTTGGTCATTTTAAAGAAATTTTAATTTATATAGAAAACAATGTGACATTATGGAAGGAACACTAGATTTAGAAGCAATGATTCAGATCAAATCAAGTCTCTTAATCTACTACTTGTATAACCAGTAACATGACATTGTATATACTTTTTCCTCAAGCACTAAGTTTCACCTCATCCTGCATGAAATAAAAGCAATAACAGTGACTTCCAAAGGATATATTTCATCTCCTCGTTTATGGTTAGTTTTTTTTTTTTATTTTCCACTCTCCCTCCCTGTAATATTCTTCTCTAAAATGTAATATTCTGAGAGCAGGTTTCTTGGGGGGCTTCTGGGAGCAGTCTTCCTTTCAGTTCAGAGTAATCACCTCAAATGTAGCCAGTAGTCCAAATCCTTTATTGTCTCCTTCAAAGCCTTGTCTCCTTCCTTGGGCCTGGTTAGCTTTCTTTGGGCCTATCTCTCTCCTTGGTTCCGAGAGCTCTTGCTGTTAGTCCTTTGTCTCTGCCAGCTTCAGCCTCTAGCTCCCTCTGAATATCTTCAGCCAGCATAAAGGTGGAAAATGGAATGAATCTGTCTGTGCCTCCGAGAGTGGGCTTGTGCTCTCTTACTTCTGAATGTTTGGGACTGATTCCTGGTTGAGGCTCCTAGCTTATATATGTTCTCTTAAAAGTGTGAATGTTATGGAACTCTAATAACTACTAAGTACATTAATGAACTACAGAACTGTTAGTACCATGCTAAGTTAGATAACTGACTTAGCAACTTGTAAGAATTCTAACACCTCCCCAAATACATACTAAGCTAGGTATTCATTTTCCCTTCTTATATTTTGTTTCATAAATCTTTATTCTTTATACTCTTTTATAGCCACCAGATTAAGTAAAAATTTTGAAGGGCAATAGCCTTATCTACTCCTTTGTATATTTTACAAATCAGTGTAATTCACCTTTTCCCTACTTCTCCCTCTCAACTTTCCAACTTTAATTTAATTAACTGAATTTGGCCCACCATGTCTCACATCAAGGCCAACTAATTTAATTCTTTAATTCTCTTCAGTTCCACTGTTTGGATATGGTTATTATTATTTTTTTATGGTATTAACCTGTAAATATTCTCTATTTGTTTCCATAGTGATAAGATAAGACTTCTGAAAAAAGCCAGACATTCTCTTTAAATTGACTAAATGTTTATTTATTTTCTTACCCTTTTCTTATTATATGGACTTATATATCATTTTAATTTTTTGTTTATTTACTGAATCATTCCATCTAATATCTTGTTCAATTTTTCTTTCTTTATGGGAAATAATTCAAATTCAAATTCCTTCTTCAAGCTGAATAGTGATATTTTTTATTATTGAAGCTTAGTTTTGTATGATGTTATTTTCTTGTGAAAATTGACTTATTTGTGCTTTTATAAAATTCTCTCTCATGTGAGATGACCTATGCCATTCTTTGCCAGGCTGTACTCCTGATTCTCTGATCTTTCTTTATCATTTCACAGATGACCTCTTCATCCTAGAAATTCACTTCATCTCTGGCATTCTTACATTAGAAGTTCCCTCTCTATCTTTTGGTTTCTTCTTCTGATTGATTGGTTCCTTGGGGAACCATTATTCAAAGAAGGACACCAGACTAAAATGTCTCTTTTCCCCCTTGTGATTTGCATTCTTGACTTGTTGGACATTTCATACTACCCTCCTCCAAGCTCCAGGTTTTCCCTCTTTCTCCTTTCCCTCCTTTTGTTTAATTTCTTTTCCATGAGTTCTTTTCTTCTATTAAAATATATGCTTCTTGAGGGTGAGAGCTATTTTCTTTATGCTTGTATTTATATTCCCAATGCTTAGCGTAATGCCTAGCACATAGCAGTGCTTAATAAATAATTATTATGACTACTTAGTTAATAACTACTTAACTTGTTGATTCTTTTTGATAGGTAAAGATTCTCTTCTTGAGATTGCTAGATTGAGATTAATAAATAGAGCATTGGATTTAAAATCATGAAGATTTGACTTTGTGTTACTTATTAAGCACATGGTCCTACACAAGACACTTTTTATCTCTCAGTTAAGTGGGGATTTAAGTAGTATAAGTCTCAAATCAAATATCATATGCTATATTTACAGTTCTTAAATGCTAAATAAATGTTAATTATGACTAATTTATATCTGTTAGCTATTCCTAACTTGGAAGATTCTTTAATGACTATATATGTTTGGTATCCCTGCTTGGAAGATTCTTTAATGACGATGCTTGGAGATTTAGTGATTTTAATTTGCAGCATGTTGAAACAAGGAATCATCTTTCCCTTTAGAATTTTGTAACTATTATTCTATTCTCCAAGGTTCCTAGACAAATTTATCAAAACAACAAAAAAAGATATATAAGACAGGCTTTTGAATTCATTTTGGATTGATTGCAAATGTGTTTTAAGTTAGGAGATGGAAATATATTAGTCTTGTCACATTCTGTTGACATGGCAAGTTGATTTGGTTTTCTAATATCCTCAGATTTTGCTGTATTTTGATTTTTTTAAAGAAAATATGCTTTAGGCTTCTAGGGGAGCAGCAAGAATGGCAAGATAGAGAACTACTCAGCTGTGCTCTCTTAATAGTTTCTTTAAAACAACTTTAAAATAACATTTCAAATCAAATTTTGGAATGATAGAGCTAACAAAGGATCAGAATGAGACGTTCTTCCATTCTAAGAAAGTTTAAGAGTTCAGAAAGGTAGATTTGTGATGTTGGGTGGAAAAATGGCTCTTCATTTATTCATATGGATGAAACCCCAGTGGCAGGACTGGGACATAGTGACAGGAGTAACAGCTTTTGAAACTGTCAAGTGAGAGATGCTAAGGAAATTAGACAAATGATCTAAAATTAGAGAGAATGGCTATATTAGCACTGGACACAAGACTAGATGGTGTTTGGTAAATTCATTGCTTTATATACACTTCTTGATAGAGAAGAACATTTTTTTCATTAAGGGGAAGTGTACGCTCTGAGGACCAATATTTCTTTTGGTTCCAAAAGATCCTGGGGCTTTCAGGAACAATATTACTTTTGATCCCCAATCCAAAGAGATCAGGCATAATTCCACCATAAGAAGTAAGCAATAGGCTGTTATGAGCCAGAACTTGAAACATCTCAAGGGAGATGTTAGAATCCTAGTGTTAACTCAATGAAATAGATACAATGCTTATTGGTTCACACATTAGAGCAAATGATTACAAAGTGATGTCAGTTGCCTAATTTAGCATGGTACTTAGCAAATTCTCTAACTCACTCATATATTTAAGTACTCATTGGAGTTCACAAGTATGGGACATTCACAAAGTTAACGTTGTAACTTTGTGAATTCACACCTCCCTTATTCCTCCCTCAGAGAAGGAGTCAACCTTTAAGAGATCATATATAAGAAGTTGACAGAGGCTCAGTTGGGAGTTCAGTTGAAAAGACTGAGAAGGGAACACTCTGGGAGGAAGCCCACAAGCCCACTCTTGGAGGTAGAGTCATATTCATTTCAACTTTCACCTTGGTGCTGGCTGGAGATATTTAAAAGAAGAGAAATCGAAGCTGGCAGAGGCAAAAGATTAGCAACAAGAGCTCTTGGGACCAAAGAAAGAGGTAAGAAATAAAGGCCTGATTTTATCAGCTGGCTGCATTTGGAGTGATTATTACTCTGAATTGAAACTAAGGCTGCCTCCAGAAAACCTCCCTAAGAAACCTGCTCCCAAGAGAACCATCACATATTATAAAAAAAGAAGAGAACACCATACTCTTTTTCTTCCAAAGTCAACAGAACTCCATGGCAAGACAAAAGTCAAGACAACTAGTGATTGTCCACCTCAGCAAAGGTCTCATCCTGCAGAAGGTGGAACTTGAGCTAAACTATGAAGGACATTAGTCAATTAGTCATTAGTAATTAGTCATTAGTCAAGTTAATTCTATAACTATTGATTATTGCCCACTATGTTCTAAGTTCAAAGAATAATACGACAAAAATAAAAATGCTCTATCTTCAAGAAATTTAAATTCTATTGGCAGCCAATATTTCTGTCCCTGAGTATATTACAAAGTAATACTTTAATACTTACTTCAAAAATATGTGTTTTCATTGTTTTGTATACTCTCTGCTCTACAAATCATAACTCCTCCCTGCTGCTGAACACTCTCTTCTAAGTAGATCAGGAAGGAAATCTTACTACAACCCACATAGATAAGAGTCTTCTATGACTTTCATATGCTTCCTGCATAAAAATACTGAAGAAAATAGCACCTTAAATGAGATAATTAATTAAGTGGAAAAGGGTTGTAAAAATTTAGTGATGGTAATAAGGCATTAAAAAGCAAAGTTGGATATATGGAAAAACAGGTTCAAAATATTACTGGAGAATTTTTTTAAATTAAATTTGGGCAAATTGAGGTGAATGATTCTATAAGAAATCAAGAAACAATAAAACAAAGTCAGATGAATGAAAAAAATGTAAACTATCTTATTTGAAGAACAACTTAGTTTTTTTTTTTTTTTTTTTTTTTTTTTTTTTTTTTTTTTTTTTTTTTTTTTGAACTTCCAACTTGGGTTTCATTGACCTCATAATATTTTATTATTTTCAGTTACTGTGATTTAGTTTGTTATTGTATACAGATTGTAAGTTGTTTCCATTTCTTATTCATTACTGATTCAATATTCTAAGACCACAGTTGAAGAAGTTGGGGAAAGAGTTGGGGCTTTTTGCGAGGGGGATGTGTTGAGACTGAGATTGTATTTTCCCTTCTATTTAACTATATTGACTTCATTCTCTAGGCTCCGATATTCAAGATGGAAATTTTATCTCTAAAATTTGTGCCACTATGAAGCTTCCTCTCTACTAAGTTTTGCTGAAATTCCTCTAACTACTTATGGATCTCAGAAATATGGATCAACAATTTGGTCAACAAATTTATCATTTTTTTTGACCAAATCAAAAGTAACAACGTGATGGATCAGAAAAAGGTAGCACCTTTGCTTCAGTGGAAGCCAGCAATACTAAGTGAATACTTAGTATAAATGAGAACTTTTCAAACATGGTGAAAAATCTTTGAAGATGCAGAAATAAGAGATTCTAGACACAAATGAACAACTTGTATGGTGACATGGAAGAAATTGAAAATGTGTGAAGCAGAGTCAGCTGTAATTAATCTTAAGACATAGGTGGGAATAAGATTATGAAGATAGAAAAAATGCCACATAGAAAAAAAAAAAGTTTGTGTTTTATCCAAGAGACAGCAGTAACCAACTGGATAATCTTTAGCATACAAGTTTTTTTGTCATTAGTAATGTCAATTAAGTAATTGAATTGAAGGAAAAATTGGAGATGATCATAGAATCATATATTTAGAGATACTATAGGAAGCTTAAAGACAAGTTTGTCCAGTCCCCTAGTTTTTTGGATAAGAACATTAAAACCTTAAGTAATTTGCCCAAATTATGAAAGTAGCAACTGGCACAGTTAGTATTTTAGCCACATCTTTTTACTTCAAGTTAATACTCTTTCCAATCAACTCTACTACTTACATCACAATAGAATGGTTAAAAGCATAAGCATTTATTAAGAATTTATTATGTGACAAACACAGTGCTAAACTAAGGACCTAGGTGGAAATGTCTGATAGATATTTGGGGATGTGCAGTTGTAGTCAGGGCTGAATAAAGAGGTATGAGAGTCATTAGCATAGAGATGGTAATTGAATTCATGGAAGTTGATGAGATAGATCACCAATTGAAAATTATAGAATGAGAAAAGTGGTTTCCTTAGAGAATACCCAGTGCTGGTGAACAAAAACTAAAGAAAGTACCAGCAACGATGACTGAGGAGGAGAAATAATCAGCCATGTAGTAGGAGTACCAGGATAGAATAATGTTGCCAAAAAAAAAAAAAAAAAACCTAAAGGAAAGAAGTACCACAATAAAGAGAGTGATCAACTGAATTAGCGGCCTCAAAGAAGAATTGGAATTGAGAAAAAGCCCATAAAACTGGGCATTTTAAGGGGACATTGGTAACTCTGGAAATAGTAGTTTCAGTTAAAAGTTGAATTACACTGCAGAGAATTAAGAAAAGAAAGAGAGTAAAGTAAGTTGTCACTAATTACAATCTCCTTAAGTAATTTACTTACAAAAATGGAGGAGAGATCTATGATAATACTCATAGAAATGAATGAATCAAGTGATGGTCTTGAGAATTAAGAAATGAGTATATTTTAGGTATCCAAGAAGAATCAAAATTAATAGAGAGAATAGGGAAGATAGAAAAGAAAATTTGAAGAAGGCATTATCGACTAGGAACATTTATGCATGATTGCCTTGCCTTGAGACAGGTAGAATGGAGTGTGGGAAGGTATCAGAATCATGTGAGATGAAGAGGAATGATTAGAAAGGTGGTTTCTGCAAATAGCCTCTATTTTTAAGTGAATATGAGGTACATGAATGGTCAAAACAACAAAAAAAATTGATGAAACAATGTTGGTTAGTTGGGGCAGGTTGATATAGTGTGCTTTCTCTAATCAGGACAGTACTGCCCCAGGGCAAGAGCTAGAAATAGTATTGGGAATCAGAGTAGCAGTAGTACTCAGTGATAGCAGACTGGCAGAGCAGAGAGAAATTAGGATGACTAATTGTTACAATATTATAGATGAGGAGTGAGGAGAACTGAGACTAAATTAATGTTTTAGTGACTAAACAGGCAGTATTAGAAGGAATTTGTGGAGATAAAATGACATAGAAACTAATTGGATAGGAAAAAGTGAAGGAGAATGAGGATTGAAGCTATAGCTGTGAGGTGACAATAAATCATGGTGATCCAGATAAAAGCTGAAGCAATTAAAAAAAGAGGATAGCTTTGGTTGTAAGCAATGACATTTTGAAATTCTTTTGATTTCAGATATCTATATGCCATGTAGATGGAGATGAAAGAGACTTCAAAAATCAGATGGTTTATCTTTAACATGAGGCATCAGTACCCTTCACAACATTGCCCACATGTGGATAGTGTACCACACTTGAATAATAAAGTATTCTTTTTTATTTTGGTGTGTCACTATTCATATGTCTATGTATCTATCTATCTATCTATTTATCCACCTATCTATTTATCTAATATTCCATTCTGGAATATTTCTAATTAATTATATATGTATTGTTGTGGTGTTTTTAGTAATTTCAGCCACATCCAAATATTTGTGTCATCATTTGGCATTTTCTTGGCAAACATGCTAATGTGATTTGCCATTTCCATCTCCAGCTCACTTTTATTTTCTTTTTAAAATTTTTAATATAACTTTTTATTTACAAAACATATGCATGGATAATTTTTCAACATTGATCCTTGCAAAACCTTCTGTTCCAAATTTTCCCCTCCTTCCCCCCATCTCTCCCCTAGATGGCAAGTAGTCCAATACATGTTAAATATGTTAAAAATATATGTTAAATACAATATATGTATACATATTTATACAGTTATCTTGCTCCACAAGAAAAATCAGATCTAGAAAGAAGGAAAAAAATCTGAGAAGGAAAACAATAACAGAAAGAATTAAAATGCTATGTTGTGGTCCACACCAGTTCCCATAGTCCTCTCTCTGCGTGTAGATGGTTCTCTTCATTACTGAACAGTTGGAACTGGTTTGAATCATCTCATTGTTGAAAAGAGCCATGTCCATCAGAATCAATCATCTTAGAGTCTTCTAGTTGCCTTATATAATGATCTCCTGATTCTGCTCCTTTCACTTGGCATCAATTCATGTAAATCTCTCCAGATCTCTCTGAAATCATCCTGTTAGTCATTTCTTACAGAAAAAAAAAATCATAACATTAATATACCATAATTTATTCAGCTATTCTCCAATTGATGGGCATCCATTCACTTTCCAGTTTCTATCCTCTACAATAATAGCTGCCTCAAATATTTTTGCACATGTGGGTCCCTTTCCCTCCTTTAAGATTTCTTTGGGATATAAACCCCATAGTAACACTGCTGGGTCAAAGGTTATATACAGTTTGATAACTTTTTGAGTATAGTTCAAAATTGCTCTCCAGAATAGTTGGATCCCTTCAGAGTTCCACCAACAATGTATCAGTGACCCAGTTTTCCAATATCTCCTCCAACATTCCTCATTATCTTTTTCTGTTATCTTAGCCAATCTGAGAGGTGTGTAATGGTATCTCAGAGTTGTCTTAATTTGCATTTCTCTTATCAATAGTGATTTGGAGCAGGTTTTCATATGACTACAAATAGTTTCAGTTTCTTCATCTGAAATTTGTTCATTCATATCCTTTGACCATTTATCAACTGGAGAATGGCTTGATTTCTTATAAATTAGAGTCCATTTTCTATATATTTTGGAAAGAGGCCTTTATCAGAACATTTGAATGTAAAATGTTTTCCCAGGTTATTGCTTCCCTTCTAATCATGTCTGCATTAGTTTTGTTTGTACAAAAACTTTTTAACTTAATATAATCAAATCTATTATGTTATCTATTTTGTGATCAATAATGATCTCTTGTTCTTTGGTCACAAATTCCTTCCTCCTTCACAGTTCTGAGAGGTAAACTATTTTATTTATTTATTTATAATTTATTTATTTATAATTTTTTTTTTTTATGTCAAGATCATGAACCCATTTTGACCTTATCATGCTATACAGTGTTATTTGTGAGTCAATGCATAGTTTCTGCTGTACTAATTTCCAATTTTCCCCACAGTTTTTGTCAAAGAGTGAATTCATATTCCCAAAGCTGGGGTGTTTGGGTTTTTCAAACACTAGATTGCTATCGTTATTGACTGTTTTGTCTGATGAACCTTAGCTATTCCACTGATAAACTGCTCTATTTCTTAGCCAATACCAACATTTTTTTAATGACTGCTGATTTATAATATAGTTTTAAATTCCAGCTCATTTTTCAAATGAGGAAATTGAAGGAAACAGTAAACATCTGAGGCTAGATTTGAATTCATATCTTCCTGACTTCAGACCTTTTTATCCACTGTGCCACCTCCACATATATACATATGTAATATTTCATTTTGGAATAGTTCTAATTAATAAGGACATATATTATTCCTAAGGACATATATTCATAGAAAAAATTCACAAATAATTTATACTTTTTATTAATTTAAAAAGAGTGGTGTTCACGTTAATGAAAATTTTGGGCATATAGACTTCATATTTCTTTAAATTGTGATAGAATCAATGATTTAAAGATAAAATGAACTTAATGATTATCTCAAACAATCCCCATATAGTGAGGAGGAAACTGAGGCCCTACAAAATAAAATGTGGTTCTTGGTTAAGGAGCTAGTAAACAGATGTGATTCAAATATAGGTCCTACTCTGATTTCAAACTCAGCAGTGTTCTTTTATTGTCATCCTGCATTGCTTTCCAAGGATCAACTTTCATCAGAAGTTGGACTGTTGTGGATATGGTTATTCAGGATTTTAGCCTCCATGGGAATGATATATTTCATATTTCCCCAAGGAATGACATTTCTACTTCAACACAAACTAGTGTTATCTGTTTGTTATATACAGAATACAATAAAAATTCATTCTTTTGCTTGGCCCCCTAATGCAGTACAATGCTAGTATGCTGATGCATTATAACAGTGATAAAAGGGGCTCTATCTTAATATGGCTAGATTAAATCTGAAACTTCCAGCTGGCTCCCATGCTGAGGCCTGCAGAAGCCTTAAAGAATCTATTTATTGTGGCTTGTACAATCTACAGCAGCAGAGAACTCCAACTGAGGATTTATTGAATCTGGCATAAGTGCTCATTTTTGTTGGATGTTTGCATATAATTTTATTAATTCAACTTTTACCAGATTCCAATATTTTTGGTTAGCATGGGACTTTAAAATTAGTGGGCCATCTGCTTTCAATGCTGTAGGCTATTTGCTGCCAAAGATTTGGAAGACACAAAAAGTATGTGATCTGCATATTGTCTCAGTTAAATAAATAAAATAATTAGAGGGAAGCATTTACCATTGTCCAAATGTGTTTTCAAAGCCTTCATTTTCAATCTATGTTAACATGCCTTCTGAGTATTGAAATAAATCAACAGAAGTACATTTTGATACATAATTATTTCAAAATATGATAGAGATAAGGGTGTCTTTTTCCTTATTTACTTAAATTCTAGGATTTCAGAATGGATTTTTGATATCATGTTTTCCAGCTTCTTTATTTTATATTACAGAGCTATCAGGTAATTTGCCTAATGTCACATAGTGAATGAAAATAGCCATATCCTAGGAAAATCAAAAATCTCTTAATTTACCAGGTCAGTATTCTTTCCTTTATGGCATGTATCCTCTCAAAGAATTCTAAAACATCCTACTTATAATGGAATTTTTTTCTTTTGGAGCACAATATCGTTTTATTGTTATTATACAAAATCACAATTTGTATATATTTAACTTAAAGTTTATTTTTAAAGGTCCAAGACACTTCATTAGTAAAAATATGTTTATATCTTGGACACTGCTATTACATCCTAGAACATCCAATGAGACATAGAACTATTTTCATAATATCTCTATCATAGCAAAGGATTCATAATACTCAAATGCAAAATGGGATAGCTAAATTTATTTAGAAAACTGATCCAGAATATTTTAGGATCATGGAGAAATGCTGCAGTACTCATCACACTCACTTCTTTACCAGTGTCCATGTTTCATTGTTCTGTATTGATAATAGATAATACTAGTGACTATAGGGAGAGATGTGAAGACTGGAAGTCATGTAACTTCCATGGAAATATGTAGATAATGGAAGAGGAGATGCCCTTATCAGGAGGGGGCAAAATGATTTCAGAGGTATTTTAATAACCCACTATTAAAGTTGTGGAAAAATGGAATTATTTATGAATTTTCCTTTCCCTTATAGGGAAATAGAAACAACCAATAGGGTATAGTGGTTATAATCCTGAAGCCGTCATTTGTTTACCCTCAAATAAATTATTTTCCATCTTGGGGTCTCAGTTTCTTCATCTGTAAAACAAGGAGATAATCTCTAAGGCCTATTTCAAACTGAAAATGATTCCTTAGTGTTCAAGCAGCTGCGATTTTAAATCTTCCAGGAATCTAGTGGCTGCATTTCAGTGTGCGCTAGTGAAAAGAACCCATAGATTTTGGAAGAATTGCTAGAAAGAAAGATACTATTTCATAATACTTAACAGAGGCTATTTAAGGGGAATATAAAATGCTAAATATTTTTAGTAAGGATGAATAAGCTATAAAATGTCTATATAAGCCTCCAATTAATGTCTTTCAAGCTATTTCCATCATATATAAGGAGTCAGATGGTCTTCAAAAATTTCCCTTATTCTAACTCTAAACTGCTTTGAGAACACCAAATAGCAGTACTGACACACAGGAATTATAAAGATCATTTAGGTCAATATTTCTTATTATAGAATATGCTCAGGGATATGCTGGTAAAAATTTAGCAACCACCTATCCAGAAAGGAAAACACATTAAAGTTTAATATGCATAATTCAAATTTTCATCATTACATTTTAAAATACAATCAAGAAAACAATGAGTCAAGCAACAATTTGCAGCATTTACTAATTTACAAGGTGGAAATACACTGGAATAATCCAGAGTTTCTAGGAGTTGGCTACACTCTATGGGCCTATAGATTCCTCCTAAAATGCAAGAGTATATTTAAAGGAGAGCATACATTTAAATATATATATATGTAATATATATACATACATATAGCTCTCTGTATACAAATATATATGCATATATAGATATGGGTAGATAACTATTTCAATATAATTAATTTCCTTTATATTTTACTAGATACTTGATTCTGAGAAGGAATGCCCGGGCTTCACAGATTGTCAAAGGAGTCTTTAAAATACAGATAAAGTCTAAAATACCCTCCAAGCCTTTGATTTCATAGAGAACAATAAGCAGGGTTGGAAAGTGATTTGATCAGGGTCATGCAGGTAGTTAAAGCTGACATTAAAAACTAGACCTTTGACTATAACTTTATGAATAAAACCATTAGCCAGTTTTATTAAAAATGTGTTTGATTATTGGGAAAATTCACAGAATCAGTGTTCTTTTAATAAGAAATACCTTATTAATGTTGCTGTTTAGAATTCCTCTTAAGGCTAGCCTACTTATATTAAGAAATAGATCAATAGCTTCTTAGAAAAAGCAAAAATTAGTGTTCTGCCTTCTAAACAGAATCAGCCAGTGGGAGTTGATTCTGATGAGGTAATGCTTCTAGTTTGATGCCTATTGAACAGATGGATGGGTTGCCACTTCGTATCTTGCTGGAAATTTGTGATGTGCATTTCTGGGAAATAGGTTTTTCTCTAAATTGCAAGGTTCAGGGTTCCTCTTATTAAATGATTCTTTAGTATTTTCCTCATTTAAATCCCATCTTTAATTTTTACTCTTCTTGATCAAATGCACCATTACACTTTCAAGTCCTATAGTACAGCTAGTGGTTTGAATAAGGAAAAATTGTATTACACAAGTCATTTTCTTTCCTCTGGCAGGTTGCAGCAGAGTGCAAATGAGACAGAGGCCTGAATCTCAATCCCCATGTGGGGCAGTTAGCTTCATGCTGTTCTGTAGACACAGGCTGCACCCCTAATCCTAGCCAGCTGTCTTGAAATTACTGCTGTTGGTTATGAGGAGAACCAAACAAAAGAGTGTGGATGGATAAGTATAAATCCATCAACATGACTGGAAAACTACTTGAAAATGTATAGTGGGCTAACAAGCCAGAGCATTATCATTATATTAATATGATGAATGTCAGGTTACAAGATAGATCCAAATAATGACAGTACTGTATGCCCAGAAAAATAATAAATATTATTTAATGAGGACAAGTCTCTCTCTCTCACTCCTACCTCCAAATCCCTGCTGTTCTGGGAAGGTTTTCCTTCTAATCAATTTTCACCTATATTTCTCAATCCATTTTATTGAATCTTGTCAAAGTTAGTTACATCTCCTTGCTGAAGTCGAATTTTCAAGTTATAAGATTATGAAGTGTGGATATATAAAAAAAGATTCTTTTTATTTATTCATTCTTTCACTTATTTTCTATTGATTCATTTTCTTACTTATACCTTCCTTCCTTCCTTCATTCATTCAGCTAATTATTTAAAGCAGTGACATCCAGGTATTTTTTATTTAGAACTTTAGAGTTGGGGTCGCTTAGAGATCATATAGTTTATCTCAAAATCTATTTTGGAAGCAGCAAGGTGATCTAGTGGTCTCAGTGCTGAATTTGGAGAAAGAAAGACATGAGTTGGAATCCTGATTTAGACATAGCTGTACAATCACGGGCAGGTCCCAGCCTTAGTCTTGCTCAATTCCTTATCTCTAAAACAGAGATAACAACTTGTAAGTCTATTGCTGTACAGATTGAAAGGCATAACATACACACACACACACACACACACACACACACAAAAAAAAACTTTTCAAAGATTAAAGTTCCATAGAAATGCTAGTTTTTTATTATTATTTTGTGCATGGAGAAACTGAGGCTCAGATTTTTGAAATGACTTCCTTAAGAACACATGGTGAACAATAGTCAAATAAAGACTCAATTTGAGATCTTCAAAGTGTATCTTTTTACTCTAATCACCGACCCCTTGATCTTTGAAATATTAAAATTACTTTTCATAATTATTATTTTTCAATATAAAACTGATTGAGTTGAAACTTCAATTGAAAAATGAAGATTTGGGACTATATTTTCTTTAAGATAGCATTCAGTTCTAAATCTATATCCACATGAAATCATGATGTCAACTTGGAGTTTTCTATAAATAACCACATCCCACCCTTTTTCTTTTCTATCACCAGTAGCTTCTCCCAGAGATGCAGACAGAGGTCATTAAAACCTATGCAAAAATGTACATTGAGCAGACTCATTAGATATATCATTAGTTCATCACATCTTTCTGGAAGCTTAATAGGTGCAGAAAAACCCTGTTTCCTTTTTTGCTTTTCCAAATATGATCTGAAAAATCATATCATAGATACAATAGATAGATAAAGATATCTATATCTGATTTCTACAGATTATACATGATAGATATAGAAACAATCAGTTCTTCTATGCCAAGAAACTTTGGCAGCAAAATGGTGAAAAATGGGAAATAAAATTTCAGAACTCATTTGAAGGGCTTATGTTGGGGTCAGAAATATTCTCTATATATTCTATCAAAATTCGGTTATTTGGTATTAGATCTCACAGAATCATGACTGTAACTGTAGGATTTCTGCATCCATCTCTTAATAAGTTCTGATTTCATCAGGTTTAGCTACATAGTCAACAGTTAGAAACAGGTTTATCTTCAAAAAATTTCTACGAAGCAAATCAACAATCTCCTTTAATATAATGGCTAATATGAATACTTTTAAAATGAATAAATTTCCATTTAAATTTTCTATACATATGCAATTTGGAATAATGTTGAAATCCTAGAATGAATATTTCTGCATCAGATTTCTACCGAGCTGACTCTTGGCTTGAACCTGATATCATCTCAGTTAAAAGTGTAATCTACAGCTTGCTAAAGTAATTTTTCTGTTAAATCTGCTCCAATTGTATATAGTTAACATGTAGCTGAAATATAAATGCTAAAATTTTATTTCATTAGATATTTATCGTGGCCTCTGTGGGCAAACTATAAAGGAAAAAGAGTTTCTTCAGTGAAGTGCTGTCTGTACTAGTTATTCATCATGTCCCCCAAAAGACGCATGACAATTTGTTATATTTTATTATATTCATAGGAGAAAATGAACTCTTTTATCATATGTAAGGTGAGTGCTTTTATGTGTGTGTATTTTTATTAGTATGATAAACATAGTATGATAAAAAGAAGAAGAAGAATTAATAATAAGACATTTTGTCATATACCTTGAACACTTTACCACAAACACTACAACATCAGAGGCAAGAGTTTATACCATGTGAGCAACTGAGGAGGTACACATGGGTAGGAAGCATTTATTGTAATATATACATTTTGAAAGAGATTTGATATTTCTTCTTTTTCATAGCAATGCCTTTCATTTATACCAGGAATGTTTTTTTTTTTTCCCTTTGATCTTAAATGGTGAGATATCTTTGGTAGGATCTATTTTTCTTAATTTTTGATCATTGCTAGGCTCTATTCATTTTAGGGTCACTTTTTGATGTGGCTCATCTGTGTAAATGGATATGACACCCATTTTAAACAATTAAAAACTGACCTATTTTAGCAAAATGTTCATGTAAAAATGGAAATGGATAAAAAGTAGACAATGGAACAAAGTATCTCCATTTATTAATGGAATTTATCCAATGTAATTCATTGGCCACAACAAGGAGATTTAAAAAGCCTAGAAATATTTTATTTTTGCCAAGAAACACATGGTTTCCTTGCCAAGGAAAGAGAGATTGCAGCCAAAGACAACATTGTTTGTAAAATTGAACTTGCTTGTAAAAATCCTATGAAGGAGCATAGTAAAACATGATTAGTAGGATTGCTACACATAACAGCAAGGAGCAGTCACTCAGTTAGAGACTCAACTCTGATATTCTGACCATATTTAAGATGGAGGAAAAATACCTGAGAAAAATGGAAAAGAATCATCAAGATTTTTGCAGCTAATTCTATGTTCGACTAATACTTGTGTAAGATTTGAATTCAACTTAACATGCCTTGATATTTTAAATGTGGAAGTGGCAATGACACAAATAAATATAGCAATGAGAAGGGTTGAAAATACAAAAGAGAAACATACTGAAGGTCTTACATTTTGTAGGATACTGTATGATCAGATCTCAAGAAATCTGAAAAGTAAAGATGTCAAATACTTGGGTGGTGTTGGGAGAATGTTTCAGTTTTATAATGACTTAAAAACAAGACAAAATGTCAATACCTACTTACTGTTATGAATGTTTTCCCATTTCTACAAAATTTGTATGAGAATAATCTAAACAGGCATATCAACTGCATCCTTGAAGACAAGAAAAGGGCACATATAGAGTACAGAAAATTAGCTGAAAGTTGTACTTTTTATTGATTACAAAAAAAGCATTTGAATCAGCAAAACAAATTCCACTTTAAATTCAATCCACCATTATGTTTCCCATGTAATATGGAAATATTGAATTATAAAAGAAAAGGTGACAGCTTAAGAATTTAGTCAATGGCTTCCTTATTCTTCATGCCAAATAAGATACTGGGAAGCATTCATAAAGGTATTTGCTGAAGACATGGAGAATATCTAGTACCAGATTCAATTAATTGCTAAAAACAATCCCTATTGAGGGTGATCTTTTGATATTCTTATTTTCAGATGACATCAAATATACAAAATGAAAAGTCTCCTAGGTGAGTTCTATCATCATTTGTAAAGGTTAGACCTAAGGCAAAATCAAGTGAATTAATGATGTATATTGCTTTGTATAAGAGTTTTTTAAATAAGGTGTCTGGGCATAGATTTTTAAAAATACATGAACCTGGAACTTTTAATAATCTGTTAAATCTTTCAAATATAACTAATCTTGTTGGCAATCTTAAGTATTTCATTCATTCTAAACACTATTCTGAAAGTAAGTCTTCAATGTTTCATGATATTGACAATAGCATTCAAGATAAAAAAAAAAGGTATTAAAAATCTTTGCTCTAAACTTTAATATGTGGGTGCTTAGAAAATACGTAGGACCTGTCCACCAGAATAGCTATATCTTAGATACTGCAGAAATAAGAGGAGACTTTTGGGCTTGATTGCCTTTGGGAAATTAGACAGTGATTTTTAATTGCCTCAAACTTCATCTTGAAATAAGAATCAAACTTTTTATTATACTTTCCTACTATTATTTTGTAACTATGAATCTTACAATAACAAAATCTTCATAGAATTACATTTTCCAATACTCAATGTATATAAATAGCAAAGAAGTAAGAGGAACAAGAATATAAAATATATCATTAAAGAGGTACACGATCGAAAAATTAGGCAGTTATTTTACAAATTTACGAGACACCCACTATGTTTTATTGATATTCATGTAATTTCAATGTATCTAGATATCCCTATGTTCAATAGGCATTCTCTGTACAAAAATGTAGAAAAAATAGGTAACAGCAATACATGAGTTTTCTAAAATTTAACCATTGAAAGGAGAAAAGAAAGGTAAGGAAATAAGTAATTATTAAATACCTGCTATGTACCAGGAACTGTTTTGAGAGCTTTGCAAATATAATCGCATTAGAATTTTGGAAAACTCCTGGGAGATATGCGTTATCATTAACACATTAATAATTGTGGAAACTGAAGTAGACAGAGGTTAATTTACTTGTCCATGATAACATAGCTAGGGCGAGATTTAAGTCTTCCTGACTCTAGACCCACTGAATTAATTATTGAATCACTTAGCTGGAAGAAGTATGCATATTGATAAGATCAGAAATCCATCAAACTATAGAAGAAATGTATCACTTCAAATAAGGGTCAAAGAATTCACAGTTACAAAATGAAGCAAGCATATTTAGATTTAATTTTTTGAAAGCTCTCTCTCTCTCTCTCTCTCTCTCTCTCTCTCTCTCTCTATATATATATATATATATATATATATGTTTGTGTTGTATCTTTTTCTATTTAATTTAACATAGGTCTTGTATGAACAAGAACAGAGAGAAAAGAGATCCTGCCAGATAAGAATTGGTTTAAAGTGCTTGGGATGGTTATTCTGCATGAAAGAAGATACTGATATTTAGTATATGATATTTGTCTTCTAATTCTTAAAGGACTGTTATGTGGCAAAATGACTAGATTTGTCTTTCTTGTTACCAAACAATAGAACTGAAAACAATTAATACAATCTGTCATATCTATGGAAGAAATGTTGATAACAATAAGAGGTTTTGAAAAAGCAGAAGCTGAAGGAACATATATTTTTTATGTTGTAAACAAGATTCATTCTTTGAAAAAGTTGGCCTAGATGGTAAGTTGGTTCTAGGGCTCATTGGGGACATTGGCCCTATTTCTCTTGTCCTTTCTTACTGGGAGAAATGAATTTACAGATAGAAACCAACCTGGATTTCTCCAGTCTGAACTCAGATCACGTAGGACTTTAATTGTTGAACAAATAAACCTTTAATAGTGGTTGCACCATTTTGAGGTCCTCCCTAGATTTTAAATTGTCTGATTCTTTTATTTTCTTGATTTAGTAATAGAGACCTCTATTGAATGTACCTGTGAATATTTAACAATTGAATCTTTGAAAAAAATTAAGTTAAATGCTCCATCATCAAAATACCTCAAAGAAGAGAAATGAAAATTCACTTCACATTTTTTCTTTGCAAATTTGTTAAATGATTTATGTGGAATATTGTATATAGTTTGACATTTCATTGATGTTTTCATTAATTTCACTGAAAGTCTTCTAGTTCCTGTTTCTGCTTTCAGTTTAAAGTTTTCAGTTTCAGTTTCTTGTTTTATTCTTTAACATAGGGTTATTTCACTGTGGGTGGCTCTAGATAGACAGATTTATCAAGAAATGAAAGTATTATAAAATGTAGGATATTGATAAAATTGATAAAATCATTGGACAATGATTTTATGTGTATTATGTATACATATATATGGAATAAATATATATTTATTGAAAGAAGGAACATGTATATTTATAAATGCATAAATATACATTCATGAGATCAAAAGAAAGGTAAAAACTGTTTGCTCTTGAAAAGTTCACAGTATAATTGGGGAGATAGCTATATCCAAATATGTGCTAAACAGGATAAATGGCAATAATCCACAGAGGGAATTAAGAATTGGGCAAAGCTTTGTACAGACAGAGAAATTTTAACTAGGTTTTGAAGGAAGCAAAGTCATTTAAATTTTGTGGATGTGATGTACTAAAAATCACTAAATAGGGAAAGAGGAAACTAGGATTTGTATTCTAGTTCCATAAGTAAATACTTTTGTCACTTTGGTTATTGACTTTTTCCTGAGCTTTAGTTCCTTAATTTATAATTTGAAGAATTTGACTTCTATAATCATTAATTGAATTAATTTTAATAATTAGATATACTAGTAGTTGACATGTATATGATGCTTTAAAGTTTGGAAAATGTGCTATTTGATTTGATCCTTACAACATCTTATGATAAGAGATGTTATTATCATTGCTATTTTTATGATATAAGTAACAATAATTCTTTTATATTCAATGAACCTATACAATGAGAACATAACCACTGTTCATTTATTAAATAAAGATGGAATATCACCAGTCCCATCACTTGACATCTTAGCCTTTGTCTTGCCACTGTACTCTGATGGCTATGGAGGAAAGAATAAAGCTGATAATTTTTTGCAACTTTATCTCACTTAAATCCAATTCATTTTCAAGTCAAGATATGACTTTCCGAATGTCATTAGTCCTCTTTGAAGATGGAGGATAAATAACAACAATAATTATTGAAAAGCAAAAGGGATAGGCTTCATTTCTAAAATATATAGGGAATTGTTTCAAATTCGTAATATCACAAGTCTTTCCTCAATTGATAAATGGTCAAAGGATATGAATAGATAATTTTCAGATGAAGAAATTAAAGCCATCTATAGTTATATTAAAAAAAATTTAAGTCATATTTGATCAGAGAAATGCAAATTAAAACAACTCTGAGGTGCCCCTCCCAATTTCAAATTGGTTAAAATGACAGAACAACATAATGATAGATGTTGGAGGGGATATGGGAAAAGTGGGACATTAATACATTGTTGGTGGAACTGTGAATGAAACCAACCATTCTGGAGAGCAACATGGAACTATGCCCAAAAAGCTACC
Source organism: Antechinus flavipes (assembly GCF_016432865.1). Classification (NCBI taxonomy): domain Eukaryota; kingdom Metazoa; phylum Chordata; class Mammalia; order Dasyuromorphia; family Dasyuridae; genus Antechinus; species Antechinus flavipes. The sequence continues at coordinate 197,177,889 of NC_067399.1, forward strand.
AGACTGTACATTTTCTTTGATCCAGCAGTGTCTCTAATGGGCCTATTTCCCAAAGAGATCATAAAGGAGGGAAAAGGACTCACATATGCAAAGATGTTTGTGGCAGCCCTTTTTGTAGTGGCAAGAAGCTGTAAATTTAGTGGATATTCATCAATTGAAGAATGGCTGAATAAATTATGGTATATGAATGTTATGGAATATTATTGTTCTGTAAGAAACGACCAGCAAGATGATTTTAGAGAGACCTGGAGAGACTTACTTCATGTACTACCAGGAGGGTATTATACATGGCCACAATAAGACTATGCGATGATCAGTTCTGATTTATGTGGCTCTTTGCAACAAAGAAATGATTGAGGCCAGTTCCAATGATCTTGTAATGAAGAGAGGCATCTACACCCTGAGAGAGAATTGTGAGAGCTGAGTGTATATCACAACTTAGCATTTTCACTTTTTTGTTTGTTTTTTGCTTGCATTTTCTTTTCTTTCTCAGTTTTTTTTTTCCTTTTTGATATAATTTTTCTTTTGTGATCTGATAATTGTGGACATATGTATAGAAGAATTGAACATGTTTAATATGTACTGAAATACTTGCTTTCTAAGGAAAGGTTGAAGGAAAGGGAAGGAGAAAAAATTTGGACCACAAGGTTTCGCAAGAGTGAATGTTGAAAATTATCTTTGCATATGTTTTAAAAATAAAAAGATTTAATAAAAATAAATTAAAAAAAGAAAGACCTGGAAAGATTTACATGAAGTATTGTGAGAAAGAATCAGGAATACACTCTACATAGTAATAGCAAGATTGTGTGATGATCAGCTTGGTTCTTTTCAATAATTCAGTGAACCAAGACAATGCCAATAAACTTTAAATGGAAAATGCCATTTATGGGGCAGCTAATTGGCATAATGGATTGACCACCAATCCTGAAGTCAGGAGGACCTGAGTTTGAATCGAGCCTTAGACAGTAAACACTTCCTGGTTGTGTGATCCTGGGCAAGTTACTTAACCTCAATTTTCTCAGAAAAGAAAAGAAGGAAGAAAGGAAGGAAAGAAGGAAGGAAAGAAGGAAGGAAGGAAGAAAGGAAGGAAGGAAGGAAGGAAGGAAGGAAGGAAGGAAGGAAGGAAGGAAGGAAGGAAGGAAGGAAGAAAGGAAGAAGGAAGGAAGGGAAAAAGGAAAAGAAAGAAAGAAACAATGAGAAAAAGAAAGAAAGGAGAGAGGGAGGGAGGGAGGGAGGAAGGAAGGAAGGAAGGAAAGAAGGAAGAAAGAAAGAAAGAAAGAAAGAAAGAAAGAAGAAAGAAAGAAAGAAAGAAAGAAAGAAAGAAGGAAGGAAGGGAAAAAGGAAAAGAAAGAAAGAAAGAAAGAAAAAAGGAAGGAAGGAAGGAAGGAAGGAAGAAAATGCCACTTACATCTAGAGAAAGACTGAATATGAATTTTAAAAAATTATTTTTGCTTTTTTTTTTCTTCTGTTTTATTTTTCTCTTGTGGTATTTCCCTTTTGTTCTAATTTTTCTCTCTCAATATGATTCATAAGGAACAATGTTAAAAATAAATAAATACACACACACACACGTGTATATATATATATATATACATATATATATCCCCAAAATGTTGTTTTTTATAAGAACCTGGGGAAAAAAATAAATTAAAAAAACAAGAAAGAAAAGCAAAAGGGATGACTACTGAAAAGACTTCTTTAAAATATAATGATTAAAGTAATTTATTACCTGGATTAAATAATAAATTATCCCCCATTAAAAATAAAACCTTTATAATAAAACAAATTTTCGCCACATCTACAATATATTTTTATCTCAATTTACATTTTAACTTTCTCACCTCTTTGGCAGGAGAATGGTTGCACATTTTATTTTTATACTTCAGACTTTTTTTTTAATCTAATTGATTAAAATCCCAAAGTCTTTCAAATTTGTATTTTCTTATAATGTTTTTATTATATAAATTGTGGCTTTGATTCTGCTCATACCATCTTGCATTTTTATTTCATGCTTTCCCAGTTTCTTTTAAAATAATTGATTTAATCATTCCTTATGATACAATATTCCAAATTAATATACGATAATTATTTATATATTCCCTGAAGTATCTACTCCCTTGACTTTTAGGTTTTACCTACTATGGAAATAGCTGATATATATATATATATATATATATATATATATATATATATATATATATATATATCTCCTTTTAATCTTTCTTTGAACTCCCTGAGGTATGAATCTAGTAGTAGTATATTTCTAATTGATTATCAATTACTAATGTTGTTCCCAAGATGATTGGTTATCTGGGAGTTATTCAGAGGTATTGGTCTTCTGTACTATGTCATAATATCGATCTTAACTTTTTATTTCCCCTTCTCCAAATCTCTGTGACTTTTTTTTGCCAGATGCTTTGGGGTTCTAGTTGGGAGAAAGAATAGAAAAGTATTGTTGCTCTACCACTATCCACCAAAAGGAGTGAATGGAAATTAATGGCAACATATAATGTAGTATAAGTATACTAATAATTTCTCATCTTTAGAGTCTAAACTTGAGGGAATATCCTCAGTCTACCAGATCAAAGCAACTGAGAAAGTATTAATAATTTCTGCAGAAGCACGTGACAGACATTTTATGTAACACTGGGGTAAGTCATTTAACATCCCTGAACCTTATTTTCCTCATCTACATAAACAGGGCATTGGATTTATTGGCCTGTGAGATAATTTTTACCTCAAGAGCTATATTTCTATGAAGGGAAACATATGCTCAACTATGTGACCCAACAAGACAGTTTGTTTTCTGTGCTCTTGAATTGAAATTTCCTTAATGAGAAACTTCATCTTTTATTTTATTTTATTTTATTTTGCCAGGGCTATCCCAGAATGTAAAGAGTTATCTGGAAAAAGGCAGATTTCCTGGGTAGAATCAGATCTTTGAGTTGCTTCATTTGAAAATCCTGGAATCCGTGCTTCTAGCAAGAGAAGGCACATTTCCTCTCAAAAGGGGAAATTTATTAACACCACCAGCCTTGGGGATTGCTATATTTATATTTTCAATCATAAAAATGTATGGAGTAGGAATTCTAGAGAAAATGACAGATCCAAAGCAGAAATTTTCTGGAAGAAATCAAATTTAAAATTAAAATGATGGACCCTGATGGCAGATGAGTTCTAGTGATTGAAGCTGAATTGTGATAGAGGTTAGACAAGAACAAGAGATCAGGATTAGGTCACCACCCCTCTCTACAATTAAGATAAAGGAAAGTAATAGAAGCTATTTTATGTTTATTATCTGTCTCTCACTGTCCTAAGTACTCCCCAGATATTATTTTATATGGCCTGCACAACAATGCTATCAGGTAGAAGATGCTATTATCTCCATTTTGTGGATAAGGCAACTGAGGCAGATGTAGGCTAAATGACTTGTCCAGGGTAGGACAGCTAAGAAGTATCTAAGGCCAGATTTGAACTCTGGTTTTCTTGATTTCAGGTCTCTATACAGGAAGAGTATTTTCTGTGTACTGGGCACCTGGTTTCCCCACTAGTATGGATTATTTAGTGTGACAGTAAAGATCTGATGGGATCAAGGGTTATCCAACATCTCAAAAAATTTTATCTCCGGATATGTCAAATTTTCTTTTAGTATCATTATAAAATGATATGACTCTCTAAGGGCATAAAAAGAGGAAATAACCAGAATTCAAGGATAATTTTAGGAGCCCCTGTAATGCCAGAGAAACTGAGCAAGACAGAGATTAGAGAACATTTTAATATTTTATTAAATGGAGAGAAATACTGGGACCAAATAATCTACGTTGGGTCCCAGGGCTGAATGAGACTATTGTCTCAAAGAATCCAGTCCTGAATATCAGACAGCAAGATTCATTTATAGGATAACAAGAACAATGACATAATGGGGGAGGTACTGGAGAGGTTACTGATATTCTAATAATGTCTAAAATGGATAGACCTTTATCCTGTCAAACATTAAGAAGGAGTGATTATAGCCTAAAGATATAAAACCTTTATCTCATCAAACATTAAGAGGGAAAGGTTATAACCTGAGGCAGAGTAACTAAATAAGTAAAGTAGGAAAACTGGGTCAGGACATTAAAAAAGAACTGTGGCACAACATCCCAAGGTAGAATTTACTTTCAGGGAAAACACAAACTACAAGGTGCATTATCAAGTAGGGGAGGAGTGTCACTCTAAGACAAGGTGAATGTCTTAAGATCCACCAAAATGTCAAAGGTTTCAATTACTTGTTTTATAAAATAACTTTAATGACTTTCCATTCTCTCACAAAGTTGTTATAATCAGATGTGATTATATTCATGTAATGTGTTTTCAAAATATAAAGCTTTATACACAGGAGTAAATGATTTTCATCTTTTCTCCTCCTCCCCCTCCTCCCCTGCCTCCTTCTCCTCCTCTCCTTCCCCCTCCTCTTCCTTTGCTCCCTTCTCTGCTTCCTCCTTTTCCTCCTGATCCCATCTTCCTCCTCCTTCCCTTCCTCCTCTTCTCCCTTGTTTCCCTCTTCCCCGACTCTTCCCCTTCCCCCTCCTCCTCCCTCTCTTGCTCCTTCTTCTTCCTCTTCCTCTTCTTGTTCTTTCCTTCTCCTCCTCCTCCCCTTCCCTCTCCTCCTCCTCCTCCTCTCCTCTTCCTTTTCCTCTTCCTCCTCTTTCTCCTTCTTCTCCTCCTTCTCCTCCTTCTTCTTCTTCTTTTACTTCTTCTTCTTCTTTTTCTCCTTTTTCTTCTTCCCCCTGCTTATTTTCCTCCTCCTCCTCCTCTCTCTGCTAGTTTTAAAAAATATTTCCTCTTTGTAATCATTGGCGTTATCACCACCTCTACCACCACCACTAACACTACCATCACTACACTCACTCCACTACTATTATTTATAGTACTTAGTATTAGTACTAGCACTACTACTACTACTACTACTACTACTACTACTACTCCACATGATGACATATTTCATTTGGATAATATATTTCATTTATACTAGAAGACATAGGGTCTTTCTAGATTTTCATTCACATTGGATATATGTTTAATGAATATGATGATGGATTGTGTGCTGTCAAATATAACTAAATTATCAAAACATTAAAATGTTCAAAAACCATTTGGGATAATACCCATGACTTTTGATGCTTTGACTTTGTTAAATATTGCATCTTTCCATCATGAGGAAAAAAAAAAAAGATAAATAACCCAGATCCAGATAGAACTTTTAACTAGCCTCCAAGAGTTCTTCCAAGGGTCCAGGATAAAATTGTTTTTCTATGTTAAGTTCACAGTTTAGTTTGAACATGTTTGGCTGAAAATATCAAATCATTTTGCCCAAGCAGATGAAGATTGTGGTCATTTTTGAAAAGGAACAAATATATGAATTTAATTAGAAAGGGATTTGACAAGTTCCTTTCCTTTGGAAAAATTTGGAGCAAGGAACTTTTTATGTTTTTTAGTGGTATTGCTGAAAAGTTTTTGATGGTTTTTTTCCTCCCTGTTTGATTTTCTATACCTAATTCAAGCTGAAAAAAAAAAAAAAAAACATTCTCTACTAACTTTTCTTTTAATTCCTGGCAGCTTTAGCATTATTACTGGGCTTTGGTGAAAGAAACATCAGCTGTCATGTTTGTGCTTAATTCATGGCTCTAGTTTTTATCAAGTGGCAGTGAGAAACCACCCAGCTAACAGAGCCAAGGACAGCTTACAAGATGAATTAATAGGGAGAAAGGGATCTTTTCAGAAGTTAAAGATACAATACTTTCCTTCTATAAGGACCACTTCAGATTATAATTCAGCTTTAAGATGATTTAAAGGAATAGCTCAGAATACGTTAGTGCTCTTAATTTTAGCTTTTTTTTTTTTTTTTTTTTTTGTACAAAGGATAATAATAAAAATTTAGGAGCAATGAATTCTGTGTTGCAGATTTAATTTTGTACAGCTTCCTCATGTATAAAATTGTAAGGAGTGGTGGTCAAAGGGAATGCCACAATTGCCAATCATTCTGATGCTATGATTGTATAATCACTTTTATGATCTAGGTGATTATTTCCTTGACCTCAGTTTTCTCATCTATAAAATGGAGTAAATACTTTTTTTTTTTTAAATCAGCCATTGGGAGTTGGTTTAATTCATGTGACATAGAAACTCTACTGGTCTTATAGGATCAGTTAAAAAAACACAATAATAACAAAAAGGAGAAAAATAGCTTAAAGCTTTGCAAAGTTTTTACATATACTACTTTATTGGTTCCTCACAGCAAGTCAGTGAGGGAGTGGCAATTTTTATTGACATTTTATGGAAGAGATATAAAGAAATTACATAGTTTATGAGAGATCACACAATGAGGAGTTCCTAAGGCAGGGGAACTCAGTATCAGGTTTTCTTCACTTAGATTCTGGCACACTATCCATTACATTATATTGAATTTATTAAATTTATTAAATAAAAAAATTCTCTATGTACCAGGCACTGTACCAGATGCTCTGACTATGAAGAATAAATTGAACCACAATATATATAATTACATTTCATATATATGCACATATGTTATACATATATATGTGATATACATATTTTTGTGTATAATTTGTATGTATGTATTTCCCAACGGTCTTAGTTGACTCATTCTGTAAATATATGAAATATATACATATATAATACATGTATGTAACTATACTCTCTGTAGATATGTTCTTTATATATTTAATATACTTATATAAACACATATGTACAGTTACTTTAATATATTTATGTGTATATATACCTTACATATTAAATATTATATTATGAATATATATTTCTGCAGGTATGTGTATATGTGTTATCTGTCTCAGGATTATCTATCAGCTATCATTTGTTTAGATCAGTTTCCCTGATAGAATATAATGCAAAATTCCTGAGGGCAGAGAATGTTTCATTTTTCTGTTTCTATTTCCCGATCCAAAAAGAAAAAAAAAAAATGTGTCTCTGTTATACTGGAATTGTGGTTTTAGTTATACAGTAATTGCAGTGATGAAATTATTTAGTCAGTGCATGTTAGCACTTTCTCTATAATTAATAAGCTTAGGCACTTGAGTGGGTCAGATTGCAATAGTTTATGATTTCCTCAGGATCCCATAGACAGTTTGTATAAGAGATGAGAGAGGAACTCATGGCTTCCTGAATTAATCCCACCATTCTATTTTGCAAAACATAAATACAATGTGTGTGTGTGTGTGTGTGTGTGTGTGTGTGTGTGTGTATGTGTGATTTGGTGGAGTAAGGATGGAGTGATAATTATGAAACCTGAAAGAATAAAGAAAATTGCATAGATTTGACACTTAAACTGAAAGCTCATGGTAACTATCTGTTAGAGACTTTCCTTCTGAGAACTGCCATGTATGCTGTGACAGCTGGTAAGGTGGACCTAGGAGGTAAAAGGGGTTTGGCCTCTGAGGCAAGAGGTTGTGTCTTACAGGTGTTTCCTTGAGATGGCAAGGGATGTGTCCTCTTGCTAGTTCTTTTCTTAGGACACAGCACTAACTCCAGGTGTCTCCTTTCTTCCGATCTACCTACGCAGTGCTGAGTGCGCTAGGCATGGGGTAATCCCAGGGAAGAATAAATATAAATGGCCAGCTTTGCCATAGGCAGAAGAAGGATGTGGAGAGAAATAGAGAGACTCAGGGATTCAGAAACATACATATATTTGCTCTTGCTTCCTGATAACCCCTACTGAGATTACCAATAAAGACTGTTTGACTCCTTAACATGGGCTAGTCTTCATGTCTATAGGGGAATATTCTTGTGTATGGCCCTGGCAATCAGTAGCTTCTAAGGGAGAAGTTATAAATATTGATTCTAAAAAATTTGAAAAGAATGAGTAAATTAAGGTATGTGTTAAAATAAATAACATAAAAATGCATAGAATGAGATTTTTTGCCTTGATCTTCAGACTCCACCATCATGTTCAAAGCACACTATTTTTTTGGTATTTTAATAGTATTTTTCAAACCTGTAAAGATAGTTTTCAGTATGAATTTTTACAAAACTTTGAGTTCTAAATTTTCTTTTCCTCTTCTTTTCCTACCATTTCCCTCACCAAGAAAGCAAGCAATCTGATGTAGGTTAAATATGTGCAATCCCCAAAGCTACACTATTTAAAAGAGTACTTAGAGAGTTTAAAACCATGCCTCTCAAGTATTAGTGGAAGGAAATGGGAATGCTTAATTAGGCTATGAGTAAAAGTCAGGGGTTTTATTTACCGAATTCAGATATTAGAACTATAAAGTCATAGAATATTAGAGCAGGAAGGAACCTTCAAGGTTATATAGTATTTCCTCACATTTTATGAATGAGGAAATTGAAATCCAGTTAAATAAAGTAATTTTCCCAAGGTGACATAATTATGTCACTTTAACAACTATGAATTCAATGCAGAGGAAAGACCACTGAATTTGAAGGATGAAGTTTTAGTTTGAAACTTAAGTTTTCCAGTTATTAATATAATTATCATTACATTCATGTAAGTCACTTGTCTCTTTCAGGTTTAAATTTTTATCTTTTTGCTTTACATTCTGTAATTTCACACTCTACTTTACATGTAGGATATCATCCTGAAAAAGAGATTAGTATTTTATTTTTTTTTTTTTTTTTTTGCTATTTAAGTGGGCAAACAAGACCAGTAAGTAAAAGTACAGGAAGGGAGGAAGACTTTTTTTTTCACAAGTAATAATTTTCTAACAGTCAGTGGTCTCTAAAAATGAAATAGATTTTATCATGAAGTAGTCAATTTTTTTTCTTTTTGTGACGATCTTCAAATCAACAGTGAGTTGTCAACTATTAGGGACTCTTAGTAGAAAGCATCAGATGATCTGAGTTGTTCTTGATTTGAATTTTCTCCAAATTTTTAAAGTTAAGATTCTCATTTTGGACAACCTGGGGAGTATCAAGAGTTCACTGAGGGTCCTACCTACCATGGGATTTTGCCAACAATAAGGATATAATGAAATAGGTTGTAGAATTCAAAGATATCATCAAAAGAATACTTAAAACCAGAAAGCAGAACCAAGATGGCAGAGTAGAGGAAGGATCACAAAACTCGCCCAACTTTGTCATTAAATTCAAAATAATGTCACAAATTAAACTGATAAGTGCCAGAGGTAACAAAAGATCATGATTAGATGTTCTTCTAGCACAAGATGACTTAGGAGGTCTGAAGTTGAGGTCTATGACACGTGGATAAAGACTGGCATTAGGTCCATGTTGATTCAAAACCAGTGGTGGGACTAAGTGGTGATGACAGAAGCAAAAGCAGTTTGGGGAACTCTTAAATCAGAAAAAAATGGGACCCGGCCATTGATGTGAAATAAATTAGATCATTCCCAATTAGATCATGTGCAAGCAACACATGTGGGAATGGAAGCTATTTAGCAACTTCATTTCCCAAATTCACTTTACAGGAGTACTTCCTGTCAAGACAGAGCAGAAGACCTGAAGAGTAGTATCACTTCTCATCCCAAGGGAAAAAGAGCTTTAAAATTTAGCTTAAACAATTACAACTTTAGCAGATTTATAGAATATAAAACAAACCCATAGAAAATATCAGCATTTCTACATACCATTCATTAAATCCAGCAGGAAAAGACAGAAGAGAAATTCCATTTAAAATAATAGAGACAACATAAAATTCATAGAAGTCAATCTGCCAAGACAAAGCCAAGGACTATATGAACATAATTACAAAACACTGTTCACACAAATAAAGACAGATATGAACAACTGGAAAAATAGTAACAGCTCCTATTTTCTCAACCCAATGAAATAAGAGATGGTTCTATCTATTAATTTAATTTTTCAGTGCCATGGCAATCAAAGTACCAAAGAATTATGTAAAAGACTAGGAAAATAATAAGAAAATTATCTGGAAAAACAAAAACTTAAGAATAAAGAGGAAGATAATAGAGTAAAAGCAGGGGTTTCCTGAGCTCTCTCATAGTTTCATTCTAATATCTTTAAATAATGACTCTAAAACAAATTCTAAAGGGACAGAACCCACACAAAGATGGATTGAAAAATTTGCCAGCCCAAGACAACTTAGAAGGTCAGGAGGAAGGTTTTGTTGCACAAGGGTGAGATTGGAATGCAGTTCAGCACTGAGTGTGATTCAGACCAGGCCAGCCTTATCCCCAACAAATCAAGGTCAGGTTTTGGGAGCTACTGAATCAATAGCAACAATGGCTGCTTGCAGAGCAGATTGATAAGATGGTCATACAGCTGGGCAGAAGGAGGCCTTTGCTAACACTGAGGCAGGATTCTGTCCCTAGTCAGATCCAGTTTGCAGTACTACTTGGTGTAGTCTCAGGGCAAAGGGGAAGAGTCCTTGTACACAAGAGCTTGCAACCACAGTGGAGCAGAAACCCTCCTCAGAATTCTGGGACAAAAAGACTTGTTGCTTACAGACAAGGTCACAGGCTGGGAGAGGAATAAAAAGACATTTCAATAGATTATACCACCTTGAAAGAACCAAAAACTTACAGGTCTCTAGAAATTTCTCTGAAAATGCTAACACTTGAAGCTTGGTTCAATGCACCTCATATAGTCCAAATTATTTTGTTCAGCTGAATTGAATTGAACTGAACTGATTTAATTGAAGTGAAACTCAGCAGGGGATTTGGCCAAAGTTAAATTTATGATATAGAAATGAGAGAGTACTAATACTTTTCTTTTTCTTGATCCCTAATAGACCATTAGTTCACTTTAAACCTGAAAATGTACATTATCATCTAGAGAGGCAATAAAAAGAAAAAAACAGATCTAAACCCTGGTATGTCTCTTTAACCGGACTTCACTAATTTTCCTGAGCTATTTAAAGAACTAATTACTTTCCATAACAAGGCTCTGAGGTAGAAGGGAACAGACAGAGATCTGTCTGAGGTGGTCTTCATCCTAAGACAAGGGATGGCCTCTATGACCTTTTCAGATTCCTTCCAGCTCTGTGGTTTTGTGATTGACTCTGGATTACTAAAGAAGATAATACTAGCAATTATGGAGTCGTGACATTTTACTAATAAAGCAGTGACACCACAAAGAAAAGACCACATTGAACAAAATTTCTTGGCTGAGGACTGGTATATAAAGAATAGTTAAGGAATTCAGTCATTCCTGTCTACCTTTAAGATTCTTAGTTTTTAGACTGTCAATGATCCAGTACCATTAAATTTAGAGGCATAAATACATCCAAGACAGAATGTTTCCTCTTCCCTCATCTGATAAATGTTTATACATTCTAGTATTTATAAAATAAACAGTTATAGGTACCCATTACTGTTTCTAAAATAAACAATAACCTAAGTACATTAGGACTGAGAGATATAGAAAGATTGATGCCATAGAAGTATAGACATATATATACAAATATATAAACTGAGATAAATGCACATACCCACTAATAACACACACACATATATATATGCATATACATATGCATGTAGTTATATGTGCATGTATCTGAGAATATAAGTAATATAAAGGTTTAAGTATGTAAATATAGCTATATCTGGTTGTCAAGATATTCCTGTTTATTCAAGGTCCCAGGATTCTATGTCAATTCCTGTCAAATTGGTTATACCCATTTTTCAAAAGGCAAACCATTGAAAAAATACAATTGAAATAGTGTATGCCTTAGAGAACAAAAATAAGAGTGTATTCAGCATAGAAAATTATAGAATATTAGAACTAAAATGAACTTGTATCACTCATCTAGTACATTCACCACATTAGCAATAGCAAAGCTAAAGGATTTCTACAAAGTCACATTGATATCAAAGTCGGAAATAAATTCAGTTTTCATAATTCAAAGTGAAATATTCTTTTATTTTTAATATATAAATATATACACATATATGTATAAATACATATAACGTGTATATTCAATTTCTTCACTCTGTATTGTCTGATAAATATTATCCCATATATACTTTCTCTGATTTTTGTTTTGCCATAATTTGCATAAATAGTTATTTTGCTATTTTATATTCTCATTGTTGAACTTGAATTAGGAAGGAGTTTTGAGTCCTCCTTTACCCTCCCCCCCAAAAAAAAAAATTACAGAAATAAAAAAAAAATTAGAAGGAATCTGATCATATCACTGTATAAGCAAGGTATCAGCAAATAGATAGATATAATTTTTGTCCAGGACCCCTTTTCACTGAGGGGAACAAAGTGCTTGCCTCCAACTTAAACTTTCCCTTTCTGGCAGAATTGAAAGTCTTTCTTGGAATAGAATAGGAGGTGAAGGTGCTAGAGATGTCTATTCTACTTTCTTTTGAGTTACACCAATATGGGTCTGTCCAAACATGCCTATCTTGATTTCTATATAAGCTCAGACAGTTTTGTTATGGGACATATACATTCTCAAAAAGGAATTATGCTGCTAAAATTGCACAAAAATCACAGATATTTTGGGTAAAATGGGATTAGGAGAACAAAATTCAAAGGCTGTCAGTGAATAACACATTAAGATATAAGAATATTTACAATAGCACAGTGTTGTATTTGCTACATGGATAAGAAATACAAATATAACTCAGTCTATTTCCCCTTCCCCTGTTGTTTGAGCAAGTTAGGCAGGCCAGAACTCCAACTATGGATGAGGATGGAGTGATGAGGGAAAGGGAATGATCTAACACTTCTTTGTTCACTGCTCCTCTGTCATGAGAAGATATTTTATAAATATGAGATTTTATATTGACTAAGACCTGAAATTTATGGAATTGGTCATTGAAGGCTGCAGTTTGAAGAAGGCATTATTTCATTATTTCAAATTCTAAAAAATATGTTCAGAATATTCCCTAATTTATGAATAACATTATAACAAAATACTGTTTTTTGAAACACAGAATTCAGAACTGATTATAAAAAGGCTTTGCTCTCAAGAAGCATATAGTCTGATGAGAGAAGAGAACACATAAGACCAAAAAAGGAGGAAGCAAGATGAGCCATAATGAGGAATGGGAAAGTTCTAGATATAACTTAGAGAGGAATAAGACATGGTTGGTGTGAGTACCCTCCTTAAAGGAAGGCTCTGGAAAGAGCCATTCAATTGATGAGAGAGACAATAGGGGCTGGAAGCATTTCCCATGTACGAGTTCCAGGACTGGAATGATGAAAAAACTGGAGCATGGTAAATGAAGTTTAGCGTGGAGATGAGAGTATTCAGTACAAATCCAGTGTGTGGCTTTGGTAGAGTGATTTCAAATCTTAGGACCTCAATTTCCTCATTTGAAAGATGAGAGGGAGAAATGATGCTCATAGTTCCTTCTAATCTGTTATCCCACTAACGTAGCATGGCTAGTTGATATCCTTCTGTGGATAGTGAGTATGCCAGTTTGATTAATAGAGTATGTACAGGGGAATAATAATTACAATTAGGATGATAGCTATCATTTATGCAGCACATTAATATTTGCAAAGCACTTTACATAGGATATCTTATTAAATCATCATAGAAACTCTTTGAGTAGTGCAGAATAAAGCTAGAAATACTAGGATAATGTCAGACTGCTAGGCTAAGCCCTTTGACTTTTTCTTACTTGACAATAGAGAGTTACTGAAGGCTTTGTTAGATAATGTTAGATTTGGATTTAGGTGGGAAATGAAAGGCCATCTTATCTCTTTCATTTTATATTTGAAGAAATATAAAGTCCCCAGTAAGCTAATTAACTTGTTTGGGATTACACAGTTAATATATGCCTGAATCAGTGTTTAGATTCATGCCTTTCTACTTTTAATCTTATGGACTACCTTATGCATCATATAGAATTGAGGTCTCATTGTCCATATACTGGGAAGATTAATCTCACAGTTGTGTTAAGCCTGGCTCATAAAAAATTTGAAAATAGAAATATAAGATAGGAAATTATTGTGATATGGGATTGTTCTAGTGTAGAGAGTGTAAGGATGAAGGGCTAAATGGGTTGCAAAGGAATACTAAAGAAGTAGAACCTCTAGAACTTGAGACCTGATTTAAAATGAGAGTAAAAGGAGATGAAAAGCATAAAATATGCTAAGATTTCAAATATAAGTGATTAGTGCTATCAATGATAACAGTGAACTCATGAAAAAGAAAATATGTTGAACAGGGAAATGAAATAATGAGCTCATTTTGGGGCACGTTAAATTTGGCAGTGGAAAATGCACATTGGAATTGAAGCTGCAGAATAGGGGAGACATCAGGCCTGAAGAGAAAGATTTAATATTTAAATGAAATTTAATTAAATGAAAGATTTTGATATCAATTTGGGTTGAAGCAGAAAAGTGAAAGAGAATGACAAAGGAGAGAGTACAGAAGGTACTATACAGTATGTTTAAAAAAAAAAATCACATACACCTTCAGGAGCTAAGAAGCAAAACAGAAAAGGAGGCCTAGAAGATGGAGGAGGATAAGAAGAGTGTGGTAACATTTTTCTAGGAAACCAAGAAAAAACACAGAAAGAATTAACTCCAGCATCAAATACTAAGTAGAAATCAAGGAGTATAAGGACTGAGAACAAAGGTAAATGGGTTTAGAAATTAGGAGATTATTGATGACTTTTGATTAGTCATTTTCTGGATAAAGAACATCTATTTAGACCATGATATGCCATTAAGTGGACAACCTAAGGAACTCATCTTTCTGTGTTTGTTAGGAAAGACATAGCAATTTAATATTATGCTTCTGTCAATCCTTTCTAGTCTCCATTTCTGACTTTTCTTAGCCCTTATAATTCTCCATAATCATTCCTTCTCTGTAGCCTCTTCCTTTGCTTGGTCAATTTCTTCTGGAACCTCCATTTTAAGAAAGTGCTTAGGCTCTCTTGTTAACTCAATATTAAGGCTCCATTTCTGACTCTTGAGCTTGTTTCTCTCACCTTGTCTCAAGATAAATACCTTTCTCCTCTCCCCTTCCCCTGCTCCTTTAATTTCCCTTTGCATATAGTATTATGAATTGTTTTTTTTTTTCCAGTGTTTATTATAGTGCCTAGAATTTAATAAACACTTAATAAATGCTTGTTGACTAGACTTGACTTGAAGAGAAGATCAAGTTCTCTTTGGAAAATCTGTAAGCTCCTTTAATGACCCCCAAACTTTTCCCAGATTCAATAGATTCATTTAAAATGCCAGTATTCTACCACTGTTGTAAGGTTGCCAGTCAAGATTCAATATAGAGTCTGGACAATTAAAATTGGATATACTTAAAAGACAATAGAAAGGTGGATGATGTGTATCAACAGGGTAGAATATAAGACCAAAAAAAAAAAAAAAACAACTAAAATAAATGACTTCTTATCATTCAGTTAATATGAATATTGCATAGAATTTAAAGGGAAAAAGGTATCAAATTCAATTAATTCAGTTCTCTTGATGTAGAAGTAAGGAAATCAAGTCAGAAAAAGTAATTAAATTATCTTAATTTATACCTGAGAAAATTGAGTTACAAAGAGGTGAAGTAACCTATTCAAGATCACATAAATATTATTGCAGATCTAAAAGTCAGGATTATAATAGAAATTCATAAATAAATTATAACTACAGTATATGCATAATTTGAGTTTTCTGTTCATTCAACAATTCAGTCACACTGGAGTAATTAACTATGTTTTCTGATTATGACTGATTTGTTCTCCTCGTGTTTGCTTCTACTATTTCTTTCAGTTGAAATGTACCACCTATTCTGTGTGGAATTCTTACATCACCTTTAAAGCCCAAATATCAGAAGCTACTTTAACCAGCTGTGACCTTCCATAATCTTCACTCCATAGAGACTTAATTCTTAAACTTCACACTTTGTTTGGTTTGCACTCTTAAACTGTTGGGCAACCATGAGGAAGTCAAGTTTCCCTATATCTTATCTACTGTCACAGAGCTGGTAAGTGTTGGAGAAGGTATTAATTTTAAGAATAACTAAACCAGAATTTTTAAGACCATAGCCTAGAATAGAAAGAGATCAAGGAGACAAATCTGTCAATATGGAATTGAGAAAAATCAAGTTATAGTTATTTTACTTTATGACTGAGGAAACTGAGGTGCAAAGAAGTCAAATGGCTTCCCTGAGGTCATACAGATATCACTGAAGATCAAGGAGTTAGACTTAAGTGCCCTGTTTCCAAACAAAAAACACTTTGCACTACATTCCATGTTTCTCATAGTTTACAAAATTTGTTCACAAACGATATCTCACTTTCACCTCACTATAATTCTATCTAGTAAGTGGGGCATATTTCCATTTCACTGTGAAATTAAATGACTTGTTTAACTGTCATAGGACTATAGATGTAGAATTGGAAGGGTCCCTACAAATATTCTGGACAAATCTCTTTATTTTACATGAGGAAATGGGAGAAGAGAGTGTAACTTCATCTTATGAATAGATTTAGTACTGAAACTCATATCTTCTGAATAGAAATTGAAAACACTTTCTACCATACTACAGAGCTAGAAAGTGCAAAATTTAGGACCTAAATCTACATCTCTAACTTTAAAGCTAATTCTACTTCCATCATATCAGAGTGTGCTTCGTTAATTTGGTTTAACTCCAGATTTCCTCTGGATTACATCACTTAGAAGAAGAGTAAATTCTGGCACTTGTTTGGAAGAACAAATTTTATGAATTTGAAAAGCACAGGATGGAAAAGATGCCTCAGGGGAAAATTAAAACAAAACAAATAATATTTTGATTAGTATTCCAGGACTAGAAAATATACTTTCGAAGAAACAAAGGGCATTCACATTAAAAATTAATGCCATTCTTCATGAATAAATGAAAAGATAGTAATACTGTGCTAGACTACCTTCTAAAGGTGGAGAGTTCAATGTTATTCACCTATAACAAAGTCCTCAGTTATACTTACTTCAGAACTTATTTAAACCAGACAAATTCAAACTATTGGGGGAATACTGGTTCTTACTAAATAGGAATACTGTCTAGGGAGTGGATCTTTGCAGACAATTTCAGTGACTTTTTTGTTGTTCATTTGTTTTAAAGAAGTATACAATAACTGAACTTTGCTATTTCTACAAAATACTGAAATAATGAAATTTATAAATTCATATTTATTATGATTGACTACTTTCCACTTTGCCAAAAATAAATATTTCATTTTGTGAACATTAAAATCATAGACTGTCAGAATAGGAAGCAAACTTAGAAGCTGTCTCTTTTCATATAACAGAAATGAAAAATTTAGAGAAAATTTATTCAAGGACACAGTGAACAAATTCAATACCAAATTTCAGTTCTCACTAAGATCAGATCAGTGTTCTTACTATAGCACATGCCTTAATATTATCATTTTTAGAGAAAGATATTCATTGGTTGGAAAAGAAACATCCTAAGAATTACACTGATGGTGACAAAATATTTTTAAACATTTAACTCAGAGGAAAGCCTTGAGAATGGAACTCCACTGGAAGATTTATAGAATCATTGCAGAATAAGAATGGTGAATGGATGAAATGTGTTCAGTACTCAAGAAGGAAGGTCAATTCAGTGAGATCACAGAATCACTTTCAACCAACAATTAACGAATTGATTATGAGTAACTTCAGAAAATAATTATAGTACATTTAAAAGTTATAGTACTGAATCGAACAATCATCATAGTTATACTATGAGATAAAAGAGAGGAAAAATCATATGTATGCAATTATTTATATCAGCTTTTTTGGTAGTGGATAAGAATTGGAAACTGAGGGGATGCCCATCAATTGTGTAATGATGGAGCAATTTATAGTACACGAATAGGCTGGAATATTATAATAAATGATGAAAGGGATGGTTTCACAAAACATGCGAAGAATTGTTTGCAGAATGAAGTGAACTGAACCAGAAGAACAATTCCTATGTTGACAACAATGTAAAGACAAACAACTTTGAAAGACTTAAGACCTCTGATCAATTCAGTGAATAATCACAATTCCAGAGGACTTATAAAGAAACATTCTGCTTATAGACTACTGACAAAAAGAGTATTGAGTCAAGATGCAGAATGAGATACAGATTTTCCTAAATAACCAATGTGGAAGTTTTTTGACTATTCACATTTATTATAAAGGTTTTCTTTTTTTCCATTTGGACAGAGGAAAAAGAAAGGTAAAATGGAGAATGGTTATTAATTGAATTAATTGAAAATAATACTTAAAAAAATTAAAAAGTTATATTTAGCCAAAGCTTAATCCAAATACTTGGACTTTGCTTGACTACAAGGTTGTGACTATCTACTTTGAATTATATCCCCTTTACTGCCATTGAAATCTTCCTTTTATTGACTACATTGCCATCATTACCAATTACAAAAATCCCAAGGTATTATCTTAAATAAGCCAACAATTTGCAAAAGTCTGTTTTAGCCAACAAATATGGATAACAATTGGAGAGAAGAAATTGGCAGAAAAATAGTAAGGAAAACAATATGTTGGCTTAATAAAAAAATAACACTACACATTAGAAATTTGAGTTAGCATGTTCCATTTTGTTGAATGGAGTGAAGTGATTGATTGACAGAAAAACTGTCCCTCACTTGCCTTTAAAAACTAATTTCAGTTGATTTTCTTAGAGTACCTAGTTCAGAGGCTCTTAATTTGTGGAATATGGAAGGCTGATAAGAAGGTAAATCAGTATTATAAAATGTATACAAGTGAACACCTTGTATAGTCATTTTCTAAGACTGAATAGACATCTTCATTGTGAGTATTATAATCACCATGTCTTCATAAATATATTCTATATTTCTGCCTTTTTATTTTCTTCTTAATACTTTCTAGGCCTACAATGTTTTCTCTTTTCCTCCACCTGATGATATATTTCAGTCAGCTTATAGCCATTTCGTCCATGAAGTCTTCCATGATCATTTGAGCTTATATTACTTTGCATTCATCTTATATGTTAAAATATCATAATTTTCATTGTTTCTCAACCTTCTTCTCTACCTGTCCTCATCTCTGTTTCTCTCTTTTTTCCTCTTTGATTGCCTTTTCCCTCTTTATTAGGTTGATGGTTCATCACCTCATTGAGAGCAGACTTTGTCTTATTTATGTTTGTATTTTCTTACCACATAAAATAACTTCATATAAAACAGCTGGTTAGGAAATGTTTGTGGGCTGAATGAAATCCTGTTAGTGATTACTTAACTACTCTTATAATAGTTATTTTTATAGTACTTTAAGCTTTGCTAAGTGCTTTTGCATGTTAACTCATTTAATCCTTGTAATAATCCTGTTACAAATAAGGAAAGTGAAATACAGAAAAGTTAAGTGATACCCAAGGTCAAACAGGTAAGTATTTGAGATAAGATTTGATCTCAGGTCTTCTTGACTACAAGTCCTACACGAGTCCATTGTACAACCTATTTACTCTATGTTTTTCTTTTACTGATCAATTTCAGGCTTCTCATTGTTATTTTAATTAAAAATTGCTCATGACTAATTATATTTACATAGAAATTCAAATTTTACAAGGCATTATTCCCCTAACAATATGAAATATGTACTTCAATGTCTCTCTCATTTTACTGCCTTTTTTCCTTGGTGAACTTGGAAATATATTTAGTTCTTAGAATTGCTTCAAAATGTAGCTAATAGAACTAGTCAAAGTCTTTTCTAATAAGCTATTGTAGTGGTCATGCCATTCTCCTTGAGTGAACAGCTTAGGTCACTCTATACAATATCACTGAATTACTTCCTCCAGAGGGCCTAACCTATTTTTGGCACAATTATTCTTCTTCTGAGGCTCTCAGATTGTCAATCATGGTATACTTTGACAAATCAAAATGTGTATAAGCCAAAAGGATAGTACAGAAGAATGTAATGGGCAGAGATAAACTGAAGCATATTATCCATCGATGAATATATGTAACATAGTGAATATATGTTATTTAGGAAATATAGGTTCAGAAGACAAGGCAATTGTTGCAAGAAAAATATGTAGCAGATGGATACCCCTAATTCTGTATCTGAGTTATATTAAGAGATTTAAAGGAAGGTGTTCTTCACACTGATACTCTCGGAATGGTTTGGGGAAGGTTTGCAAAATAGAATTATGCAAAATGAGAAGGTATTATAATTTATACTTTGAAAATGACTAGTCGCATAAAGGAGACAAGTGATTTGTTGAAATATTGAAGTGAATAAGTGCCTTCTGGAGAATGATCACTTAAAAATTATCCTTTGAGTCATGTCTTAGTCCAAATGTCTCACTAATCCCTTTCACCTTGCTCATCAATCACTTAGCTCCACATAAAAAGTCCTTAAGGTTTTTCTTTTTTTTTTTAATCAGCATATAACCTGGAGCATAGTAGGTGCTTAATAAATCCTAGTTGTTTGACAGAATTTACCTGAGTAAGGTAATTTAGCTTAAAAAAAAAAAAAAAAAAAAAGGCAAGACCATGTCAGTTTTCCAAGCTGTTGAGTCCAACATGAAGTTTCAGAGGGGAAAAAATGTTTGTTTAAATAGGATTTGCTGCATTGTGCATGGAGTTAATGGTAGCCTTTGTGATCTGGAATATGCTTGTGATTATCAAAAGAGTCATTATCTCTGTGGAGGATAAAATTGCTTGACACATCCTTAATGCCAAATGTAAACACAGAGGCTTTTAAAGATTTAGGGTCTTGTAAAGTCAAACTTTCTGATAAAGACACAGTCAGAAAAAAACAGCTGAAGGTGACTGTTGATTTGGATTTGGCCAAAAAGGTTATCTATTACCCTAACCTTGCTTCAATTAGGGAAAAGGCAAATTCAAAATAAGAGGTGGGCTAATTCATTGTATTATGTCAGCATTTATAGGAGAATAGGATTCAGAGTAGAAAAGGATTTTATATATCAACAAGTCTAATCCTCTTATTTTGCAGATAGTAAAGTTAGGACCTTGAGAAGAGACTGATTCAGTAGTACTCATACTGTGTATGCCTAATATAAAGGTTTCTTTCTTTTCTTTTCTTTCTTTCTTTCTTTCTTTTTTTTTTTTTTAAACAATATCTGAACTTTTTCACTGTGGAAAACTTTCAGATCTAGGAAACACTCTCATAAAAGCAAATAAATTCCAGCTTTACAATTCATAATCTTAGACAATTGATTGATGTCCTAAGAAGTTAAAGAACTTGTCTTATATGACAGTCTATTATATAAGTGCTTTTTGAATTTTGCAATTCTAGCATTTAAAATTAAGTTTTTTATCCCCAAATACAGTTTTTTGTTGATCATACATTTAATTGATCATAAATATATTGATATTAACCCTCATTTTACTGAAAGCACGTAATTGTATCTGATAGTCAGATGTGATGTTGGACAGTGATATGTCAATCCTGTCTTTGCTTTGTTGCATAGGGAGGTCCCTAGTCCCTAGAAACACAACAGCTTCAAAAGGAAACTCTAGCACCACATTAGAATGAGCACCAGACTAAAATGAAGGAAACAATTCGAGTCCGTTTTCCAATACTAATACTAATATTAGCCTGTTGTATAGGTCTTTAAGATTTACAAAAAGCTGGACACATTATTTCGTGGGGTCTTCAAAACAACTCTACTTTTGTAGCTGCAAGAATTCTTAGCTCCATTGTATAGATAAGAAAATGCATCTCTGAGGGGTTAAATCCCTAATCAGGGTCACATTGCTAGTAAATGTTGGAAGGAAGCCTTGTATTCATGACATTACTCATTTTAATTATACCACATTTTCAACATACAACTCTCCCTCTCATGATCCAGTGTGTGATTTTCTGAACATCACTTCTTATTCACTGCTTCATTTTCCTTGTTAATCTAAAATGTCTTCCTCATCCAGCTCTAACTTTCTGTATTTTGTTTTCTTTTTGCCAAATATGCTAATGGCAATAACTCATATTTCTGTGTTTTATATAAAAAGCTGTTTAACTAACCATTGTTTGCCTCAGTCTTCTTATTTGTCAAAAGATGATAATAATAGTTGTATCTAATGTCCAGGATAGCACAGTACCTGGCATATAGTAAAAGCACTATATAATTAGTAATTATCACTCTAGATCTTTTCAATAATCTACAAAGCCATTTATAAAACAGCTAAATTCCTGTTTGTAGTTTTAATAGTCTAATTATATATATATATACACACACACATTCATTCACACATATATGCATGCATATATATATGTATATATATAATTTTAATCTCTAAAGATTACAAAGATTTGGGGATGCTATGTAGTCATATAAAGTTCTGAAAGAGATATCATTTCATAGCTCATATTCATAACTCCCATCATAATTTTAATCTTTCTTATTCATAAATCTTGGAAGAAGTACTAGTCAAATATTTTAGAAGAAGAGATATTTAATTCTTAAAGAAATACCAGAAATTATATTGTTTCATAGGCTTTATAATAATAGAATGTTTGTCTACTATTTCATATGACAATCACAATAATCCTGTAGGGAAAATAGTCTACAAGTTTTTGGCCTTATTTTTGATATTTGAAGAGTTTTGTGAATTAGCAGTATCATTAATATTATATATGTGCTGGGTGTCCAAAAGGTTTAGTTCACTTTTAGGCTCATAAAGATGTATAGCTATAGGAATGTATGTAAGTAGGTATATAAATGCATTTAAATATATAGATGTACACACATTTGTGTATATAACATCTATAGTACTTCCATAAAATATATGTGTGCATAGATATAATCCTATTGTCCCTTATGCATTGAATTTAATACGTATTAAAGTATGTGTTGGTTTAATTTAGAAGATATTGTTTCACTACTTGTTCCTTTGAAAGTGATATTGATGCATGTCACAATTATCTTCATGATAGTTCTTTCCTAGATATTTATCATAAGCACTGCAATAGGAGATGATCAAATGTCCCATGAAATTATCTTTCTTATTTCCTTTGGATGGATGATAAAAACCAGTTTCTTTATCTGGCTCTTCAGGACACCTAATGAGCCAGAATTCTAGATTTAGAGTTAGAAAGATCTTAATTTAATCCATACTTTAATCACTTAGGAGCTGTATGACCTTGGGGAAGTAATGTATCCTCTCTGAACATATTTTCTATTATCTTTCTTGATCATATTTCTATCACTAGCTCTTAGGACAATGCCTAGAAACATTGCTTTTTCATTTTTTTGATTTTCCATATTTAAAAGAGGTTCCCATATTAATTATCTCATAGGGTTCAAGGATCAAATTAGATCATATTTATAAATAATTCAAATGGATTCTATTAGTGCTAGAGTTGTTTGCAATGTATAATTTGAGTTCTCTAAAAAATGATTGAAATAGTTTGTTCTCTTGGGTAAGTTTAAATGTCCCCTTTTCTAATATTTTTTCTTACTTTTGTTGCATTTAAAATATTTTTATTTCATTGTTCAAATTGAATTTTTTCTCTATAAACAATGATCATGATTTCTGAATTAATATAGTTTAAATGAATGTCTTCATTATGAAAAATAAGTTATTATTTGAATGTTTTTCTTTAAACACCCTAAAGCTGGAAACCTAGATTTTACTTTGCAAAAGGATTTAGTTACAAGGATTCTAAAAAATATGTTTTTCAAACTTTATTTTATATAAAACAAAATGTGCTCTTACTTTTCAAGAAACACCTATTACATTGGTAAGTAAAGAAAATTAGTTGTAAAGATAAAAAAAAAACCCTCAGAATTATAGATTATTAGTAAGGGAACTGGTTTTCTGCTCTCAATCTAATTTTCTATTTACTAGAAAACACTTTCTCTGCATCTCAGGGTTTTCAACTACCATTAACCTACAAATGGCCTGATTTTCAAATGTATAATACTCTCGGATGATTGCCTAGCAATGTCACAAATGTCCTGATTATGAACCGTGCATTCATTGCCAACCTGTTCTGACATGCTGTCTGCCTGCCTGCAATTTTCAAAGAGATAATGCTGTTATCAACTGATAATCAAGTGCATTGATAATTCACTGATCATTTGCAATGGGGAAAAATAAGAGAAGTCTGTTACAATTCCAATAATAGTGCAAGGCATGGGTTTCATTTGATTTTGAATACTACAAATGTCTCTTAAAGTATCTCACACATTCCTCCTATTTCCACGCAACTGTGTATCTTATCATTGGGCAGTATTTTATAGAAGGGCTAATTTTATAAAAAAGATGCAACGTTTTAACTGTGTTATTATGGGCTCAAAGATCAGTGAAAAATAATCCTTGTCTTTTTAGGACCTTTACATTGATTGCTATGAAATGATCTAGAGTTTTGTGAAGTCAAATCAATGAAATCAAGGAATAAATATTATTTGGAGTATAAATTGTGAATAAAGTTATCCAAAGAAGAATGTGATCTAATTCTTGAGTTAAGGTATTTATAGTTTACTTTGATGACATAACAATAGAAGAGAAAAGCTAATTAATAATAGATCCATTTGCCTAGTGGATATAACATTGCTTCTCTGAACCCCATTCCGAAAAGTCCCCTTTTCAATCTCAGGTTATCTATACCTAACAACATGAAATTATTCCTAGAAACTCTTCGAAATACTTTAACACATCCCTATTTATATATCTCTTCACTCAAGTTCATTTTCCATTCAACTTTCAAAATAATTTTCTTAATCATAGATTAGTTCCATATAAAATAAGTTGCATTTGCTTTCATATTACTTCTAAGATAAAATGTAAAATTTTATATATATTATATATATAACCTTTAAAGCTCTTCAAAACCTTGATCTTTCATATTTTCAATCCTCTGATGTTCTTTTATTTCATTACTTCCACACACACACACACACACACACACACACACACACACACACACACTCCTACCTCCATGGAATCTACCTTGTAGTTATTCTGGTCTACTTACTGTGTCTCATATATGCTACTCTATTTACTGACTAAGCATTTTAACTGATTATCTGGCTTGCACTCTCCCCTTGCTTATCTTAATCTGTTAGTTTCCTTGATTGCCTTCAAGCCACATAAATCTTGCAATCTTCTTGTCATGCTCCACCTTTATATTCAATTAGTTATCAATGGTCTAATTCTTGTTCCTTGCACTACATCTCCCATTTCTATGTTTTATTCCCTAGTTGTTCCCAATGCCTGAAAGGTTCACCCTCATTAGATGTAGAACTAATTGAATACCTAGCTTTCTTAAAGAGCCAAATGAAACAATATCTTTTGTAGGTAGCTTTTATTAGTTCCTTTAAATTAAGGAAACTTACTTTCTATTACCTTATAATTTACAGATATTTTATAGGCTTATTTATTGATTTGTCCCTATTATCTCTTTAGGGGCAGAGATCATTTTTGTTTTAGTATGCCATGCTTATCACAATAGGTAATATATAATTAAATTTTAATGTTTATTGATTTAATTGATGAATTAATAAGTTTAAAGAAGAGATAATCACTTTAGTCTGGAGTTATCAAGAAAGGCAAGTAGGATTTTACAGGAATAGAGGGAGAAAGACCTTTTTTTTTTTTTTTTTTTTTAATTTTATTTTATTTAATAATAACTTTGTATTGACAGAATCCATGCCAGGGTAATTTTTTACAACATTATCCCCTGCACTCGCTTATGTTTCGTTTTTTTCCCCTCCCTCCCTCCACCCCCCCCCAAGATGGCAAGCAGTCCTATATATGTTAAATATGTTGCAGTATATCCTAGATATACTACATATTTGCAGAACCAAACAGTTCTCCTGTTGCACAGGGAGAATTGGATTCAGAAGGTAAAAATAACTCGGGAAGAAAATCAAAAATGCAAATAGTTCACATTCATTTCCCAGTATTCCTTCTTTGGGTGTAGCTGTTTCTGTCCAACATTTATCCATTGGAACTCAGTTAGGTCTCTTTGTCATAGAAATCCACTTCCATCAGAATACATCCTCATACAATATCATGGTCGAAGTGTATAATGATCTCCTGGTTCTGCTCACCAAGCCTCTCTGTATTCATCCTGTTGGTCATTTCTTACAGAACAATAATATTCCATAACATTCATATACCACAATTTACCCAGCCATTCTCCAATTGATGGACATCCATTCATTTTCCAGTTTCTAGCCACTACAAACAGGGCTGCTACCAACATTTTGGCACATACAGGTCCCTTTCCTTTTTTTAGTATCTCTTTGGGGTATAAGCCCAATAGAAACACTGCTGGATCAAAGGGTATACACAGTTTGATAACTTTTTGGGCATAATTCCAGATTGCTCTCCAGAATGGTTGGATTCGTTCACAACTCCACCAACAATGCATCAGTGTCCCCGTTTTCCCGCATCCCCTCCAACATTCATCATTATTTTTTCCTGTCATCTTAGCCAATCTGACAGGTGTGTAGTGATATCTCAGAGTTGTCTTAATTTGCATTTCTTTGATCAATAGTGATTTGGAGCACTCTTTCATGTGAGTGGTAATAGTTTCAATTTCATCATCTGAAAATTGTCTGTTCATATCATTTGACCATTTATCAATTGGAGAATGGCTTGATTTTTTATAAATTTGAGTCAGTTCTCTATATATTTTGGAAATGAGGCCTTTATCAGAACCTTTAATTGTAAAGATGTTTTCCCAGTTTGTTACTTCACTACTAATCTTGTTTGCATTCGTTCTGTTTGTACAAAGGCTTTTTAATTCAATATAATCAAAATTTTCTATTTTGTGATCAGTAATGGTCTCTAGCTCATCTTTGGTCACAAATTTCTTTCTCCTCCACAAGTCTGAGAGATAAACTATCCTATGTTCCTCTAATTTATTTATAATCTCGTTCTTTATGCCTAGATCATGGACCCATTTTGATCTTATCTTGGTATATGGTGTTAAGTGTGGGTCCTTGCCTAATTTCTGCCATACTAATTTCTAGTTATCCCAACAGTTTCAAATAATGAAATCTTATCCCAAAAGTTAGATTCTTTGGGTTTGTCAAACACTAGATTGCTATAGTTGACTATTCTGTCTTGTGAACCTAACCTTTTCCACTGATCAACTAATCTATTTCTTAGCCAATACCAAATGGTTTTGGTGACTGCTGCTTTATAATATAATTTTAGATCAGGTACAGCTAGACCACCTTCATTTGATTTTTTTTTTCATTAATTCCCTTGAGATTCTCAACTTTTTATTGTTCCATATGAATTTTGTTGTTATTTTTTCTAAATCATTAAAATAATTTCTTGGAAGTCTGATTGGTATAGCACTAAATAGATAGATTAGTTTAGGGAGTATTGTCAGCTTTATTATATTTGCTCGGCCTATCCAAGAGCACTTAATATTTTTCCAATTATTTAAGTCTGACTTTATTTGTGTGGAAACTTTTTTGTAATTTTGCTCAAATAATTCCTGACTTTCCTTTGGTAGATAGATTTTATGCTATCAACAGTTATTTTGAATGGAATTTCTCTTTGTATCTCTTGTTCTTGGATTTTGTTGGTGGTGTATAAAAATGCTGAGGATTTATGGGGATTTATTTTGTATCCTGCTACTTTGCTAAAATTATGAATTATTTCTAATAGCTTTTTAGTAGAATCTCTGGGGTTCTCTAGGTATACCATCATATCATCTGCAAAGAGTGATAGTTTGGTTTCCTCATTGCCTACTCTAATTCCTTTAATCTCTTTCTCAACTCTTATTGCAGAGGCTAGTGTTTCTAATACAATATTGAATAATAATGGTGATAGTGGCCAACCTTGCTTCACTCCAGATCTTACTGGGAAAGGTTCCAGTTTTTCCCCATTGCATATGATGCTTACTGAAGGTTTTAAATATATGCTCCTGACTATTTTAAGGAAAAGTCCTTTTATTCCTATGCTCTCAAGTGTTTTTATTAGGAATGGCTGTTGGATTTTATCAAATGCTTTTTCTGCATCTATTGAGATAATCATATGGCTTTTGTTTGGTTGGTTATTGATATAATCAATTATGTTAATAGTTTTCCTAATATTGAACCAGCCCTGCATTCCTGGTATAAATCCTACTTGGTCATAGTGTATTATCCTGGGGATGATTTTCTTTAATCTTTTTGCTAATATTTTATTTAAGATTTTAGCATCAATATTCATTAGGGAGATTGGTCTATAATTTTCTTTCTCTGTTTTCAGCCTACCTGGTTTAGGTATCAGTACCATGTCTGTGTCATAAAAGGAGTTTGGTAGGACTCCTTCAATCCCTACTTTTTCAAATAGTTTATTTAGCATTGGAGTTAATAGATCTTTAAATGTTTGATAGAATTCAGATGTAAATCCATCTGGTCCTGGGGATTTTTTCTTAGGGAGTTGATTGATAGTTTGTTCTATTTCTTTTTCTGAGATGGGAGTGTTTATGTTATTTACTTCTTTCTCTGTTAGTTTAGGCAAGCTATATTTTTGGAGGTATTCTTCTATTTCATTTAAGTTGTCGAATTTATTGGCGTAAAGTTGGGCAAAGTAACTCCTAATTATTGCTCTAATTTCCTCTTCGTTAGTGGTGAGTTCTCCTTTTTCATTTTTAAGACTAACAATTTGATTTTCCTCTTTCCTTTTTTTAATCAGATTTACTAAGGGTTTGTCTATTTTGTTGGTATTTTCATAGAACCAACTCTTAGTTTTATTAATTAATTCAATAGTTTTTTTTTTTTTTTTTTACTTTCAATTTTATTGATCTCTCCTTTTATTTTTAGAATTTCAAGTTTAGTGTTTGACTGGGGGTTTTTAATTTGTTCCTTTTCTAGCATTTTTAGTTGCAAGCCCAATTCATTGACCTTCTCTTTCTCTATTTTATACAAATAGGCCTCTAGAGATATGAGATTTCCCCTTATTACCGCTTTGGCTGCATCCCATACATTTTGGTATGATGTCTCATTATTATCGTTTTCTTGGATGAAGTTATTAATTATGTCTATAATTTGCTGTTTCACCCAATCATTCTTTAGTATGAGATTATTTAGTTTCCAATTTTTTTTGGTCTACTTTCCCCTGGCTTTTTATTGAATGTAATTTTCAATGCATCGTGGTCTGAAAAGGATGCATTCACTATTTCTGCCTTACTGCATTTGAGTTTGAGGTTTTTATGTCCTAATATATGGTCAATTTTTGTATAAGTTCCATGAACTGCTGAAAAGAAGGTGTACTCCTTTCTGTCCCCATTACATTTTCTCCAGAGATCTATCATATCTAATTTTTCTAGTATTCTACTTATCTCTTTGACTTCTTTCTTATTTATTTTGTGGTTTGATTTATCTCATTCTTAGAGTGCAAGGTTGAGATCTCCCACTATTATAGTTTTACTGTCTGTTTCTTCTTGCAGCTCTTAATTTCTCTTTTAAGAATTTAGATGCTACACCACTTGGTGCATATATGTTTAATATAGATACTTCTTCGTTATTCATTCTACCCTTTAGCAAGATATAGTGCCCTTCCTTATCTCTTTTGATTAGATCAATTTTTGCTTTAGCTTGATCTGAGATCAGGATGGCTGCCCCAGCTTTTTTGACTTCACTTGAAGCATAGTAGATTTTGCTCCAACCTTTTACCTTTAACCTGCATGTATCTCCCCGCTTCAGGTGTGTTTCCTGTAAACAACATATTGTAGGATTCTGGATTTTAATCCATTCTGCTAACCGCTTCTTCTTTGTGGAGGAGTTTACCCCGTTCACATTTATGGTTAACATGACCATTTCTGTATTACTTGCCATCTTGTTAACCCCGGTTTATGCTTTTCTCCCTTTTTACCCCCTTACCCCCCTTCCCAGTATTAAGCTTGTGAGCACCACTTGCTTCTCACAGCCCTCCCTTTTTTAGTATCCCTCCCCCCCTTAGAGTTCCTCCCCCTATCTTACCCCTTCCCCTCCCAGTTACCGTATTCCCTTCCACTTAGCTTATTTCTTCCCTTTTCACTTTTCCCTTCTCACTTTTCAATGAGGTGGGAGAAGTTTCACCATAGATTGAATATGTCTAAAATTTTTCTCTTAAAGCCAATTCTGAAAGCAGTAAAATACTCACTATATTCATCCCTCTCCATTCTTTCTCTCAGATATAATAGGTTTTCTTTGCTTCTTCATGAAATGTAGTACCCCCTCTTTCTCCTTTTTCTGGTACAATGTCCTTTCCACATCTAGTTTCTAGATCAAGGTATATCTGTATTCTTTATACATCTTTATAGCCGAAATATAGTTCTCAGGATTAATCTTTACCTTTTTAGATTTCTCTTGAGTTGTGTACTTGTAGATCAAATTTTTTGTTAAGTTCTGGCTTTTTCATCAAAAATAGGTGAAATTCACTTACTTCGTTGAATGTCCATCTTCTTCCCTGGAAAAAGATGCTCAATCTTGCTGGGTAAGTTATTTTTGGTTGCATCGCAAGTTCCGTAGCCTTTTGGAATATCATATTCCAGGCCCTTCGATCCTTTAATGTGGATGCTGCCAGATCCTGGGTGATCCTTATTGTGGCTCCTCAATACTTGAATTAGGTTTTTCTAGCTGCTTGCAGTATTTTTTCCTTCGCCTGAGGATTCTGGCATTTGGCCACTATATTTCTTGGTGTTTTTATTTTAGGATCCCTTTCAGTAGGGGATCGATGGATTCTTTCAATGTCTATTTTACCCTCTGTTTCTAAGACTTCTGGGCAGTTCTCTTTGATAATTTCCTGGAAAATAGTGTCCAGGCTCTTTTTTTCATCATACTTTTCTGGGAGTCCAATGATTCTCAGGTTGTCTCTCCTGGATCTGTTTTCCAGGTCTGTTGTCTTCCCCAGAAGGTATTTCACATTCTTTTCCATTGTTTGATTTTTTTGGATTTGCTTGACTGATTCTTCTTGTCTCCTCGAGTCATTCAGTTCCAATTGTTCGACCCTGATTCTCAGTGAAGTATTTTCTTCACTCACTTTTTTAAGATCTTTTTCTAATTGTCCAATTGAGTTATTTTGTTCTGTGGAATTTTTTTCCATTTCACCAATTTTGTTTTCCAGTTCACCAATCCTATTTTTCAAGGATTTGGTTTCTTTATCCACTCTCTCTTTAACTGACTTCTCCAGGATCTTTTGCCAAGCCTCCCTCTCCTTTTGCAAAGCCTCCCTCTCCTTTTGCAAAGCCTCCCTCTCCTTTTCCCATTTTTCTTCTAGCTCCCTTGTGAGAGCCTTTTTAATTTCCTCCATGAGATACATCTGTGCTGAGGAACATATGATCTCCTTCTTTGGGGATTCACCTGGGGACTGTTTGTTTTTAGTCTCCTCAGGATTTGGAGTCTGCTTTTTATCTGTATAAAGCTGTCAAGGGTTAAATTCTTTTTCAGTTTCTTGCTTATTCTGTCTAATAATCAAAGACAAACTATCAAAGAAACAGAAGAAAAAAACCCTTGAATGGAGGCTGCTTTCTTTGGGGGAGGGACAGGGTAGCCGTGAGGCACTAGCCCGACTGTGCTGCACCTGTGCTCTGAGATCCGAGAGTGTGCTGAGACACTGTGGGGGACGGGTGGCCAGGTCCCGAGAGACTCCAGGTGTTTGGGGTTGTGTTCTTCACCCCCGGTGTTTTTAGCTCCTCTGCTGGGCTGCTGACTTGCTGCTGGAGCAAAGTATCTAATCATGTAGCAAAGCTCTCCCCTCAGAGATGGCTGCGATCACGCCCCACCCCCTCTCCGCTCTGCTCGGCTCTGAGCCGCCTTCAGTGCTCTCGCTGCCACTGTTGCTCACAGCTTGCTTCCGATTTAAATACTGTCCCTGCCCTCGCGCAAAAACAGACCTTTCTTGACGAGTCTCAAGGATGGTTTCTCTTGGTAACTAATTGTATGCTTTTTTTCAGTCGAGCATTAATTCAGAGGCATGAAATGAAATGGATAGTGAAAGAAAAACGTGGAGGTTACACAGCAGTGTGCCTCCTCTCTGCCATCTTGTCCGGAAGTCGAGGAAGATCTTTAAGAGGTTATTCTAGAAGCTTTCAACAGAAAATGTGCATGATTTTTTATTTAGATTGGAGGGTCGATCTATATGATAAGACTTAGAAGGTAAATTATTTTTAGATAAGTCCAGAATAGTAATTGATATTTTACAGTGTCACAGGATATAAAGTTTTAAATTATCTGTCAATAAAACACTTTTTGTAAAATCCAATTGTGGGAAAGCTTTTCTTTTTGTTGTTGTTGTTGTTGTTGTTGAGGCATTTGGAGTTAAGTGACTTGACCAGGGTCAAACAGGTAGGGAAGTATTGAGTGTCTGAGATCAGATTTGAACTCAGGTCCTCCTCACTTCAGGGATTGTGCTCTAATATGAAGTTTCTTAACAAGGGGTTCATGAACTTATTTTTATAAAAGTATTTTAAATAATTTATTTCAAAATAATTGGTTTCTCTAATCCTAATTCCCAATTGCTGTGGAAAGCACCATCATTCTCCCAATCACCTGGGTATATAACATAGGTAATATCCTCCATTCCTCAACCTCTTTTATCCTTGTTATACAATCAGTTGTCAGGTCCTAAGAATTCTACCTTAAGGGAAATCTGTTATATACATTTCCTTTTCTTTAAAACTGATACCAACAAGGAATTTGTGGCCAAAGAAGAACTAGAGTTCATTATTGAACAAAAATAGATAATTTTGATTATATTAAGTTAAAAAGTTTTTGTACATACAAAACTAATTAAGACAAGATTAGAAGAGAAGCAATAAACTGGAAAATATTTTTACATTCAAAGGTTCTGATAAAGGCCTCATTTCTAAAATATATAGAGAATTGACTCAAATTTATAAAAATTCAAGCCATTTTCAAATTGATAAATGGTCAAAGGATATGAACAGAATTTCAGATGAAAAAATTGAAACCATCTCTAGTCTTACGAAAAGGTGCTTTAAATCACTATTGATCAGAGAAATGCAAAATAATACTATTCTGAGG
This sequence comes from Antechinus flavipes, assembly GCF_016432865.1. Lineage (NCBI taxonomy): Eukaryota > Metazoa > Chordata > Mammalia > Dasyuromorphia > Dasyuridae > Antechinus > Antechinus flavipes. The sequence goes on from NC_067399.1 coordinate 197,210,752, forward strand.
AACCACTACACACTTCTCAGATGACAGGAAAAGATAATGACAAATGATGGAGAAGGGGGGGAAAACTGGGACACTGATACATTGTTGGCGAGTTGTGAAATAATCCAACCATTGTGGAGAACAATTTAGAACTATGCCAAAGGGCTATCAAAACCTACATACCCTTTGATCCAGCAGCGTTTCTATTAGGCTGATATCCCAAAGAGATCTTAAGGGAGTGAAAGGTACCTACATGCACAAAAACGTTTGTGACAGCCCTTTTCATAGTGGCAAGAAACTGTCTATCAATTGGAGAATGGCCGAATAAATTATGGTACAAGAATGTTATGATATATTATTGTTCTATAAGAAAGGATCAGCAGGATGATTTCGGAGATGCTTGGTGAGACTTACATGAATTGATGCTAAGTGAAATGAGCAAAATCAGGAGATCATTGTACACAGCAACAAGAAGATTATACAATGATCACTTTTGATGGATGTAGCTCTTTTCAACAATGAAATAATTCAGACCAGTTCCAATGATCTTGTGATGAAAAGAGCCATCTACACCCAGAGAGAGGACTGTGGGAACTGTGTATTGATCACAACATAGGATTTTTCTCTCTTTTTGTTATTGTTTGCTCGCATTTTATTTTTTCTCATTTTTTTCCTTTTTGATTTAATTTTTCTTGCACAAGATAATTGTATAAATATGTGTGCATATATTGGATTTAACATATATTTTACCATGTTTTACATATACTGGATTACTTGCCAACTTGGAGAGGGATTAAGGGGAAAGGGAGGAAATTGGAACATAAGATTTTTCAAGGGTTAATGTTGAAAAATTATCCATGCATATGTTTTAAAAATAAAAAAAAAAAGCTTTAATAATAAAAAAGGATACTACCTCAATTTAAGCCCTCATTACCTCATGCTTAGACTATTGCAATAGGCTCTCATTGGTCTCCCAACCTTGGGTCTTTTTCCACCTCAAATTAACCTATACTCATTTGTTAAAATGCTCTTCCTAGAGTGCAGTTCTCGCTGTATATGACCTCATTCAATAAAGTGCATTGGATGCTTACTGCTTCTAGGTTCAAATATAAACTTCTCTATTTAGCTTTTATGGTCCTACAGATCTGGTTTCTTCGGATTATTCCAGTCTTCTTAAGTTTTACACTACTGTAACTCACTATTAAAGTACATTTTATATTCTAGAGCATTGGCCTCCTTGCTCTTCCTTGAAATAGAAAGTGCATCTCCCAACTGCTGGATTTCAGTGGCTAATACTATCTTTCTCCTTATCATGCTTACTAGTCCCCCTAGGTTCTGTCAAGTCTTAACTAAAATCTACCTTTATGGAAGTCTTTCATACTGTCTCTCAATCCATAGCTCAGTGCTATGAATTTTCCCTATGGATTATTTTCAATTTATGCTTCATATTTCCTTTTTGTACATAATCGTTTACATGTTTTGTCTTATTGAAATATAATTTCTTTGAAATCAGGACCTGTCATATTTTTTCTTGGTACTCTTAGTCCTAGGCAAAATAAGTCATATATAGTAGAAACTTAATAAAAGTTTGTTGACTTGCCTTGCTTGATTTCTTTTTTTTTAAATAGATTTTTATTTACAAGTTATATGCATGAGTAATTTTACAGCATTGACAATTGCCAACCTTTTGTTCCAATTTTTCCCCTATATGGTAGGATGACCAATATGTGTTAAATATATTAAAGTATAAATTAAATACAAAATAAATGTACATGTCCAAACCAATATTTTGCTGTACAAAAAGAATCGGACTCTGAAATATTGTACAATTAGCCTGTGAAGGAAATCAAAAAATTAAGGCGGGCAAAAATATAGGGATTGGGAATTCAATGTAATGGTTCTTAGTCATCTCCCAGAATTCTTTTGCTGGGTGTAGCTGGTTCAGTTCATTACTGCTCCATTAGAACTGATTTGGTTCATCTCATTGCTGAAGATGGCCAGGTCCATCAGAATTGATCATCATATAGTATTGTTGTTGAAGTATATAATGATCCCCTGGTCCTGCTAGTTTCACTCAGCATCAGTTCTTGTAAGTCTCTCCAGGCCTCTCTGAAATCATCCTGTTGGTCATTCCTTAGCGAACAATAATATTCCATACTATTCATATACCACAATTTATTCATCCATTCTCCAATTGATGGGCATCCACTCCGTTTACAGTTTCTGGACACTACAAAGACGCCTGCCACAAACATTCTTGCACATACAGATCCCTTTCCCTTCTTTAAGATCTCTTTGGGATATAAGCCCAGTAGTAACATTGCTGGATCAAAGGGTATGCACAGTTCAATACCTTTTTGAGCATAGTTCCAAATTCTTGCCTGATTTTTTTTAGCAAACTTTATACAGAGAAGGAAACCCCCACTAAACATTGTTGAAAAGGATGGTAATCTTAAATAAGGTAATATTCTTTTTTTTTCCAATTTCATTTATTTAATACACATTGCTTTATGATTCACATTGAGAAAAAAAATTGGGACAAAGGGGAAAAACCATGAGAAAAAACAAAAAAAAAATGAGTTCTTTGCTACCACAAACATTTTTATACATGTGGGTCTTTTCCCCTCCTTTATGATTTCCTTTGGACACAGATCCAGTGAAAAAGGGTATGCACAGTTTAATAGATTTGGGGGCATAGTTCCATATTGCTCTTCAGAATGGTTGGATCATTTCACTGATCCACCAATAATGCATTAGTGCCCCAATTTTCCCTTATCCCTTCCATCATTTAGCATTATTTTTTCCTGTCATCTTAGCCAATCTGAGAAATGTAAAGTGATACCTCAGAGTTGTTTTAATTTGCATTTCTCTTATCAATAGTGATTTAGAGCACTTTTTTCATATGACTATAGATGGCTTTAATTTCGTCTGAAAAATGTCTATTCATATCTTTTGACCATTCATCAATATAAAGTGATATTCTTGAAAATCTAAAAACAGAATGGAGGAAAAATCAGAGAAGCAAGTCAATTTATTGAAAACATTGATTCTTGCTTGATCTGCTAATGTTCAGGTCCATATTTATTCTATTACTCTGCAACACTATGGTATGTATATATATATATATATATATATATATGATAAATAGGCCTGAACAAATAAGCTCTACATGAATAGGCAATATGAGAATTTCCCTTTAACACTACACCTAATATAGAAAATGGCTTCCACTCTCCTTATTAAAAAGAGCTTTAGTCACATCAGTTTTTTGAAAACATCTGGCAATAAGCACATAATGATTAGGCAGCACTGATCACTGGTTTATTTTAAGGAGTAATTGAAGTCATTGACATTGTTCTCTATAGTTCCAAAGTTGAGTTCTATCAGTTTCCTTCTTATTCAATACTATTCCCTCTGAGATTAGTAGCCATATGGACTCTCTGGAAATTCTCAAATTAGAATTCCCAAATAGAAAAGATGCATGGACTTAATAGCAGCATATTGTAGCCTGACTTCATATCTGTATTATTAATCTGGAAAGAGGCACATGTATTAACTCTTAGAATCTGCTGGCAAGTACTCGTATTCACACATGCCAACCCATATAGATAAAATAAAATGATGGAAGGTAATATATAGGGAAAGAACAATAAGTAGCTTCTAGATTCATGTGATTATAGAGATTACACTTCCATATATTCTCTCTATACCCCTGGACAAGTCAATGAACCCCTCTAAATCCCAATTACGTTCTTGGTAAAATCAAGGAATAAGAATATGGTCTCTTAGGATCCTTCTTAACACTACATTTCTGATCCTGATCCATACAAATTATGGTGCCACCCTCTCCCATTCCCTTTCTATTTTGTGCATGTCTAAATATGTTCATGCTTTCATCTGAGTACACTAGATGTTCCTCAATGGCGAGAAGTATTACTACTTTTGTCTTTCTAACTTCAATGCCCAGCACAAGTTGACATGATGTGCACAAGAATCTTTATTAATTAATGGATAAGATTTCTATTCCAACGTTCCTTCCAGATCTTTTATTTGGGAGCCTATGATTATAGGCTCCTTTTAAGATCTAATAAATTGAAATCTATATTTTAGAGCTTTCCAGCTCTAATATCTTTAATGTTTTAAGGCCTTTCCACTTCTGACTTCCATACAGTCATGTGAACTTATTTTATTTGATGATAGAGAAATCATATCAATATTAAAAATCTGACTTACTCAATTTTTCTTACTCTAAAATTATATTTGTAAGATTTTACTCATTTTCTATACTTAAGATTACATATATATAATCTTATATAGATAGATAGATAGATAGATATAGATATGTATATGTGTGTGTGTATGTTTTAGGGAACTCCCTAGAATATAATTAATTTAAAGCAGAGTTATTATACATTTTGATATAGGAAATTTCAACAACTGAAGTTAATCAACTGACAAAATTGCAAATTCTTAGGATACATGCCTAACCTGTCAAAGAATTCTATGAACTGCCCTATATCCCCAGAATTTGGTACAATGAATCACAGAAATAGATAACTTTATTAGGAATTCTGAATTAGTTTATCTAATTCATTAGGATTAGGAATTCTGAATTAGGAAATCTGAATAGTTTTTGTTTGGTTTGGCTTTGTTTCATTTTTGGAGGGGGAGGCAAATTGCCTAGGAAGGCTGCTTGATTCTCAGGATGCTAATGACTGCATGTTTTTCTGTCTTTTTAAAAAAACAGTTTAGAGTTCATCTAAGCGAGGAGAGATTATATCAAGATAGCTGAACGTATGTAAGAACAGTGTGGTATTCACAGTGGAAGTTATTATGTTATCATGACTTTGACAAAGAAAAGTTCTTGCACATATAATCCATTATGAAGACATAGGTCTCCACCATTATTTTGACAGCAAAACCCTTAGGCATTTAGAGTACAGAGCTTTCCTTTGTCTGGTACCCTGCATTCTCAGCCTGTCTAAACCGCCATGTCATTTGGAGTATATTTTTCCCCATTCTCGGCCAAGGATATCTCCCTCCCTTATTTTGCCTGCTTTCACCTCTGCCTGGGAGCTAGGCACGACCACTGTAAGCCAGCAAGCAAATGACACTCCTGTCACACCCGCCCTATGACATGGCTCCCAGTAAATTGTCCCTGGCTTAGGCTGACCTCCCCCTCAGTCGGGTCAACCTTGATTGCATGGCATTCCTGCTCTATGGACAGATAGCTCTCAAGTTAAAAGCAATTAACATGGACAATGCCGCTTCATATCATGCTTCTCCATCTCCTGCCAACCAATACACACTGTGCAAGGGCTTCTTTTCATCATTTGCTCAAAGGTTGGAAACTCTCTGAGCAGCAGAGTAGGAAAAATTTCATGTGTGAATATGCGAGTGTGTGTGTGTGTGTGTGTGTGTGTGTGTGTGTGTGTAAGGTCAGGATTTTTAAAAGTTATTAATGTCATATGGCTGTATACAGAGAAAACTGGAGTGTTAAGTCTTCATGGTTAATTAGTCATAGTTGCAACTACCTACTACTGCCTTGGCTACACTGATGATTAAATCTATATATTTTGTGCCTATTTTGGTTGAATCTGCTTTATTTGGGTAGTATAGACATATAATAAGTGGCCAGTTTCCCTCATTTCTAATTATTATGATTATACCCATTTATTAGGCATAGAATGAATAAGAAAGTGAACATAAAGTGCTAGGTACCAGGATTTCAGCAAGAATAAATGAGGCCTAATTATTTTTGCTTGACTGTTTTAATTTAATTTTTGTAATTAAATCATTTTCTATTTTACAATGAATAACATTTTACTGGAGTATGTAAATCATTATTTAAGCCTTGTAACAAACTTCCCCCATGCCCATCACCTAGAATTTTTCTCTGTAGACAATAAACATTTATGAAATGTTTCCTGTTATTATGGATGACTGTGGAATGAAGGATCATTGCAAGATCATAGACATGGAGCTTTAAGGGACTTGACAAACCATCAGGTCCAAGGCTTTAATTTAATAAATGAAGGAACTAAGGACTAGAGAGATTAAGAGACTTGCCTGAAGTCAAACAGGTAGTAAGAGGCAGAACTCTGATTTGAACTCTGGTTTCCAAAAGTCAATTTGTATTCTAGAATGTTTGTGTTAAGGACATTCTATCCTCCACCCAGGTTTTTATGAAGAGGAATTATGGAATAAGACACTGTAGGCTTTTGATTTAAATTCTCACTACACATGAGTGAAATTTTGGAGGTTCATGTTGAGGATGTGTGCCCCAAACAATTTTTTTTTTTTGTTGTTGTTGTTAATGAGGTTATTACAATGAGGTATACAAAAGGTTGACTTTTCTTTTTTGGATGGATTAAAAATCTCCGAAATGACAAAACTCTAATAAAAGAAAGTCCCTGTGAGCAAGATGATCCAGTGAGACAGATCACAAATAATGGAGATTTTATTGCAATTATGAATGCACAGACCATGAGTACTTGATGAGGATCTGTTGATACAACTATAATTTTCACAGGGGGGTTCCTTCCATACAGCAGGAGATTGGATACATTGGGATATGAGAGTTATCAGAGATTCTGGGGGTCAGTTCAAAAACTATCTTTTAACAAGTATTTACCTAGTCCATATTTACACTTTTGCACCTCCAGCATGATGTATAAAATAACTCTGAAGTTCTCTAAGGTTTTGGAGGATTCTGATTTTTTCAGGTCTTAAAAAATCAATTTGTAGCACAAAAACTCCCTCATTTGCCTCAAAGGGATGAAAAGATCAATTAACTCCTGCCAAAGTGAACATGAGTAGCTATAGTATAGGAGCTATTTATGAATTGGAAAACTAATCTAGCCTCATCAAGTTGTGTTCCCCAAACATTCTTTGCTTTGTCTAAATAAAAACCTGAGAGTACATTTGAACCCTTTACGCAGTTTCCTTTGTCTCAAGTTGTAAAATGGTATGGGAATCTGTGGTGGGTGTTTATACTGCCAAGTACACCTTAGAGTACATTAAGAGTGGTTTGCACTCCTGGAATTGTTGCATGATGAAATCCCAATTGCAATTTTTAATTGTGCTGGACCTTTAGGCAATTTATAGAAATATTTTTAATAATCAATCAGCCATGAAGCTGAAAACTTTCATTTTATGTCCCTCAGCAATGAATGGATCCCTAGTCTATATATGATTAAGAAACAAGTCTTTCTAGTTAGGGAATTGTTTTAATTCCTGTAAAGATGGAAAGAAGAAAAATAAAAGGGAGAACATATTCACCATGAGGAAACTTAATACCAACTATTTTCTTAATATAATATGGGATTTCACCAATTATTTCCTCTTAAGAAAAATGAATATTCACAAAAATGACAACTGATTGGGCTAATACAAAAAGACATTTTTAAAAGGACCCAATATCTGAGGTTCCTTTTCTCAATTTCTTTGTTTCCTCTTTATTACTGCTGCCATCCTCTCAGAACAGGTCTTTATTACCACTTATTTGGACTATTATATTAGCCTCCGAAGAGTTCCTTCTTTTATTCTTACCTTGGTACCATCAGACCCATGTTTTCAATTGTATAGAAACTATCATTTCATTATTATATTTAAAAATCTTTACCAGTTTTTTAATGTCTTCTGAGTCAGGTTCAAAATATTCTCCTGGACATTTAAAATTCTCTATAATTTCCCCCATCTGATCCTTCCAGCTTTATATCATACTGTTTTTTTTTTTTGTTGTTGTTGTTGTTGTTGTTCCTGCACTATGCTTCAAAAAAGATGTACTTTGTGCCACACAGACTTATGCACATTCTTACACACAACATACACCTTTCCTGTCTTTGTACTCAATCTTGGGAACATCTTCCTCTTTAACTCTGATTCCCTTTAGATTTTTAAAAGCTACCTGTAACACCATGAATGAACTGATGAAGCTTTCTCTAATCCAACTCTAACTTCTGTCTCAGAAATTATTGTTCCCTTAGAAATCATATAGCTTCTTTTTTTATTTTGCATCTCTAACATGTCCCTATAATGTAATGACTTCACTTTTAAATAGTGGTGCTAGGAACTTTTCTTCTTTATAGGTTTAAGGTACTTAATGTCAGGATCATGTCTTATTAAAACTATTCATTTTTCCTAGCTATATCAAAGTGCTTTATGCACATGATAAATATTTTTTGATAATATCAAAATGAGGAGACTCTCAATCTACTTGATAAAACTGTGGGATAAAACAGAGGGAAAATGAATAAAGCGAAAGGCCTTAAAATTTTGTAACTTCAAATAATAGTGTTCACAGCTTGTGGAAGTAAAAAGTTGAGAGATTCCCAACCTGAGTTGACTATTAACATTTTCAAAGGGGTAGGAAATTGGATGTGGCTATCCATACCTCATATAGTGTTAATCACAAACTTTATTATGTAAGAATAAAACAAGTATCCCAAACTATTTAGGATGTTTTGTTTTTTTAGGAGATGGCAGGAATCTCTCATTCAAGCTGATTCAACTTCAAGGTATTAATCCATTGGCCAACAGAATGATCAACAGTCCTCCCTTTTGCCCTTAAAATACCCCAGAACCAGTTGTAAAAAAGGTAATTGTATATGTCAGTTGAGAAGAGAACCAGTGTTTTAGAAGGGAATACGTCTGACTTTTCCTTTGTTCCTCTTCTGAGATGTTGAGGGCATAGGAGGAGTCAACAATAACATACTTCATCAGGATGTCACAGAGTAAACATGCTTGCTCAGGAGAGAGCAGACCAACTCTATTCCTCTCTGGAGAAGAGTTGAACTAATGAGAGAACCAGGCTAGGAGTCATGTTTTTGCCTGGAGCATTTGAGAAGTTAAGGAGTACACCTAGACTTATGCTGTCAGTTTGTTTTAGAGTTGAGGTTTGAACTTCAGTTTTTCTGGGTTTAAGGTAAAACCCACTGTCCATTACATCACAAATCTTATCAGGTGTGATATAAAGAGGAAAATATGATTTTCTTGATTTTTGAGTTGAAAACTCTTATTGTGTATAGGGGATAAAGCTCTATCTTTAAAGTCAAGAAACTCTGGATTCAAATACAGCTTCTCTCACTCATTATTTGAATGACTTTGTGGACAAGCTGTTTAATCTATATAAGTTTTAATTTCCTTATATATATAGTGGTCATAATTGTAGAATTACTTTGTGAGGTTCCAGTAAAATTGTATTTATAGAAAGATATGGAGGTGTAGATAATAGATAACAATATATGCACAATATATTATTAGCAACAACAATTAATAACAACATGCACACATATCATATATGCCTATAATCATATACATGTGTTTGTATATTTGTATATGTATACTGCTTTTTACAATTTAAAGTGCTATATAAATTTCAGTTGTACTATTATTTCCATTATATTACATTGTAATTGCCTAGAATTCAGAGGATTTAACTTCACATTGTATTTGTAGAAGTTGTATAATATTGGACATTTTATTTTATTTCTCTGAGCTTTAGCATTCTTAAGGATCATTCCACTATAATAGTAATTCATGATGCCATTCTACTAAACTGAATATTTAAAATCTGAATACCCCAGAAGTGAAAAAAGAGAGAAGACATACATTCACATACACACAGACATACAAATACATAATTTATGTATTTATAATTTATATATACCTTCTACCTGAGAAAATGCTCAAAGATATCAGATTGCCCCTTCTATCCTTTATGTGCAAAAAAAATAATGAAGATAAAAATATTATATAGGTAATCTTAGGAAATTACTTTAACTACAATAAAGAAGTGGAATGAAGTGATACGAGGAAGTTATTAATTATTATAGTAGTCTATGAAAGGGTGATGAAGACATTGACTAGGGTAATGGCTACATATGAAGAAAGAAATCTATGTATTTGAAACAATTTGTGAAGGTAAAGAGGAGAAGATTTAAAACAGGTCAGTGAGTCATTGAAGTCAAGGATGGGACTGAGTTTGAAAATGGGGTTTTAGAAAGAAAGAGTTCATACCTCACACTATTGTATATAATATATACCTACATTGTGCCACCAAAAGAAACAGCAAAAATATAGTTCTTATTCCTTCTGTCATTGCTTAGGAATTCATATTCTATATTCCAAGGGGAACCTGCCACAACTATAAGGTAGGAGGAGATGAAAATGTTGGGAAAACAATTTATTTCCCCAATGGCCTCAAAGCTTAACTGCTTTTGTGGATTGCTGGTTGAGAGAATATGACTTTTTTAACAAAATGATGTCTGTTGTAAAAGGAAGATGATTGAGAATTTGAAAAGCAAAGGGAGTGGAGAGAATGAAAGAGTGTTGGGGATAAGTATAGGTGTTATTGTGTTGGAATCAGTGCCCCAAATTGGCTATTAGAGGGAGATTGGGTTAATAGTTTCTTCATAGCAAAACCAATATTATTCTAATTGGTCACCTAGGACCTAGGCTAAGCCCCATTTGGTCATTGTTTGGCTCCTCATTGACTCAGTTTGAATGTAAATTCAGCCATTTCTGCTTTGGTCAGAGAGCCTGAAGGTCTTCCCTTCCCAGATTCATTTATTCATTCATTTATTTTGGGGGGTGAAAGAGGAGGTTCTTTTCCTTATTTGCTGCCTAGTCTTAATCCCTGAATATGTGTGGTCACAGCAAACTGAGACTTGTTAAAGACCTTAGCTTAAAAAGGCCAAAATCTTCCAATGCATCCAGGGCCCTCTCCAGTTATCTTGATTTATATATCTGGCCACTGGACCCAGATGGCTCTGGAGGGAAAAGTGAGACAGTTGACTTTACAGCCCTCCCTCACTTAAATCCAATTCACTTGTGTGTCATAACATCACCTCCCTGATGTCATGGCCATCTTTGATAACGAAGAACAAACAAGGATGACTACAGACTTGATTGAATGCACATTTTTTCTTTATTTTGTGATCAGCCCATGATTCTTCTTCCCTCCTCCATTCACACTTTAGGAGACATTAGAATATACAATTTAAAAGAGAAATCTCTAAAAGTAGATAGAGACAGAGCCCTAAATCTATCAGGAAGATGGCCAGAAAGTTACTCTTGGATGGGCCTAGGGAGTAAGCATTCATTATATACACAATGTGCTTCTTTTTCATAAGGAAATGAAGAAGGAATGGAAAGCAGTCCCAGACTATTTGCAGCATGTGGTGGTAATCATGAAGAACTGCCAAGGGATCCATCTAACCCACTTATTCTTAATCCCTTGGATAAAATATTTTCCTGCCACATCTTACTGTATTTGTTTAGAAGCAGGAGTTAATGGTGATAATTTATACTTGGGAGAGGGCTTAGACTTAGGCTTCTAGTATGGCTACCCAAGCAATTCTTTACATAATTTATTTATTTTAACCATTTTTGCCCCCTGTGGAACTCATTAAAGATGAGCTAGAAGTTGTACATGGATATGGATTGAAAGTGTCTCTTTTCCAAGGACCAACTTTTGTTTGAATAAAGGAAAAGCCTCTTTTTTTATTGGAATAGACTGATAACTAATAATACTGTTCTATAACACAAAAAGGAAAGCATATTGAAGCCTGACTGTTGTTCAGAATTCATTTACCTTAACTACTGATCTGAGATGCAAAAAGCAAACAGCAGCCAAAACAACACTAGTATAGTGAAGGTGACTTAAAATGTAAAATGTAGAATTTTCAGCTGGAAGGGACCTTAAAAATTATTTGGTCCAAAGCACTTGTTTTGTACATGAGGTAAGTGGCACTAAGAGAGTGGAAATATTTGAATAAAGTAATCTGAGTAAATAGTGGCAGGTGCAATTTCTTACATGTGTTATTAAGAATGGGTTTTGTTAATTATTATTTTAAAATTTATTTTAATAAATATTTTCCAATTGCTTGCAAAATTATAACTACGCATTTTAAAAATGTAGTTACATATACAATTTAAATTATTAAATATATATTAATTTAGAGTTATATATTATTATTCTCCCTCCCTCTCCTCTACATCTTTGAGAGGATAAGCAATTATATGTATATATATGACATACATGGTCATGTAAGACATAATTCTAAATTGGTCCTGTTGCAAAAGAAAAACAAACAAAATAAAACAATAAAATATTGTTGAAAATTATGCTTCAATTTGTATTCAGAATTTATCAATTTTTTCTTGGAAGGCATATAATATTTTTCATCATGGCTTCTTTAGAATTATCTTGGATTACTGTCTCAATTAAAGTAATTAACACTCTCACAATTCATTATTCTTACAATGTTGCTATTATTGCATATATGTTCTCCAAGTTCAGTTCACTTAACTTGACATTAGTCTTTTCAGGTTTTTTCTGAAACTGTTCTGCTTATCAATTCTTATACTATTTCAATCATATGTCATTTCCCAATTGGTGTGTGTGTCTACAATTTCTAATTTTTTGCTACTAGGAAAAACAACAACAACAACAACAACAACAACTTGCTATAAGTATTTTGTACAAATAGATCTTTTTCTCTTTCCCCTCCCCTATTCCCTTTCTTTTCTTTTTCTTTCCTTTACTTGGTTGTCATATTGTTTGGTCAAAGGCTAAACACAGTTTTATAACCCTTTGGCCATAACTCCAAATTGTTCTCCAGAATGAATGGAATACTTCACAGATCCACCAGTTTAATTAATTTGTTATATAAATCACACATATTATTCATATAAATTTATAGTTTGCATAAATTAATTTTTTTTGAAATGTTTGACATAATTCGTTTGTAAATTCATCTGGTCCTGAGGAATAGCAGAAGAGAGAGATTAGTAGGAGTGAAAAAGAGAGAGAGAAAGAGGAAGACAGAGACAGAGACAGAGAGAAACTACAAAGGAGATGGAGGGGGGAGGGAGGGAAGGAGAGAAGAAAGGAGGAAAAGAGAGAGGGAAGGAGGCCAGGAGAGATAGCTGAGTCTGAAAGGAGATAGAACACAACTGAGACACCTAATTCTCCAGTTGCTTTTCTAGTATTCTTGATTAGAAAAGAGATCTTGCATTTCCAATTGGCTAAAGCAATACTGGTACAAGAGATTTCTTTATCTCTTCCATTGATTGAAAGAGCTGAATTATAACACTATGTACAGATCATTCTAATTTATTGTTTTCTTCTTCTGTCTTGAGAGAGACAATGATATCAGATTGCCCTTTCCTATCTTTTATGACTTAAGAGGGAGAAATAGAGAGGGATGATAACACCAATATCTGTTTTTTTCCTTATCTGTGCTTATTGAAAAGAGGTTTGACTTTTTTGGAAGCTGATGGGAAAAAGCAAAATCCTATTGATTAAAGAGTTTACCAGACTTGTTTGCACTTCCCAGAGAGTTAAGCAAGTTTTTTGGCTTTAAGGAATTCTTTTTCACTGAACAAGAGAAATGTTGATTTTTTTTTAAATTAAAAAAAATCATACTTTTTTTTAGTGCCTTGTTAAAGATGGCTGTGAGCTAAGTTAATTTGTGATTATTTTATCAGTTGGAAAGCAGTAGAAGAATATCTTTGTAAAAGAAAAGAGCAGTGGAAAATAGGGGTAGTTAACCAAGAAATAAGCTTCATGTGAGTGGTTTAAAAAAGTATCAAGAACATCAATCTCTGCAATCCATAATTATGAGTTTTCCTGTGCATGTGGATTTGTACAAATAGAGGCTGTCTTATTCCCAGGTAATGTTCTTTGTTTTTCTGGTGGTCTTTGGGGCAGCCTTTTTTTCAGAAGATTAATCACCACAAGAGTAGCCAGGTGTTAAAGTCCAAATCCTTTATTATCTCCTTCAAAGTCTTGTCTCCTTGCCTGGGGCTTCAGCGAGCTTTCTTGGAGGCCTTCCAGAGTCTTGGTTTCAGTGGAGAAGCAAAGGAGGAGAGCCTGCCACCATGGTGGTGTGAGATGGAGTGAATGAAGCTGAGTCCAAGGGCTTGTGCTTCAGCCTCCAGTCCATTTATCTTCCCTAGCCCTAAATGAATCTGGCTGAAGTTTCCAGCTTATATGCTCTGAGTATAAATCAATCATATCACTAGGAAACCATTATTTGTTGTAAGATTAAATCAATCATGCTGAACTTAGAGAACTATTTAGTACCATGCTAAACTAGATAACCATTGTCTCATCAATTCCACTGACTTAACATCTTGTAAGAATACTTGTTTCAGAGTTCTGGCCCATAACACCCAGGATTCTGTAAGGATGTTCCTACTCCTGCTCGTGGATATTGGTGGTATATTTTTGATAAAATGTGAGAAGTATGCTAGAATTACCTCTTAGGAGTTTGCAAGATTCAATTCTTAAATTTTCACTGTGAACAATTATGCCACAGAAATTGACAAATAATTTAAACCATGACCTAATTTATTGTTTTGTTGATTGTCTAGATAGAGAAATGTAGTTTTTCATTATTCTCATTTTTAAATAATTATTATGGTTATTATTGCTTTTGGCTAAATTTTTGATAAATACTTATAAATTTAAGACTTTATGGTGTCATAGTAACTGATTTTGTGGAAATGAGAAATATATCAGCTGAAACTTAATATCTGTTTCAATCTTCACTCAACTTCTCTCAAATCTTCTCTTGACTGTACTTTTCTACCATGCCCACCTATTCTCAGCCTTTCAGATCTATGTTGATCCCTCTTCTTGAATGATAAATTCTTACAATAACTTTCATTTTGAGCAAGTGCTCAAGCCATCGTTAAACATTCACTCTTCTACCTCAATCAACTTCTAATTCTCCAGATTTATATATCCTTCCCTATGGCTTTCCCACCTTGGAAGATTTCTTCAACTCTGTGGCTCAATCTTTTAGCTAGTGAGTTCCTCCTTGAACTTCTAATACTAAGTATGTACCCAAGCCAGCTATGTATGCTCAGTGTCTCATTTCTCAAGGCTCTGCTTTAGACTTTATATATAGTGCTACAATGCTGTCATGTAACTCTCCCTTCTGTTACTCTCCTTTTCAGCTTCTTTTCATGTTATATGTAATTTCGTTGGGGGTGGGAAGTAATTTTTGTTTTTCTTTTTGCTGATATTGGTATTCTCAGGCTATCAGACTTAATACAATACTTGATGCATGGGAATCTTTTAATAAATGCTTTATATCTCTCTGTCTCTCTGTTTAAAGTGATGAGAAGTAGAAAAAGGAGTATCCCTCCTATACCAGGAACCCTAAATTTGGTTTAAGTTGTAGAGAAATAATGCTCTCAAGCCCTGCCTTATACAAGTTATTTATTTATTTATTTTTATTTATTCATTCATTTATTTAATTCATTTCATTCATTCATTTATAATTTATTATTATTATATTGATTTATTGTTGAAATCTTTACAAACTGCTAACTCATTAGAGTTTATGTTTTGGGCCAGAACCTGAAACAAGGTACTAAGCAGAACTAATTAATACAATGCTTGTGTTTACACCTTTACTCATTGGAATTCACAAGTATGGGAGATTCACAAAGTAAACTTTGTAACTTTGTGAATTCACACCTCCCTTGAAGCTCTTAGTGCCATATGGGAGAAAACCCATAATCCCATTCTCTCAGAAGAGTCGTATATAAGCCCAGTGAAGAGAGATTCATTCCAATATTTTCCACTTGGCTGGCTGGTGGCAGAAGAGAGTTCAGCTGGATTGGAGAGGAGCACACTGGGACAGATGCAGAGCACTCTGGGAGATTGACAGCCCTCTCTCAGAGGCAAAAGAGATTCAACTTGGAGCTGAATTGGAGGCTGAAGAAAGCAGAGGCAAAAGCAAAGGACAAAGCTTCAGGAACTCTCAGAACCGAGCAGATAGACCTCTAAGAATCTAGCTATCTGGGTCCAAGAAAAGAGACAAGACTTGGAAGGAGAAATAAACATTTGTATTTTTACCAGCTGGCTGCATTTGGGGTAATTATTGATCTAAACTGATACTAAGGCTGCCTCCAGAAAACCTCCTTCGAGAAACCTGCTCTCTCTTCCAGAGAAGAACCATTATTATATTATATTTTAGAGAAGAAAAAGAACACCACAATTTATTATTATTATTATTTATTTTTAACATACAATACTTTATGATTCATTTTGGGATAGAAAAATCAGCAAAAGGGAAAAACCATAAAAAAGATTTTAAAAAACAGAAAAAAAGATGTGAACATATACATTGTCTTCTTAGTTCTTTTTATGGATGCAGATGACATTTTCTCTCCAAAATCTATTGAAGTTGCTTTGAATTATTGAACCAGTGAGAAGAATCAAGTCTTTCATAATTGATTGTTGCACATTTTTTCCTGTAATTGTGTACAGTGTATTCATGTTCTGCTTGTCTCACTCAGCATCAGTTCATGTAAATCTTTCCAGGCCTTTCTAAAATCAACTTATTCAGCATTTTTATGGAACAATAATATTCCATTGCCTTCTTATACCACTTGTTCAGTTATTCCCAATTGATGGACATCTACTCATTTTCCATCAAGCCCTTCTTTAGGTGAGCATTCCAAAAGAGAGAAAAGAAAGGAGGTATAGATGACACTCATGCTTATGAGATGCATCACTCATGCAGATGTATGAGTGCTACACTTTACTCTGTTAATATAGGCCATGAATATGATTCTTTTACTCCAGATCTAGAGTTTTGACCATACCATCACTAATCACCACTATCTTTTTTTCATTGCCTCTGCCTCAGCAACCACTATCACAATTACCACCAACAAACTGCATCCTATTAATAAATGAAACAAAGGACTATTCATTATTATTAAGCTTTATTCAATTTACATGAAACTGCAAACTTGGTGATTAACATTCCCAGATGTTTAGGTATAGGATGAGATATTCCAGATTTTAGGGGTCACAGTCGATGCTAGTAACTTCATTATGGTTCAGGGGGAACAAGAAAGTTATCAATCATTAACATGAGAAAAATCCTGCACACCTAGTGGAACTTGATTTCAGCAAGACCAGTAATAGTCATAAAATTTAGAAGACCTTATAGTTCATTTAATCTAACCCACACCTGACCCCAAATTCTCCCTAAAACATACTCAAAATCTTCTTATTTAGCATTTACTACTTCAAAAGGAGAATTTAGTGATTAGTGAACTAAGGCTGAAAGAATATATTTGTCAAGGTAATATAAAAAAGTGAGGATTCAATCCTAGGTACCCTAACTTCAATTCCAAAGTCTTCCCACTATACTATAATGCTGTTATTCTAGCGCTGCCTAGAATCTTTATAACAATTTTCTTTTGATGACTCATCTCAATCTGAATGGGATCTTGGGTTCTTAAAGGGTTTTTTCAACTAGAGTGCAAGCATTGGTACATCATCCAAAGAAGCAAGAGTTAGACTGTGCATCTGTCATAATAATCAAAATTTAAATAGTGCTTTAACATATGCAAACCATTTTGTAAATATTATCTCATTTGATCATTACAATAATCTTTTAAGGAGGGTGCAATTATTCCCATTTTATACATGAGGACTCTGAGGCTGTGAGATTGTGACTTATGTGGCATTATACAGTTAATAAATGAAGGAGGAAAGATTTGAATATATATTTTATAGAAGAGAACAAAGAAATTCAGGCCAAATAAGTTGCCTAAGTTTCATAAATATCAAATGGTGCATGTAAATTGCCCAAATTCAAATGAATAGCAAGTTAAAAAGCCAACAATAAAAACTAAAACTATTGAAACCTTTTAGAGTTCTCAATTCATAGGATAAATAGGATCTCTGTGATAGATAACAATTGATGTAAAATGATGTGTGAAATGTGAAGGGAAAAAAATCCATTGCTTAATGCAAGAATCAAGGAATATATATATATATATATATATATATATATATATATATATATATATATATATATATATATACATACATACACATACACACACATACACACACACACACAAACACATATATATATATATTTGAGTCTGGAATTGATACCACTTGTTAGTAGATGTTTCTAAGAAAGATTGATAAGTTTATTATGGTGCCAGCATGTGAAAGGTCATGAATAATAAGAAAAGCAATTTGAACTTTTACTTAATAGTGTAATGACCTTTTTTCTCAATCCTCTTTCTCTTGACCTTTCTGTGACAGACTGTCTGGGAACACTATTCTAGGTTGCCAGGATCTTACATACCAGTCTTCAGGACAAAAACATGGATAAACTCTGGAGATGAGCCAATCAGGAGGTTCAAACAGTCTGTCTTTATTCAGTCATCCTCTCAGTGGGAGTAGCAGGAAATAAGAGAGCAAGTTCTGCTCAGAGCTGTCTATTTATGCTTCCTCTCTTCCAGGATTACCTTGTGCCCACACACTTATCCCTGACATAGGTGGAGCCAAAGGAAGGAGATGTATGGAGTTAGCACTGCATGGCAGGAGGAGATCCAGCAAGAGGACTCAAATCTTGCCACCTCAAGAAACCTATTAGCAGTTCCTTTAACTCCTGCAAGAACAACCTCCTGCCTCAGAGCCCAAGTCCCTTTTTGCTTCCTGGGCCCGCCCTGCCAAACTGACTTAGCATGCAGCTACATGGCATATCTCACTGAAGCAGGAATTCTGTTAGTCCCTAACAGCTTTCTACATCTGACATTATCAACCAGCCTTTCTTTTAGATACTCTGTCATCTTAGGATTTTCATTACATTTTTCCTTTTTAGTTAATAATTTTTTAAAAAATTTTAATAGCTTTTAATTTACAAATTATATGCATGGGTAATTTTACAGCATTGACAATTGCCATCCTTTTGTTCCATTTTTTCCTCTCCTTCCCCCTACCCCCTCCCCCAGATGGCAGGATGACCAATACATGTTAAATATATTAAAGTATAAATTAAATACAAAATAAGTATACATGTCCAAACTGTTATTTTGCTGTACAAAAAGAATCGGACTCTGAAATATTGTACAATTAGCCTGTGAAGGAAATCAAAAAATGGAGATAGCCAAAAATATAGGGTTTGGAAATTCAATGTAATGGTTCTTAGTCATCTCCCAGAATTCTTTCACTGGGTGTAGCTGGTTCAGTTCATTACTGCTCCATTAGAATTGATTTGGTTCATCTCATTGCTGAAGATGGCCAGGTCCATCAGAATTGATCATCATATAGTATTGTTGTTGAAGTATATAATGATCTCCTGGTCCTGCTAGTTTCATTCAGCATCAGTTCGTGTAAGTCTCTCTAGGCCTTTCTAAAATCATGCTGTTGGTCATTTCTTAGCAAACAATAATATTCCATAATATTCATATACCACAATTTATTCAGGCATTCTCCAATTGATGGGCATCTACTCTGTTTCCAGTTTCTGGCCACTACAAAGAGGGCTGCCACAAACATTCTTGCACATACAGGTCCCTTTCCCTTCTTTAAGATCTCTTTGGGATATAAGTCCAGTAGTAACATTGTTGGATCAAAGGGTATGCACAGTTTGAAACCTTTTTGAGCATAGTTCCAAATTGCTCTCCAGAATGATTGGATATGTTCACAATTCCACCAACAATGTAACAGTCTCCCTGTTTTCCCACATCCCCTCCAACATTCTGGATTATCTTTCCCTTTCATTCTAGTCAGTCTGACAGATGTGTAGGGGTATCTCAGAGTTGTCTTAATTTGCATTTCTCTGATTCATAATGACTTGGAGCACCTTTTCCTATGGCTAGAAATAGTTTCAATTCTTTGTCTGAGAATTGTTTGTTCATATCCTTTGACCATTTATCAATTGGAGAATGGCTTGATTTCTTATAAATTAGAATCAATTCTCTATATGTTTTGGAAATGAGATCTTTATCAGAACCTTTGACTTTAAAAATGTTTTCCCAGTTTATTGTTTCCCTTCTAATCTTGTCTGCATTGGTTTTGTTTATACAAAAACTTTTCAATTTGATATAATCAAAATTTTCTATTTTGTGATCAGTAATGATCTCTAGTTCTTCTTTGGTCATAAATTCCTTTCTCTTCCACAGGTCTGAGAGGTGAACTACCCTTTGTTCCTCTAATTTATTTGCAATCTCATTCTTTATGCCTACGTCATGAATCCATTTTGACCTTATCTTGTTGTACGGTGTTAATTGTGGGTCAATGCCTAGTTTCTGCCATATTTCGTTTATAATTTTTTAAAAAGTACGAGTTTGACTTCTCAATATCTTTTTATAGATTATTATTTTCTGTACTATGTCTTAATTATGGATACATAATTGTTTGTTCTCTCCTTTATTCATTATTGTCTCACTTAGGGAATTCAACAAGTTCCATGGGTTTGATTATTATTTTTATGCAGATGACTTCCTGATCTCTGTGGATCTTTTGAGTTTCTTCTTTTCTTTCTTTCTTTCCTTCCTTTTTTCTTCTTTCCTTCCTTCTTTCTTTTTTCTTCCTTCCTTCCTTCTTTCCTCCCTTTCTTTCTTTCTTTCTGGAAGAAATATAGGTTAAGTGACTTGCTCATGGTCACATGCACATGATCATTGTCTTGATCAGAATAACTAGTTCTTTCAGTTGATCATCCTTATAATATTGCTGTTACCACTTAAAATGTCTTATTTTTCTGGTTCTGCTCACTTTATTTTTCATGATGTTATGTAAATCTTCCCAGATTTTTCTGAAATCACCCTGCTCTTAATTTCTTACATTACAATGTTATCACATTCATATATCATAATATGTTCAGTAATTCCTAATTGTTTGACAATGCCATGATTTCCCATTTGTTTCTACCCACAAAAAAAATGCTGCTATAAATATTTTTGTACAAATGGGTCCTCTTCCCTTTTCTTTGATAACTTTGGTACACAAAATTAATAGAGGAATTGTTTGGTTAAAAACTGCATTTTTATATCTCTTTTGGCATAGTTTCAAATTGTTCTCCAGAATGGTTGAAGTGGTTCACAATTCCACCAACAGTGAATTAGTGTTCCAATTTTCCCATATGTCCTCTAGCCTTTGTCATTTCCCTCTTGTGTTGTGTTAGCCAATCTGAGGTGGTATGTAGTGTTTTTTGTTCTTCTTTAAAATAATATAAAGGTTCTCTCTGGGGGAGGCAGGCTTAGTTGCAGTTGAAAGTAATAATCACCCAAAATGCAGCCAGGTGATAAAAGTTCAGATCTTTTATTGTCTCCAAAATAGCCTGGTTAGCTTAGAGGCCTCTCTCTCTCTCTCCTTGGTTCTAAGAGCTCTTGCAGCTTTGTTCTTTGCTTCTGCCTCTGCTTTCTTTAGCCTCCAGAGCCAGCACCAAGTTGAATCTGTCTTGCTTCTGAAGAACTCTCTCCTGGCTCTAGTTCAACTCCAACTCGTGGCTTTTTCTGACTTGACACTCCCCTCTTCATGTAATTCAGCTGAATTTCTGTCCAAAAGCCTTTGTATAAAAGGCTTATATATGAGAGAGAGGAATTATGGGATATGAGAGAGGGATTATGGGTTTCTTTCCAGAGAGCTCTCTGGCCCTAAGAGCTTCAAGGGAGGTGTGAATTCGGATATCTCATACTAAACCCTGAAATCTCCCAAATGTGTAAACTTCAATGAGTAAAGGTGTGAACACAAGCATTGTATCAATTAGTTCTACTTAGTACCTTGTTTCAGGTTCTGGCCCAAAGAATCTCATAAGATTAGATCAAGCATACTGAACCATGCTAAATTAGATAATTATTGTCTCTATCAACTCTAATGACTTAACAATTTGTAAAGATTCCAACAGTGGTATCTCAGATTTATTTCAGTTTACATTTCTCTAATCAGTAGTGATTTAGAGCACTTTTGCCTGTGACAATTAATAGCTTTGATTTCTTTTTCTGAAAACTTCCTGTTTACATCCTTTGACCATTTATCAACTGGAGAATTCTTATTATGAATGTGATTCAATTGCCTATTTATTTGGAAAATAAATACTTTGTTAGAGAAACATTCTATTCTTAGAAATTATGCTTTCCTAGTTTCTTATTTTCCTTCTAATTTTGGCTGCATTAATTTTGTTTGTGTAAATCTTTTTAATTTCATGTAATCAAAATTAGCTATTGTGGAATGTTAATTTTAATAATATATCATTTGACTATGAATATTTATTTATAATATAATCTTCTTTGTTAAAAGGTAATTGTGGTGAGCTTTTTCTTCTTAAAACGCAGCCAGGTGATAAAAGTTCAGATCTTTTATTATCCCAATATAGCCCGGTTAGCTTAGAGGCCTATCTCTCTGCTTGGTTCCAAGAGCTCTCTCCAAATGTCTTTAAATCCAAAGGTCTGGTCCTTCAGCCTCTGCCTCTGCTTTCTTCAGCCTCCAGCCAGCTCCAGTCTTCATGTCATTCCAGTGAAATCTCGACTTGTAGCGTCTTCCTCTCCAGAGCACTCTCCGACTGGCTCATTGGCCTATTTATGCTCCTTCCAGAGAGAGGGATTATGGGTAGTTCTACTTAGTACCTTGTTTCAGGTTCTGCCCAAAACATCTTCTTGTAAGATTAGATCAACTCTAATTACTTAGCAGTTAGTAAGGATTCCAACATCTCCCCCTTTCTTTTGTTTTAAAATATAGGGGGTTTCTGAGGGGGTACACATAAATCCATCAATATGGGCCAGAACTTTGTAACAGATATACATGGTATACATAAATCCATCAATATGGGAGGCATTATACATAATTTACATGAGCACATAGCAATATAACACAGGCTAGTAGTAATGTAACAAATAACAAGAATCAATCTGAAAATTTACACATGTCCATAAGTCCTAGAAACAGTCCAATAGGATTCCATTGTCCATTAGTTCATGTGCCAGGAATCTAATAATTCTTGTGAGCACAATCAGCAACAGAACCACCCGATATTTCTTGGGTCTTCTCCTTTGTTTCAAGGGTCTGCTCCATCTTTCTGCGATGGACAAGGCGAATGCGGCTCGTAGGCACCCATCTGATTCCTTCTCCACCTGTAGAGATGCAAGCAAATCCTCTCCCCCAAGTAGTTAGTCTATCTGGTCCCTTCCATTCACCACTTTCTGGGTCTCTCCACATCACCTGGCGATTATCTAAAGATAGTGGAGCTGCTCGCACTGGACACTGCTCTTCTGGTGGGTTATAAAACCTGTCTGCTGGAGCCAGTGCATCTTTGTCAAAGATTAAAAAATTAATGGTATAGAGAACTAAATTTAGAAGTTCTCTAGGGTTACCCGTGGCTCCCCCTTTCTTTTGTTGGAGGAGTGTCTTAATGTCTCTGTTTAGTGTTGGCAGGCCTTCAACAGCAGCCCTGCTTAAAAAACCGAAGTACTCATTTTTAACCCCAATTGTTGTAAAACGTCTCTTCCCCACAGATTGATGGGGATTTTTTCAACTATAAAAGAGTAAAAACTCCTGTTTTGCCTTCAAAAGTCCATCTCATAGGGGCAGCACTAACTTCAGCTGCTATTGATCCTCCTACTCCAGACATATAGGTATCTGCTTTAATCTTTGGCCAGTGACTGGGCCAACTGGCACCTCTAATAACTGTACGATCCGCACCTGTGTCTACCAATCCTTCCAATGGTAGGCCATTTATATAGATAGTGAGCATAGGTCGGTCAGCCGTTACTGCTGCTGTCCAGTATATTTCTGGTTTTTGTGGTCTGGAGTCAGAACCTGGGTGACTATCACGAGGCTGCTTATTAGGATTCTGTATGAGTAACCTGATGCTACTATGTCTCCTGGGTGATAAGTCACACATTGACTACCTGTATTAGTGACTGGGATATTATCTACACATTCCCCAGTTTCCCACATCAGTGTGTGGATGGACACTGTTTTGTACATACAAGGAGGTGAAATGGTCAAGCCTACTGTGCCTGGAGGTAAGGGATCCATAGGCTGGAGAGGAACAGATTTCACCTCTCCAGGGGGTATCTCAGTTGTCCCAGCTGCATACAGCTCTATTCTCCCCAATTGTAATTCCTTCTGCCATCAGGTTGCTTCCTGGCTGGTTGACTGTGTAATCCCCTTCTCCCATCATATGGCTTTCTGGCTGGTTGGTCATGTCTGGGTACTGGACTTCTAGGCACTCTCTGGGTGCACCATTGGCTGCCATCATGCCCCAAGTGTTTTTTGCCTTGGGCCCTGGGGCTGGGGCCCTCATCCCGTTTCCCTGAATTTGTCTGCATTCTGAGGCCCAATGGAAGCCTCTGTTGCATTTTGGACATGGGGTTTGGGGTCTTGTTCTCCCACCTTGTCTTCCCATTCTATCTCTATACCAACATTGAGCTTTCAGATGTCCTAGAACTAATCAAGACAAGGCTTGTGTTCCCACCTTTACTCATTGGACTCCACAAGTATGCTAGCTTCACAAAGTACACTTTCTAACTTCAAGAGAGTTCACACCTCCCTTAAAGTCATTGGGCCAGAGAGCACTATGGGAGAAAACCCATAATCCCATTCTCTCAGAAGAGGCAGATAAAAAGCCAGTGAAGAAGGCAGAGGCAGAGGCTGAAGGACAGAACCTTTGGAGTTAAAATGTATTTCAAACTAAATGCAGGGACTTCATGTATAGAAAATGGTTAGGTCTAAGTCTATCATTTTTAAAAACTCTTTCTATGTTACTTATAACAATTCACATTTAATCTGTATGGAAAAGGGAACCTGTTGTGATCTAGTTCAGATGGATCTGAATCAGTCTCTGTTCGGGCGCCAAAATGTGGTGAGCTTTTTCTTCTTAAAACGCAGCCAGGTGATAAAAGTTCAGATCTTTTATTATCCCAATATAGCCCGGTTAGCTTAGAGGCCTATCTCTCTGCTTGGTTCCAAGAGCTCTCTCCAAATGTCTTTAAATCCAAAGGTCTGGTCCTTCAGCCTCTGCCTCTGCTTTCTTCAGCCTCCAGCCAGCTCCAGTCTTCATGTCATTCCAGTGAAATCTCGACTTGTAGCGTCTTCCTCTCCAGAGCACTCTCCGACTGGCCCATTGGCCTATTTATGCTCCTTCCAGAGAGAGGGATTATGGGTAGTTCTACTTAGTACCTTGTTTCAGGTTCTGCCCAAAACATCTTCTTGTAAGATTAGATCAACTCTAATTACTTAGCAGTTAGTAAGGATTCCAACAGGTAATCTCTCACACTAGCTTAAAGAGAAAACCCTTCTCCAGCCAAATCTATGTAAGGAATGTCATTAGGATATCTGCTTCTTAATTAGTTTGGGCTGGCCCCACCCAACTGGCAACCTCTTTTTACTTTATAAACAGGACTCAGTTTTAGATTCCTCTCTAAGAGAAGTTTAAACTATTTTTCTTTGCACCTTCATTAGTGTATGGAGTGCTTGGTTCATGAAAGAGAAATACAATCAGAGATAATTTGATTGTGGTGCCCAGATGGCTAGAGAAGACCAAAACTTCATGTCCTGGATTGGATTCTCAGATATAGTTCCCCCTCCAATTATGAGTAAATAGGGAGTTGAGAGCTCTTATCCTACTTCCTCATTTAATATACACCAATAAGGGTTTGCTTTGCTTTTCTAAGGGAAGTACTCTTTAATTTGTTGTGAGGAAGGTAGACATGAATTTATGCTGATGCAGAACTCAGTTGACTTCTTTGGCTACTTAGAAAGGCTACTGATCAACATTTTATTGATTATTGGCTACTCTAATTAATAAATTGATTTTTCATACATGGATACTTTATCTTGGGATTTTATTCACAGCACCATTATATTTCCTGTAATCTTCTTTATCTTTTGTTTGATGATAAAATCCCCCTGCCAGTCTCTACATCTGGCAGGTTCATTTTTTCATACTTCTGTAATTTATTTATATCACCCTTTGTGTCTAAATCATTTACCCATTTTTATTTTACCTTAATAATGTGTTTTTTAATAGCTTTTTTTATTTACAAGTTATATGCATGGGTAATTTTACAGCATTGACGATTGCCAAACCTTTTCTTCCCCTCCCTCCCTCCCTCCCTTCCTTCCTTCCTTCCTTCCTTCCTTCTTTCCTTCCTTCCTTCCTTCCTTCCTTCCTTCCTTCCTTCCTTCCTCCTTCCCCCCCATATATATATATATATATGTATGTATCTATATCTATATCTATATGTAGATATATAGATATAGATACATACATATATATATATATATATATATATATATATATATATATAATTTCCCCTTTTTGAACAAATTTAATGTCTGAGTGAAGTTCAAGAAGTCACCCTTCTGGCCACCCATCATTTTGCCTTCCAATATAAAATCTGTTTTTTTCTTCACATTTTTTATATCAGATCTTTTTCTCCATTGTTCTCCCTTCCCCTTGCACTAAGAGATATTTCCTTTTCAACTAATCATTTATTTTTACATCATCCCAACATAAACCCTTTAATAACATACCCTCTTTCAGTGTATACTATTTTTAAATGCTCAAGTAATAAGAAAAATACATGTATCACCTTCCTGCATAGAAAGATAAACAGTTTAACTTTATAGAATCCCTTGTAATTTCTCTTTCTTATTTACCATTTTTGAGCTTCTCTTGAATCTTGTATTTGAAAATTCACATTTTCTATTTCGCTCCCATCTTTTTATCAGGAATGCTTGAACATCCCCTTTTTCATTGAAGGTCCATTTTTTCCCCTCCTGAAATTTTATTTTCAGTTCTGTTGTGTAGGTTATTCTTAGCTGCAATCCTAGCTTCATTGCCTTTTATACCATATTTTAAGCTCTTCACTTGTTTAATATCTTAGCTGCTGAATCTTATATAATCCTGATTGTGTCTCCATTGTATTTGAAATGTTGCTTGCAACATTTTCTCTTTGAACTTGGAATTATAGCCAATGTTATTTTTGCCTATATTTCTGGTAGTTTTTATTTTGGGATATCTTTCAGAAGGTAGGGGGTGAATTCTTTCAATTTCTACTTTATCCTTTGGTTCTAAGATACCAAGTAACTTTCCTTGATGATTTCTTGAAATTTTATATCTATGCTCTTTCTTTGATATAAAATTTCAAGAAATCAAGGAAAGTTACTTTATTATTATCTTTGATAATGGTTTCCATGTAATACAATGCTTCCTAAATTATGTGTCCTCAATCTATTTACAATTCAGTTGTTTTTCCAATAAAGTATTCTACCTTTTCTTTCTTTTCTTTTTTTTTCATTCTTTTATTTGGCTTTTATTGTTTCTTAGTGGTTCAAGGAATCATTATCTTCCATGTGGTCACTTGTCTTGGTCAGTAATCAGATAGTTAGATATAGAGTTCCCAATTCCTTGTAATTGTGATCAGCATTTTTCTTTAGAATCTCTGAACCCTTCTGGCTGGAAGTGATATTTTTTCTTACTCTATCATGACTGAAGCATCCTCCCTGCCCTTGAATTATGACCCAGAATTAGTGATATACAATGGAGATGCCATTGTCTTTCACTCCCTTCTGATAATAGGAGTTCCCCCTTGTCTTTAAATTAAGACCCACAAGTGGTTATAAGCAATAGAATTCTCCAATAGCATTTGTGCCTGAGTGCAGTATGAGACACTATAGTCTCTTTTTGATTAATTGTTGGGTTCTTTTATCTTTGGTTTGGAAGCTTTCAAAGATACTACTGCTTCTGTTTACTACTACCTAATCTCATGTGGATTGGCCTCTACCTACCACGTTAATAGTCTCTTTTTCCATACTTGTAAATTGTCTTAAGCTGGAAGAAATGTCTTACTCTGATGTTTCTTGGCTTTTCCACTTCAGAATTTTATTTGATGTGATTATTTTAAAGTAGTTCAGAGGGTATTGGCATACTGGAGCCACCTAACAGTTGGAGATCCAACTCAGACCTGCAAAATGGATCTCTTCTTGTGAGAGAATAATACAAAGAGATTGAGAGGTAGTTGCTGTTCTCTGACCTCTCTGAGAGGGCATTGCATTGACTGACCTCTCTCCTCTTCCCTCTACCTCCAATTTATCTCACTCTCAGTCCACAGCACCTGTGTCAGCAAAGGCTGCCCTGCAACTCCTTCAGATGCTACGATCCATAGCTGTGGAGGCTCTCAGAGAATTGACCTGCTCCTTAACAGGAGAAGTGTGTTGAGAAAGCTCAACTGAACAGTCTACTCCATTATCTTTACTTTATTGCTTGAAATCTATGATCTTCCAAATTATTTAGGCTCCCAAATTGTTACAAATCTTTGACTTCGTGCTTTCATTAAAGATTTCCTCAATTTATAAGCCACCATACTAGCTACGATCTTCATCACCATTTTGCTTGAAATATTTGCCTTTTGAACTTTTTTGCCTTGACATTCTATGTACTCCAATTAATAAACCAAATAAATCTTAAAGTGATCTTTCTAAAGCACAGATTTGGTTTCATCACTCTTCTACTCAGAAAATTCAAGCCACAACTTCTTGTCTCAGGTATTAAAAAGAACTCTTCCAATTGGCATTTAAAGTCCTTCAGAATTTACCCTAAATCTATCTTTCTATTAATTACCAAATAGTCTTCTTCATTTATTATAGTCTAAATAAATAATTTTTACTTTTATTTATACAACCCTTCTCCTCTCTCCCCTTCTCCTCCTTTGCTACACACTTGTATTAGCTGTCACCCAGGCCTGGAATGTACTTTCTCTTCATTTCAAATGTGTACCACTGATTTTTCTCCTGACTCAGCTTCTGTTACCTTCGGCTTCATTATCTTTTACATTTATTTTTCCTCAAAAATTATCTTTTATTTATTTTATGTATAACTTTATATAAACTTTCCATCTCCTCCCACTAGATCATAAATTTCTTAAAATCAGGAAATGCTTAATTTTTAATATGTCCGATGTCATTGCTTAATTGATACTTAATAAATGTTTGTTGATTGATTGATAAGTAGTGCATTGTGAAACAGATACTTTTCTTGTTAGCATATAAGATCTTTGAGGATAAGAACTACCTCTTAGGTATATTGTGATGGGAAATCCCTTTCAGGTATCAATTGTATATGATTAAGGCTGAATTTTCTTTCAATTTTCATTTCAATGATTTTCTAAAAAGTATATTCCTTTCTAAATATATTTCTAGTTCATTACATTAATATAGTTGCAAAAACACAAAATTTAAAGTTGTCAGATACCTATATGAATCTTTTATCTGCTACTTGTTGACTGTATCTTCAAACAATCAATTTTCTTTCTCTGGGCTTCAATGTTCTCATGCATAAATTGAGGGCCCAGGGCTAAATGATTTCTAATTATCTGTGTAGAGGGGAGTGGATGTTTGCTCACAATCATGAATACATTGGACAACAGCCCATCTTATTTGATATTTAATAAATATTTTAAGGGATGGAATGGAGGTATGAAGTCTGATTGGTGGTAGTGAGGGAATGAAAGGGAATATTATACTATAACCAGGGAAAATATCACAGACTTGACGTTATTTTACAAATATACTAGGTTAGAGAAGCATGGCTTTATTTGGGGAAAAGTTTCTTTTTTTCTTTCTTTCTTTCTTTCTTTCTTTCTTTCTTTCTTTCTTTCTTTCTTTCTTTCTTTCTTTCTTCCTTCCTTCCTTCCTTCCTTCCTTCCTTCCTTCCTTCCTTCCTTCCTTCCTTCCTTCCTTCCTTCTTTCCTTCCTTCCTTCCTTCTTCCTTCCTTCCTTTCTTTTTTTTCCCCCTTTCTTCCTTACTTTTTTTTTCCTGGTAGAGAGTGTCTGGATGTATTCCCAGACAAAGTGATCACTTCATGAGTCAGTCTGGCTGAAGCTCTACTCTTGGGAATTGCAACTTCTGGTGAGTAATTTCATAGAGATGGTTGATTAATTCTTTTTGTTTGAAATACCTAGGGCCTCATAAAACTTGACTGGTTCGATTGTCATGAGTAAGATTGCATCTTAGATGTGGGCATGATTTCCAAAGGTTAATGCCTTCTGAATTCAGGAGTGAGGTAAGCTGAAGCAGTCCAATCTAATTGAAACAGACTGCCAAACAGCTTTTATAAGCTAGAAGCAGAAACAGTGCTCCCTGCTCTGTAGTGGTCTAGTGGGGAATAAATATACTTGGCATCCTGCACTGAGTTCAATTTCTTCTCAGGGTATCTTCTTCTCATAAAGGGCAGAATGGACCAGGCGAGTCACAGAATAGAATTTATCTTTAAAGGAGAAAGGGAAATCACTAGTCATTTACAATTTTTTGGATATATCATCAATCTGATTTAACTTAAGTATTCTAACAAAGCAAACCCCAAGATCCTGGGGAACCCATTTTATTTTATTTGAGTTATTTATTTAGTGAAGGTGGATAGCAGACTGGATCAAAAGAACCCATTTTATTAGAAAAAATAGATGTTAGGAAGTTTTTACTTACATAAATCATAATTTTATTTCTTTGCAACTTTCTATCTTTACATAACAATAGCCAATAATAATAGTAGGTATAATTTATATAAGATGTGCAAAATGTTTTACATTTCTCAACTTATTTGAGGACCAGGACCACTTTTTGAGGTATCAGTATTTATCCTATTTTACATATGGGGAAATTGAGGCAGAACATTTAAATGACTTTCCTATTTAAGAATTTAGAATTTAAGTGACTTTTCACAGCTAGTAGATTAAAATTTGCCTCTTCTGACAGTTTCATTCTGCATTTACTTCATTAATTAACTGCCTCTATTTTTTTTTTGTCATCAGCCACAGTAGATAGAATTTAATTGCTTTTGTACATAAAAGCCCCCTTATGTTTTTAAAGATAATTATTGAAACTTTTCTGAGTCCTTGCCAGGCTAACCATTGGCATTTTCATAAAATGATCTGTATTTGTCATGAAACTATTATCATTCACCATCTTGGTTGCCTTTTGAAAAATTTCCAGTCTATCAATGTCCTTTCTAAAACATTACAAACAAAGCTGAATGCCCCTAGTGGGGTTTGATGGGACAGAGGGCAATGTGGCCTCAACTTCTCATTTTGGAATAAATGTTATCCAATATTGCATAATTAGCACATTCTTGCAGGTCTCATTATACTATTAATGTACATACATCAAGAAAGCTCCTCAACCTTCAGATCTGTTTTCTGACAATGCTGCTCTATAACTAGGCCTCTATCTTATTCTTGTAAAGTTAACTTTATAAACCAATATCTCAGATTTTATACTAGTCTCTTTTAAAATGTTACCCTACATACAATCCAATGTGTTTAAATGTGATCTTTTTTTTTTTATTGTTTCTATGATCTATTTATTGGTTTTCACTTTGTCATGTGTAAATATGATCATGGAGTATTCCAATGGAGATCTCTTGTCTTTTTGAGTTTGGACCATAAAAATTACACTTTGAATTTAGACATCCAAAATGATCTGATTCGTTTTATTTGTAATGGCATATAGCCCAAATTTTTCCATCTTTTCCACAAAGTAGCAATAGATATTTTATAATAATAGTTTTTTTTATTTTTCAAAATACATGCAAAGTTAGTTTTCAACATTCATATCTGCAAAACCTCATGTTCCAAATTTTTCTCCCTCCCTACTCACTTCTCCTCTCCCCTAGACAGCAAACAATCCATTATTGGATAAATATGTACAAATCTTCTAAACATATTTCCACATTTATTATACTGAAGAATAAAAATCAGATGGGCAACAACAATAAAAGATGAAATTACTATGCTGTGATCTATATTCTGTACTCATTCACAGCTCTCTGGCTGCAGATGGCTCTCTCTATCATAAGTCTATGAGAATCGGCCTGTATCACTCCATTATTGAAAAGAGCCAAGAGCATTACAGTTGATCATCATATATTCTTGTTATTGCTATGTACTATGTTCTCTTAATTCTACTCAATTCACTTAGCATTAGTTCTTGTAACTTAAATTTCTCTAGGTCTTTCTGAAATCATTCTGCTGATCATTCTTATAAAACAAAAAATATTACATTACATTTTTATACCATAACTTATTCAGCCATTTCCTAACTGAGGGGCATCCACTCAGTTTTCAGCTCCTTGCCATCACAAAAATGTCAGCTACAAACATTTTTCCACATGTGATTCCTTTTCCCTTTATTATAATCTCTTTGGTTTACAGACCCAGTAGAGATACAAATTTGAATGCATACAACTACTTCATCTCTTTCATTATCTTTAATAATTGGAACCAAGCTGTATTCTTCCACATTATTGGCAGTAAATTAATACCTACAAAAATAAATTTGAATTGCCAGTGTAGATTTATGGAAAGGATTATTGTGATTTTTAGGAAAGATATTCTGAAGAATTGAATTTTATTTTCAGCAATCCTAATTAATGGAATGGCTATGTATATACCATTCAATGTAGCTGAGTCTCAGTTTCCTTTTTGGCGAGGTCAAGATAATAACAATAATTTGGTACACAGGCTTTGTGTGGTCAAGATATTTAAAAATACTTTGTAAATAGCAAGATACTATAGAAATGCAAGGTGGCATTATTTTAAACTCCTGGTCCAGATAGAATTTAGGGAATTGAGGATAGTTTCCAAAAGTGATGGAGAGGGTGATTACTTTTTCTATTCTGAAGTCTTTTCTTTTAGGCAATAGAAAATAATAGATTACTTTTTTTAGCCACCAATTTCTGAATTACCACTTGGTGGCAGAATGTGGTCATGACCAAATTAAAAATAGATAGGTCACCTATATCATTGCTTACTCACTAATTGTACAACCCATAGACCCTAGTTATTGTTTATATACTTCAGCATATTAGAGTACTATTTCATTGCTAATTTATAATCCACATCTATCACCAACTTTCTTTCCCCTCTCACATTGTACCATCTGAAATTCATCTTCAGAAAAAAGGCAATTTTTACAGGTTTTAAGAATTCTGTAGAATGTCATGTGCATGATAATTGACTAATTTGATTATCCTTTAAGGTGAGTGCTATTATTATCCATTTATCATAGTATATCTGGAAGACTAATTCCTCCTTGAACGAAGAATTGTATTTTGTTTTATTCTTTCCATCACTATACTTCTATTTTTTAGTGCAGTACTTTGCAATTAAAAGTATTTAATACATGTTTGTTGAATAGAATCAAAACATTTCTATTATCCATTCCAAATGTAACAGAATTTTGTCATTTCCCTAACTTATATATGTATCTGACTGTATGTATATATACACATGTGTCTATCTGTATATGTGTCTGTGTGTATGTTGGGTCCCTAGTATATGGCAGATTACTCTCAATTCTCTAAGAGTAGCTCTGAAGTACTGTTTATTCACAAGCTCCTATTATTTTCTCTCCTTAACAGGAAGACAGCTTTATTAACTTTCTTTTTTAATATCTTTTTCTTTGCAAGATATATGTATGGGAAATTTTTCAGTATTGAGAATTGCAAAACCTTTTGTTCCACTTTTCCCTTCCTTTCCCCACCCCTTTCCCCCAGATGTCAGGTTGGCCAATACATGTTAAATATGTTAGAGTATAAGTTAAATACAATATAGATATATATGTTCATATAGTTATTTTGTTGTACAAAAAGAATCAGACTTTGAAATAATGTACAATTAGCCTGTGAAGGAAATCAAAAATGCAGGCAGACAAAAATAGAGGGACTGGGAATACTATGTAGTGGTTCATAGTCATATCCTAGAGTTCTTTCACTGGGATATAAAATTTTCCCTTATTATCACTTTGCCTGCATCCCATAAATTTTGGTATGATGTCTCACCATTGTCATTATCTTGAGTGAAATTATTAATTCTGTCTATAATTTGCTGTTTCACCCAATCATTCTTTAAGATGAGATTATTTAATTTCCAATGACTTTTTGGTCTATTTACCTTTTTGTTTAATGTAGTTTTTATTTCATCATGATCTGAAAAGATTTTACTCTTTCTGCCTTCCTGCATATAATTTTGAGGTCTTTATATCCTAATATATGGTCAATTTTTGTATAGGTTCCATGACGTGCTTAGAAGAAAGTATACTCCTTTCTGTCATTATTCAGTTTTCTCCAAAGATCTATCATATCATATTTTTTCTAATATTCTATTTATCTCTTTAATTTCTTTCTTATTTGTTTTGTGATTTGATTTATCTAAATCTGAGAGTGCAAGATTGAGATCTCCCACTATTATAGTTTTGCTCTCTATTTCTTCTCACAAGTCTCTTAACTTCTCCTTTAGGAAGTTAGATGTTATACTACTTGGTGCATACATGTTTAATACTGATATTGCTTCATTGTCTATAGTACCCTTTAGCAAGATGTAGTTTCCTTCCTTATCTCTTTTAATTAGATCAGTTTTTGCTTTTGCTTGATCTGAGATAAGGATAGCTACCCCTGCTTTTTTTACTTCACCTGAAGCATAATAGATTCTGCTCCAGCCTTTTACCTTTACTCTGTATGTATCTCCCTATTTTAAATGTGTTTCCTATAAACTACATATTGTATGGTTCTGACTTTTGATCCAGTCTGCTATCGCCTGTGCTTTATGGGAGAGTTCATCCTATTCACATTTACAGTTAAAATGACTAATTGTATATTTCCTGCCATTTTATTATCCCCAAATTATGCTATTCTTGTCACCCCTTAACCTCTTTCTCATTATTAACTTTATGGGCCCCCCACTTGCCTTATGAAGCTCTCCCTCTTTAGGATCCCTCTCTCCTCCCTTTGAATTGTTCCCCTTTCTTGTACCCTTTTCTTATTACTCTTTTCATTTTTCCTTTTCCTCTCCCACTTTTTAAAGGAGTGAGAGAAGTTTCTCTGTAAAACAAATATGTCAATTATTTTCTCTTTGAGTCAACTCTGAGGAGAGTAAGATTCACACAATGTTCCTCCTCCTCTCTAAATTCCCTTAGATATGATAAGTTTCTTTTGCCTCTTCGTGGGATGTAGTTTCCCTCTTTTTATCTCCCCTTTCCCCTTTTTCTGGCACTATTCCCTTTCCATTTCTACTTCCCTTTTTATATTATATCAGTAAAATCAAATTATACATGTACTATTTATGTATATCTACAACAGAAATACAGTTCTCAAGAGTTCTTTTTACTTTTTTCTGCTTCTCTTGAATCCCATGACTGGAGATCAAATTTTTTTTATTTAGATCTGGCTTTTTCCTTATAAACAAATGGAATTCATCTGTTTTATTAAATGTCCATCTTCTTCCATGGGAAAAAATGCTCAGTTTAGCTGGGTAGTTTATTCCTAGCTGCATTCCATATTCTTTTTTCTTTTGGAATATCAAATTCTAGGCCCTTCCATCCCTTAATGTGAAAGCAGCCAGATCTGGAGTGATCCTTATTGTGACATCTCAGTATTTGATTTTTTTTTTCCTGGATGCTTGTAATATTTTTTCCTTAATCTTATAGTTCTGAAATTTGGCCACAATATTCCTTGGAGTTTTTATTTTAGGATTTTTTCCAGAAGGTATTAGATAGATTCTTTAAATGCCTATTTTACCATCTGATTCTATTACATCTGGGCAGTTCTTTTTGTTAATTTCCTGTAAAGTAGTAGCTAGGCTCTTTTTTTCATCATAATTTTCGAGAAGTCCAATGATTTTCAGATTATCTCTCCTAAATCTATTTTGCAAGTCTGTTGTTTTTCCAAGTAGATATTTAACATTTTTTTTTTTTTGGTTTTGCTTGAATGATTCTTGATGTCTCAGTGAATCATTCATTTGTATTTGTTCAATTCCAATTTTAATGAGTTTTTTCTTCATTAACTTTTTTTTTACTTCCTTTTGAATATGTGAAAATGGTTTTTTAAATAAGTTGTTTTGCTCTATGAATTTTTTTTTTTCTATTTCACTATTTTTTTTTAACTGAGTTATTTTCTTTTTCCAACTCACAAATCCTGCTTTCCTGGGAGTTCTTTATCTTTTCCAATTCTCAAATTCTATTTCCCTGCACTTCCTGGGAGTTCTTTACCTTTTCTAATTCACATTTCAGGAAGTTGTTGCTCTCTCACATAGCTTCTCTTTCCTTTCCCCATTTTTCTTTTAGTTCTCTTTTAAGATTTTTTTAATAGTTTCTTCTAGGAAAGCCTTTTATATTAGGGACCAGATTATATCTCCCTTTGGGGTATTGTCTGGAAACTGTATGCTATTAGTCTCCTCAGGGTTGGTTGAAAACCTGCTCTCTCTCTGTATACCGTGTTTCCCCGATAATAAGACCTATCCCGAAAATAAGCCCTCTCCTTACTGTGTAAGATTCCTCTAAAATAAGCCCTCCCCCGAAAATAAGTCCTATTGAGATTGCTACTGTAGTGAAGGTGATCCCCTGTGCTACACGCTACATTATGGTACCCTCTGTATGCACCGTTCCTCCCTCCCCCCCAGGTGAAACGCATGCCGCACTCCGAGCTGCATCCAATCAGAGCTGTAGCAGTGAGCGCGTCATCCTGTTCTTCCCCAGTGATTTGCTTGCTGGCACCATTGAGAGCAGTGCCGCAGAGGAGAGCTGAGGCAGGACAACATAAAAACCTGGTATGTAAGTGGGAGTCAAGGGGCATGATGGAGGATAAAAGAAGAACTCAGGGGGCATGATGGAGGATAAAAGAAGAACTCAGCCAGCACTCACCGCACTAAAGAAATGAAGAACTTCCTTGCAGAGAAAAGAATAGATCAAGTAATGATTCCTGCAGAAATGACTGCCTATCTCCATACCCTTGATATTGCAATAAACAAGCCATTCAAGGACCATTTGCACATGGAAGTCAATGACTACATTGAAAATAGAATGGAAAGAAATCAGCATGGAAACTTTGTGAAGCCCTGTCTGCAAGAAGTCATGACTTGGGTGAAGAAGTCATGGGATAAAATTACTGACCACTGTGTCACCAAGGCACTATGAACAGGTTACCTGGACAAGACATGTTCATTTAAAGAGAGCTATATTGCTGGACATGACAGATTGGGTCCACTTCTTCTGAAGGAAATAGAGGCGCAAGACATCTAGGACGGAATTCAGGGTATGGACACTTATGACGATGTTGTTGAAGAAGATGACATGATCATTTTTGAATAAAGGTACTTTTTTTTGTTCACATTTACCTGTTTATTAAAATTGCTGTCAATGTTCATTAAAATAAGTTCTCCCCTGCAAATAAGCCCTCTGGTGTTTTTCTGTCCAAAAAAAATAATAAGTGTCTTATTATTGGGGAAACACGGTAGAAGCTAACAATTGTCCTTTTGATTTTTTTACTCATTTTTTAAAAAGCCTTTAGGGTCTGCCTTCAGGGCAAGGAGATTACCAGTGTGGGTGTGTAGTAATAGTAGATAAGAGGAAGAACTTCCAGCAGCTGAACTTCCAAGGACTTTTAACTTCCACTTCTGCATTTTTAGTTTTTCTAGGTCTCTGTGACCTGCGTGGGTATGTTGAGTGGTAGCCAATATGTACTTAGATTTTAGACATATGTATTTAATCTCAAATGATGACATTTATCGCTGTTCAAGTTATCAATATTTGGACAATTAGTTGCCTGATGTATGATCCTCCCAGAACTAGGGAATCTGCTGTTTTTTGGCACAAATAACATCCAATTAAGGGGTGGGGGGTGGGGCACCTAGCTCTTAATGTTCTCCAACTCATGATTAATCCTTTGTATCTAAAACCTATAAAAACTGTATACCTTATCCACTTCTTTGGCCCTTCTACTGTGAGCTATCTCTCTTTCCCTCCTCTTGGTGGAATTGCTCATTCTCATGAGAATTTATTAAATAAACAACTTTTCTGCTTTTTACTTCGAGAGGTCTCTGAGCAGTCATTTTTGAATAGGATTTTCTATTCCTCACACCAGCTTCCTCTGCAGAACAGGAATAGGTATATGGA
Source organism: Antechinus flavipes (assembly GCF_016432865.1). NCBI lineage: Eukaryota > Metazoa > Chordata > Mammalia > Dasyuromorphia > Dasyuridae > Antechinus > Antechinus flavipes. Next base: position 197,248,452 of record NC_067399.1, read on the forward strand.
CAGTAGCTGTCCTCTCAATGGGCTGCAAAGAGCTGCCATGCTGAGGGAATGTTCTGAGAAACGCTCCATCCTGGAAGTGACTAGGCTTGTGTATCAAGGGCTGAGCTGCGGAAGTGCCCTGTGTGGAGCCCCACTGTGAGAATTAGGAAATGCCTTGGGGCTAGAGGCTGAGCAGCAAAAGTGTCACTACCTTACTTCCTGTCAGGAAAGCCCACTTTGAGTTTAGCAGTTGCCCTACCTCTTAGGGCACCAGAAGTGTCTCTGCCTGGGGAGTGTATTCGTAGTAGAGCTGGGGAAATTCCACTGCCCAGGCCAAGCCCCTCACTGTGCAGATTAGAGGCTAGCTCAGGCAATGCCTCTTGCCGTGCAGATTTGTGACTGGCCCCATGAAAACCCCTGCTGCAGAATGCCACTGCAGAGCTGAGTTATGGACTGTGCTATGTCACTTCTGGTCCTGGGTGGGCACAGCCAGATCCTGTTAGGCTCTGGCATTTTTCATAGTACCCTCTGCCCTAGGCTCTAATTTTTTGTGCTGGTCCACTATTCCACAACCAAAGCAAAGCAGTCACATTATGGCAGAGAGCTCTCTATAAACCTTTCAATCACAGAATCCACCCCCACTCCTGGTTCTATCCCTGCCTGTGCTGTTCTGTTCCTGCCCCTCAGAACAAACCTATTCTGGAGATCTTCCAGATTATCTTCATCTGGTGAATTGCAGTTCCAACCTTTGTGAATTTTACCAGTCAAGCCCTATTTTTGAGGCTGATTTTAAAAATTGGTAATAAGGGTATGAGAACAACTTAGAAAGTCGCTTGTGCCTTCCACGTCATCTTGGCTCTGCCCTAACTTTATTAACTTTAAAAAAAAAAAAGTTACTTATGACAATACTCATTTCATGTAAATTTTCATTTTGAAAATTCAACTTTATATAAAGAATTATGAAAAAGATATACATTCCAAAAGAAAACAAAACACCTATGTTAACTTTACCTGATGGTACTGTATTGTTGCTCTTTCTGCGCTTGCCCATTGGTTAAGTAATCTCCCACTATCACTGCCACCAAAGCAACAATATCAACAACCCTCCCCCCATAATCACACCCTAAAAACACCATTAAACACATAAAATAATATCCTCAAAGTTAAATCAGAATAAACTTGCAGAGAGAACACCAAGCCTCTAAATAAGGGACTGGGCTTGAGTTCTTCAGTGCAAAGAGGAAAACGTTTTCCTGTTCACAATCCCTAAGATTCCTTTCCAGTTCTAGACCTATGTTTTGTTCATCTAGGCTCTGGTACTGAGTCTACACACTCAATACACTGAAAATACTGGTACTGAGGATGCACTGGTCTGTGTGCCCCATTGATGTCTGTTTCCCCATGTGCCTGTGATCCCCTCACCCCCACTTTCTTTTTCTTGATTCCAGCCAGGTCTCCACAATCCAGCATATTCCCCTTCTTGCTCTTGCTTCTCTGTCCTTACCCCTACATTTCACTGATCAGTGTTCCTGACCCTCCCTCCAAAGGCACCCATCTTCCCTCTTGTTTTCATTACACCCTTGGGCAAAATAGCACTGCAAAAATTGCTTTGTCTAGAGACCTCGGGAAGAATCTACTCATGTAAAGCAAGAACTAGCTTAACTAATATAAATAATTGGTATAATTATTGCCCCAACATCTTCCATCTCCTCCTCCTCTCCACTCTTGTTCAAACTGTCACAAAGACATATAGGGTTAATTGGAAGAAAGACCATGGTGTTCACAGGTAATAAAGCATATGTGTAGAGAACAAATGTAACAACTGAGTTACACATAATCCCAGGTTATTGGAATTCCTTATCTCCCTTCATACAGTGATCCTGCAATTTCAATTTTTTGTATCTCCTTTATGGGGTATGAAGGTTGATCCCTCTGTAAAGTCTATAATTGATACTTTTCTCTGCAACAAGATGTAACACTTGAATACTGCTTCTTCTTGTTTCTTCAATCCATTATTGGTACAATATCAAATATTTTCCCACTTCAATCTATCCTCTATATTTTTCTCTATAGATTTTTTTCTATATTAGTTTTATTTGTACAAAAACTTTTTAACTTAATATGATCAAAATTATCACTTTTTGTTTAATAATGAACACCAGTTCTTCTTTAGACACAAATTCCTTCCTTTTACACAAATCTCAGAGGCAAACTATTTTTGTTCTCCCAATTTGCTTATAATATCATTCTTTCTAAATCATGAACCCACTTCAACCTTATATTGGTATGTGGTGTTAGGTGTGGGTTAATGCCTAGTTTCTGCCATATTAGTTTCCAAATTTCCCAGAAATTCTGTCTAATAGTGAGTTTTCTATTGCAAAAGCTGGAATCTTTGGGTTGTGAGAAACTAGATTGCAATTGTTATTTTCTATTTTGTCCTATGAATCCAACCTATTCCACTGATGGACTAATCTATTTCTTAGCCAGTACCAAATGATTTTGATGACTGCTGCTTTATAATATAGCTTTAGGTTTGGTACTGCTAGGCCACTTTCATTGGTTGCTTCTTCTTTTTTTTTCCTCATTAATTTCATTGAAATTCTTGACCTTTTGTTCTTCCAGATGAACTTTGTTATTATTATTATTATTTTTTTAAGATCTGAAAATAATCTCTTGGAAATTGTATTGGTATGGCACTGAATAAGTAGATTAATTTAGGTGGTATTGACATTTTTATTATATTTACTTGGCCTATGCATGAGCACTTGATATTTTAAAATTTTATTAGATCTGACTTTATTTGTATGGAAGGTTTTGTAGTTATGTTCATATAGTTCCTGATTTTCCCTTGGCAGATCAATTCCCAAATGTTTTATACTATTGAGTTATTTTGATAATTCTGAAATTTAGCCACAATGTTCCTAGGAGTTTTTTTTTTTTTTTTTTTTTTTAGGGTCTCTTTCAGGAGGTGATTGGTGAAATCTTTCAATAGGTTTTTTTACCCTACGATTGTAGGACATCTGAGCAATTTTCCTTGATGATTTCCTGAAAGATGATGTCTAAGTTCCTTTTATCATCATGGTTTCAGGAGGGCCAATAATTTGTAGAATATCTCTCCTATATCTATTTCTTATGTCAGTTGTTTTATCAATGAGGTATTTACTCTTTTCATCTATTTTTTTTTCATTTTTTTGGTTTTGACTGATTCTTGTAGTTTCATTAAGTTATTCACTTCCATTTGTTAAGTTCTAATTTCTAGTGAATTATTTTCTTCAGCTAGTTTTTTTTTTTTTAATCTCTTTTTGTACTTGGCCAATTGATGTGTTTTGTTCATTGTATTTTTTCCATTTAACAAATTCTATTTTTCAATGAATTTGTTTCTTTTTCATATCTATTTTCTAAGGAGTAATATGCCTTTTCCATTTCATCAAGTCTATTTTGAAGGAGTTTTCTTCAGATAATTACTAGTTTTCCTTTTCCATATCCTCTTGTAAAGATATCATTTCCCTTCCCTATTTTTCTTCTTATACTCTTTTAAGATGCTTTTTGAGTTCTTCTAAGAGAGCTTTGTGAAATGGGAAACCAACTCATATCACCCTTTGGGACTTCATCTGTAGCTAATTTGCCTTTAGGAACTCCATGGTTCTCTTTCTCTATAAAATTGTCTATGGTCAAAGTTCTTTTTGCATTTTAGCAGATTTTTTAAAGGTTGAAGTCTGCTCTTAAGGCAAAGAGCACTTTAGTTTGCCCTAGGGCAATTCTGCTGACTGACTTCTGGTGATGGATAGGTGCAGACAGGTCCCTCATTCTTTTTTTTTTTCCTTTAAATAATTTTTTTATTGACAGAACCCTTACCAGAGTAATTTTTTATAGCATTATTCTTTGCACTCACTTCTGTTCCGATTTTTCTCCTCCCTCCCTCCACCCCCTCCCCCAGATGGCAAGCAGTTTTTTACATGTTAAATAGGTTACATTATAGTCTAGACAAAATATATGTGTGCAGAACCAAACAGTTCTCTTGTTGCACAAGTAGAATTGGATTCAGAAGGTATAAATAACCCAGGAAGAAAAACAAAAATGCAAGCAGTTTATATTCATTTCCCAGTGTCCTTTCTTTGGGTGTAGCTGCTTCTGTCCATCCTTGATCAAATGAAACTGAATTAGCTCTCTCTATCAAAGAGATCCACTTCCATCAGAATACATCCTAAAACAGTATCGTAGTTGAGGTATATAATGATCTCCTGGTTCTGCTCATTTCACTTACCATCAGTTCATGTAAGTCTAGCCAATCCTCTTTGTAGTCATCCTGCTGGTCATTTCTTACAGAACAATAATATTCTATAATGTTCATATATCACAATTTATTCAGCCATTCTCCAAGTGATGGGCATTCACTCAATTTCCAGTTTCAGGCCACTACAAAGAGGGCTGCCACAAACCTTCAGGTCCATACAGATCCCTTTCCCTTCTTTATGATCTCTTGGGGATATAAGCTCAGTAGTAACACTGCTGGATCAAAGAGTATGCACAGTTTGATAATGTTTTGAGCATAGTTCCAAATTGCTGTCCAGAATGGCTGGATGTGTTCACAATTCCACCAACAATGTATCAGTGTCCCTGTTTTCCCACATCCCCTCCAACATTCCACATTATCTTTCCCTGTCATTCTACCCAATCTGACAGATGTGTAGTGGTATCTCAGCGTTGTCTTAATTTGCATTTCTCTGATTAATAATGACTTGGAGCATATTTTCATATGGCTATAAATAGTTTTAATTTCTTCATCTGAGAATTATCTGTTCATCTCCTTTGACCATTTATCAATTGGAGAATGGCTTGATTTCTTACAAATTAGAGTAAATTCTCTATATATTTTGGAAATGAGGCCTTTATCAGAACTTTTGACTGTAAAAATGTTTTCCCAGTTTATTGTTTCCCTTCTAATCTTGTCTGCATTTGTTTTGTTTGTACAAAAACTTTTCAATTTGATATAATCAAAATTTTCTATTTTGTGGTCAATAGTGATCTCTAGTTCTTTGGTCATAAATTCCTCCCTCTTCCACAGGTCTGAGAGGTAAACTATCCTATGCTCTTCCAATTTATTTATAGGTCATGAACCCATTTTGACCTTATCTTGATGTACAATGTTAAGTGTGGGTCAATGCCTAGTTTCTGCCATACTACTTTCCAATTTTCCCAGCAATTTTTGTCAAATAATGTGTTCTTATTCCAAAAACTGGTATCTTTGGGTTTGTCAAACACTATATTATTAAAGATATTGGCTGTTTTGTCCTTTGAACCTAACCTATTCCATTGATCAACTAATCTATTTCTTAGCCAATACCAGGTGGTTTTAGTAACTGCTGCTTTAAAATATAATTTTAGATCTGGTACAGCTAGCCCACCTTCATTTGATTTTTGTTCCCATTAATTCCCTTGCAATTCTTGTCCTTTTGTTTTTCCATATGAACTTTGTTGTTATTTTTTCTAGGTCATCAAAATAGTTTTTTGGGAATCTGATTGGTATAGTGCTAAATAAATATTCTACTTTAAGTAGTATTTTCATCTTTATTGTATCTTCTTTTCCAATCCAAGAGCATTTAATATTTTTTCAGTTGGTTAGGTCAGACTTAATTTGTGTGGAAAGTGTTTTGTAGTTGTGCTCATAAAGTTTCTGATTTTCGCTTGGCAGATAGATTCCTAAATATTTTATACAATCAGTAGTTACTTTAAATGGAATTTCTCTTTGTAACTCTAATTGTTGTGTTTTGTTAGTGATATATAAGAATGCTGATGACTTATGTGGGTTTATTTTGTATCCTGCAACTTTGCTAAAGGTGTGGATTGTTTCTAATAATTTTTTAGTAGAATCTCTGGGGTTCTCTAAGTATACCATCATATCATCAGCAAAAAGTGATAATTTGGTTTCCTCCCTGACTATTCTTATTCCTTTAATCTCTTTCTCTCCTCTTATTGCCAAAGCTAGCATTTCTAATACAATATTAAATAGTAACAGTGATAATGGGCAACCTTGTTTCACTCCTGATCTTATTGGGAATGGTTGTAGTTTGTCCCCATTACATATGATGCTTACTGCTGGTTTTAAATAAATGCTACTGATTATTTTAAGAAAAAGTCCATTTATTCCTATACTCTCAAGAGTTTTTAATCGGAATGGATGTTGGATTTTATCAAATGCTTTTTCTGCATCTATTGAGATGATCATATGGTTTTTGTTAATTTGATTATTGATATGGCCAATTATACTAATAGTTTTCCTAATATTGAACCAGCCCTGCCTTCCTGGTATAAATCCTACTTGATCATGGTGTATTATCCTGGGGATGATTTTCTGGAGTCTTTTTGCCAATATCTTATTTAAGATTTTAGCATCAATATTCATTAGGGAGATTGGTTTATAATTTTCTTTCTCTCTTTTCAACCTACCTGCTTTAGGTATCAGTACCATGTCTGTGGCATAAAAGGAATTTTGTAGGACTCCTTCATTCCCTATTTTTTCAAATAGTTTATAAAGCATTGGGGCTAATTGTTCTTTGAATGTTTGGTAGAATTCACATGTAAATCCATTTGGTCCCGGGGATTTTTTTTTTTCTAGGGAGTTGATTAATAGCATGTTCTATTTCTTTTTCTGAAATGGGACTATTTAAGCAATTTATTCCTCCTCTAATAATCTGGGAAGCTTATATTTTTGGAGGTAGTCATCCATTTTACTTAGGTTATCAAATTTATTGGCATAAAATTGGGCAAAGTAATCCCTTATTATTTCGTTAATTTCCTCTTCATTGGTGGAAAGTTCTCCCTTTTCATTTTTTATGACTACTAAGTTGATTTTCCTCTCTCCTTTTTCTAATCAGACTTTCCAAAGGTTTTTCAATTTTATTGGTTTTTTCATAAAACCAACTCTTAGTTTTATTTATTAGTTCAATAGTTTTTTTACTTTTTATATTATTAATTTTTCCTTTAATTTTAGAATTTCAAGTTTAGTATTTGATTGGGGATTTTTAATTTGGTATTTTTCTAGCTTTTTAAGTTGCTGTTCCAATTCATTGATCATCTCTTTCTCTATTTTATTCAAGTAAGCCTCTAAGGATATAAAATTTCCCCTTAATACCGCTTTGGCTGCATCCCAGAAATTTTGGTATGATGTCTCACTGTTGTCATTATCTTGAGTGACATTATTAATAGTGTCTATAATTTACTGTTTCACCCAATCATTCTTTAAGATGAGATTATTTAATTTCCAATGACTTTTTGGTCTATTTACCCCTACCTTTTTGTTTAATGTAGTTTTTATTTCATCATGATCTGAAAAGAAAGCATTTACTCTTCCTGCATTTAATTTTGAGGTCTTTATGTCCTAATATATGGTCAATTTTTGTGTAGATTTCATGAACTGCTGAGAAGAAAGTATACTCCTTTCTGTCACCATTAAGTTTTCTCCAGAGATCTATCATATCTAATTTTTCTAATATTCTATTTAGCTCTTTAATTTCTTAGTTGTTTTGTGATTTGATTTATCTAAATCTGAGAGTGCAAGATTGAGATCTCCCACTATTATAATTTTGCTCTCTATTTCTTCTCACAAGTCTCTTAACTTCTCCTTTAGGAAGTTAGATGTTATACTACTTGGTGCATATATGTTTAATACTGATATTGCTTCATTGTCTATAGTGCCATTTAGCAAGATATAGTTTCCTTCCCTATCTCTTTTAATTAGATCAATCTTTGCTTTTGCTTGATCTGAGATAAGGATGGCTACCCCTGCTATTTTGACTTCACCTGAAGCATAATAGATTCTGCTCCAGCCTTTTACCTTTACTCTGTATGTATCTCCCTGTTTTAAATGTGTTTCCTGTAAACAACATATTATTGGGTTCTGACTTTTGATCCAGTCTGCTATCCACCTCCTCTTTATGGGAGAGTTCATCCCATTCACATTTATGGTTAAAATGACTAATTCTGTATTTCCTGCCATCCTAATATCCCCAGATTATCCTTTTTTTTTCTTGCCCTCCTTCCCTTCTTCCCTAATATTAAATTTATTGGTCACACTTACGTCACACAGCTCTCCCTCTTTAGTATCTCTTCCTCCTCCCTTTGAATACCTTCCCCTTTCTTGTACCCCTCCCTTATTGCTCTTTTTCCTTTTCCCTTTTCCTCTCCCACTTTTTAATGAAGTGAGAGAACAATATCTGTAAAACAAAAACAATTATTTCTTCTTTGAGCCAACTCTGATGAGAGTAGGATTCACACAATGTCCCTCCCCCCTCTAAGTTCCCTCAAATATGATAGATTTCCTTTGCCTCATTGTCACATATAGTTTCCCTCTTTTTATCTCCCCTTTTCCCTTTTTCTGACACTATCCCTTTGCATTTCTACTTCCCTTTTTTATGTTACATCAGTAAAATCAAATTATACATATGGTTTTTATGTATATCCACAACATAAATACAATTCTCAAGAGTTCCTTTTACCTTTTCCTACTTTTCTTGAGTCCTGTCGTTGGAGATCAAATTTTTTGTTTAAGTCTGGTTTTTTCCTTAGAAACAAATGGAATTCCTCTATTTCATTAAATGTCCATCTTCTTTCATGGGAAAAAATACTCAGCTTAGCTGGGTAGTTTATTCTTGGCTGCATTCCAAGCTCTTTTGCCTTTCAGAATATCTGATTCCAGGCCCTTCGATCCTTTAATGTTGAGGCAGCCTGATCTTGCTTGACCCTTATTGTGTCATCTCGATCTTTGAACTGCTTTTTCCTGGCTGCTTGTAAATTTTTTTCTTTATTCTGAAAATTCTGAAGTTTGGCCACATATTCCTTAGAGTCTTTTTCAGAAGGTGTTCAGTGCATTCTTTCAATGCCTATTTTCCCTTCCGGTTCTATTACTTCTGGGCAGTTCTCTTTGATGATTTCCTGTAAAATAGTATCTAGGCTCTTTTTTTCATCATAATTTTCGGGTAGTCCAATGATCCTCAGTTTATCTCTCCTAGATCTGTTTTCCAAGTCTGTTGTTTTTCCAAGTAAATATTTGACATTTTTTTTCAATCTTTCTTTTTTTGGTTTTGCTTGATTGATTTTTGATGTCTGAATGAATCAGTCATTTTTATTTGTTCTGTTCTGATTTTTAGTGAGTTATTTTCTTCAGTAGCTTTTTTTTATTTCTATTTGTATATGTCCAATGGAGTTGTTTTGCTCTATGGAGTTTTTTTCCATTTCACTATTTTTTTTTTTTTTTTTTTAGTGAGTTATTTTCTTTTTCCAATTCGCAAATTCTGTTTCCCTACACTTCTTGGGAGTTTTTTATCTTTTCTAATTCACATTTTAGGAAGTTGTTGCTCTCTTGCATAGCTTCACTTTCCTTTCCCCCTTTTCTTCTAGTTCTCTTTTAAGGTTTTTAATAGTCTCTTCTAGGAGAGCCTTTTGTATTGGAGACCAACAATTGTCTAGAGACTGTCTGCTATTAGTCTCTTCAGAGTTGAAAAGCTGTTCTCTTTCTGTCTAGTAATCGTTCTTTTGATTTTTTTACTCATTTTGTTAAAGCCTGTAAGGTCTGCCTTCAGAGCCGGGGCGTTACCAGCTTCCTCTGCAGAGCAGTAAAAGGTGTATGGATGGGTTGCTGTCCTGCCAGCCAGCTACAAAAATCACTGAGGTACTGGAGTGCTCTGGGAAAGAGTTCCCCAATGTGGAGTAACTCAGGCCTGCAGGGCCAATATGGGAAAGTACCCTGCAAAGAACCCCAGCTGTGTGAGATAACGACTGCCCTGGGGCTAGAAATTGAGCAGTGAGAGTTTCACTTCCCAAGCCAAAGCTGGCCCTGGAGCTGTGGGTGTTAGCAGTTGAGCAGTGAATGGGTTTGCAGGGACTGGAAGTGTCTGCCTGGGAAGCACAGTCTGCTGGGGAAGTTCTATTGCCCCAGGCTGAGCCCCCCACTGTACCGATTAGAGGCTGCCCAGGCTGTGCCCCCCTGCTATGCAGATTTGTAAGTGCCCCTACAAAAGACCCAAACTGCAGGATGTGGCTGCAGGGCCACTTACACTCTGCCTAAGTCACTTCAGTGTTTGAGGGATTACAGCCAGATCTTGTTAGGTTCTGGTGTTTTTTAGAGTACCCTCTGTTTTAGGCTTTAATTTCTCTGCTAGTTTACTGCTTTGTAGTCAAGGCAGAGCAGTTAGCCTACAGCAGAGTTATTTCTATAACTTCTCTAGCCACAGAGATCACCCCCACCCCTGATCTGCTCAGGACACTAGACTCTTGCTGCCTGTGCTATTCTGTTCCTGGACCCTCTGGACAAACCTTTCCTGGCAATCTTCCAAATTGACATCGGCTGGTAAATTGTAGTGCTTCTAACCTTCATGAATTTAAGCAGTGAAGAGCTATTTTTGAGGCTGGATTAAATAGTTGGTTATGAGGGGAATGAGAGGAGCTTAGAGAGTCTTGTGTGCCTTCTCTGCCATCTTGGTTCCTAGTTCCGGTCCCTCATTCTTTAGGGACTTAGTGACTCACAATTTGCCTTTTGTATTTGCTTTGGGTGTTTTAATTTGCTAATTCACTGCCTTGTAACCAGATTAGCCTAAGAGTGTCACAGTAGATTCCCCTAAGCATGGACACTGCAATGCCCTGGCTCTGTGCACCATATCCCTGTGCTATGGTGTGTGCTCAGCAGTCTCTCCCCTTACCCAAATGAAATGGAGCTTTTCTGAAGTTTTTCCAATGTATCTTCTTTTGCAAGTTTGTTGTACTCCAAATATTTGTGCGTTCTGTAACTCCAAAACCACTTCAGGGTTTAATCTGCTTTTTATTAAGGGAAACTATCACATAGGTCACATAGGTACTTTTGTAATCTCTGCCATCTTAGGTCTGCCCCCTCCCCCCAGATTTTTTTTAATAATAGATTTTTTTTTCAAACTATATGCAAAGGTAGTTGTTAACCTTCACCCTTGCAAAACCTTGTGATCCAAATTTTTCTTCCTCTCTTTCCCCAGTCCCATTGCTAGAGAGCAAGTAATCCAATATATATTAAACATTTGCAGTTCATCTATACATATTTATACATTTATCATGCTGCACATGAAAAATCAGAGCAAAAAGGAAAAAAGAAAATTCACCTTTCAAAATGATCTTTCTCAAAATGCAGATCTGATCATATTCTGTTAAAAAACAAAACAAAACAAACAAACAACAACAAAACAAAATGAAACAAAACAAACCAAAAAAAAACTCCAGTGACTTCTTACCTTCTCAATCAATTCAATTTTCTTTTTTGACTTTAAAGCCCTTTCATAACATTGCTCTTCCTCCCTTTCTTGTCTCTTTATCCTTAAATACTTTTTATATACTCTGCAACCTAGTCAACTGCCCCCCTAGCTGTGCTTTGAACATAGCATTGTCTTCTAATTCTGTTTTTTTCCTATTTAGGAATTCCTTGATTCCTGGAATGTTTTCTGCCATATCTCTACTTCTTAGTTTCTCTTAATTCATTCAAGAATCAGCTAAAACTCTACCTTCTTCAAGAAACCATTTATCTTCCACCTTAATCTTATAGCCTTATCTCAAAGACTGAACCTAATTTATTAAAATATATCTTATACAAATGTATCTTATATAAACATGATTTTTTCATATTGTCTTCCTCCTCCTGTGAGTTCCTTGAAAACAAGTGTTGTTTTATCTCTCTTTCTTTCTCTTTTTTGTTCATTCTTTTATTGTTATTTATCCATTCATTCATATGATAGATTGTTTATTCATCTCATCATTCAACTTTGTATTTATTCATTCATCCTCTCTCTCTCTCTCTCTCTCTCTCTCTCTCTCTATATATATATATATATATATATATATATATATGTATTTTTTCCATTCTTTGTATCCCTAGTATTTATCACAGTAATTAGAACATAATAGGGGCCTAATAAATAAACAATAATTGACTCACTCACTGACAGTTTCTCAGATTCTGAATGGATGGCTTATGCTGTCTGTGACTATACCAATCTTTTTGATGACAGTCAGTGACAAAGGGAAAGAGAAGAAATTTTTTAGATACCTTCTATCCTAAAATAAATTTACTTTCAATTCAGCTCTTAAACTGGAGTGCTCTGGACTAGAACTCTGCCATCACTTGACTGGTTTACTGAATAACTGGTCTACTACTTGATTGACTAGTACTTTTATATCAGCTGAAGAGTGTTTTTGATTCTGCCTATCACAAAATGTTTCCTCTGTGGCATCATCTGTCTTTATCCAATAATCAAAATTCTATCATTTTAGCTAATGGATTGAGGGTTTATGCACATCTAGCTTATGATTTGATCATTTTAATTGAAGTACATTCTTTTTCTGGGATTACATTAATTTGTTGGGTTGGCTTTCTACCTTTACATAGTAACTTCTCTCTTCCCTAAAGATTATCTTCATTTTTGTATTTCCACCCATATACTTTATCCAGTTTTTATCGACATTCATTATCATGCCCCTTCTTTTTTAAATTCTTAGACAACAATGCTCATTGCTCAAAATCTCTGAGAACACTTGAGAGCACCCAGGTTAATAAGGTTGCTGACTGCTAAGAAAGAATAGAACCTTAGCCATGATGGAATTTCTACCCATCTATATAGTCATACAATGTCTGAACTATCCCATACGGTACAATGACATATGCTTGATGGGCTTCCTCAGGGCCTTTGCAGACACATTCCTCCCACCCCTCTCACCCCCCAATATCCTTTCTCTCTCTCCCATTCCTGTCCTACCTATTAGTAGAATATCTCATTATGCTGACAAGTGTGCTGTGTTAGCACATACATGAAACTGAGGGAGGATAGGGTTAGCCTCATTTTCCTTAAACTGAAAGGTCCCCTGGGATCATGCTCAGAGAAAGTGAGATTTATGAATGATAAGAATAATTCAGAGGGAACCTGACATGGTGAATAGAGAGCTGGCCTTTGAGTAAGGAAAAATTGGGTTTCACTCTTGCTTCTGACACACTTACTACGTGACTCTGAGCAAATTATTTAACCCTGCAATGCTCCAGGCAACTCTCTAAGATTAAATTTTGCAGGAAAATTTATAATCTATATTAAGAGATTATCTAAATTTTCCCGTCTCAATAAAATCTGAAATTACATTACAACAAAACCAAAACAAATGAAAAGAAACTAATATTTCTCTAATGCTCTTAAGTATACAAAGCATTTTCTTCACAATAACAACATGAATTATAATGTTTCCATTTTATAGCTGAAGAAAGACTCAGTTTTTGTTACAAATTACTAAGTACTAGGTTTGGGATTCCAACTTGTAACAACTGACTCCAAATCTAGGCTGATTTATATAGTTACATCCTGTCTCAATTAGTATTTAAAGGCCAAGGCATAAAATTGGGTCTTAAATATTTAGTTGTTCTCATGTATAGGTTCGGATGAATCTTTAGAAATAATGGCTTTTTGGTCCCTCAGCTATGGCAAAACTATCTTCCCAGCTCTCTATTAAAAAAAAAAGATATATATATATATATATATATATATATATATATATATATATATATATATATATATATATATACATAAACATACATATATATATACATATATATATATATATAAACAAAATGATATTTGTTTTCATTAAAATAAAAATAAACAACATAAATTACAATAGTAATACTATTATCTCTTCCACGAGAGATGAAGAGATTAAAAATCCGTACCCATCCATTCTTATAAGTTGATTTTTCAGTATTCAGAGTTGTAACATATGGATGAATATTGGATGGGCAACTACATTCCTAATCACATATATGTCCCCCTGGTGCGTAGCTACTATATAGAGACCTTCCAGTGTGTAAGCTCCCTCTACTAATATAGATTAGCATCTACTTGAAAAAACTGCATCCCTTACTTTTTACTCAAGTTGAAGAATTTTCTTGGAATGTTTAACTCTGTAAAAGAGTTGCATCAGTCACTAAATGATTAAATGGCTGATCGGAAGCCAAGTAGCAGATATGAGAACTGAATCTGGGTCTTCCTGACTGAGGCATGATGATTTTTCATGCAATATTGCAAAGCAAGATAACTGTAGAACTCTGAACATGTCCAGAATTTTCCCATCTCTGATCTTGTTCATTGAATTCCTTATGCTTATGTTGAAAATGAATTTAGCAGATCTCAGCACATGTTTTATAAAGAAAAATAAACTGAAATACATTTTTTTCTTTTCCTTCCTACTTTGGATCTTAAATGGAAGCTTATTAATAAATTACATAGTTTCAAAACTTTTAGATATGCATTTCAAAATTCATATAATTTATAGAATTTCTTCTCAAAATTCAGCATGCATTATTTGATAGAATTCCTGAATAGGAACTGCAACAGAAAATAATTTTAAAAGGTAAGTATTCTACTTTTTTCATTTTGAAAATAAAGTCAGAAATACAAAACTAAAATAATTATAGTGATGATAATGATTACATGGATAATTATAAATAATATACATATATACATGCATATATGTGTATGCTATATGTATATGTACCTTCCAATAGCAAAATATAAAGAGGAGTATATAAGAGATACAGAATAGCAGAATGCTAAAAGCCTGGGTGGTTTAAGGGAGTTAGTGATTAGAAGCAAAACAGACTTTTGAGAAAGAACAGGATAAAAAGATAGAGAAAACAAAAAGAAGAAAATTGGAGGAAAGAGACTATAAATTAGTAATTATAACTATGAATATGAATATGAATGAGATAAGCTAATAAAATGGAAGTAAATCATAGAATAAGATTAGAAACTAGGATACAATAAGATACTATGTACAAGACATATCATTGAAACAGAAAGATACACAGAGTTAAAATAAAGGGCTGGATCAGAATTTATTATGCTGCAACTGAAGTAAAAAAAAAGGCAATCATGATCTCACAGAAAACAAAAGTAAAAATGGACATAAATAAAATAAATAATTAAGACAACTACAATTTGATAAAAAGGTACTATGGATATTCAAGTAATAAAAAATTAAGACAAGTGCCTCTAATAAAGATCTCATTTCTCAATTACATAGAGAAATTCGTCTAATTTATAAAACAATAAATTTCTCACTTGATTTCAGTCAAAGGATATAATCAGAAATTTTTCAAAAGAAGAAAACAAAACTATAGTCATATAACAATTCTTGAAATCACTTTTCATTTGAGAACCATACCTCACATCTCTCAGAAATGATGAGTATTGGAAGGGATGAGGAAAAATAGGTAAATTAAATAATTGTTATTGGAATTGAAGTAATCCTACCATTCTGATGAATAATCTGGAAGTATACCAAAAGTCCTTTAAAACATGCATACTATTTGATCCACAGATACTGCTACTAGGTTTCCACACCAAAGAGATCAAAGAAAAAGAAAAAAGACTTCATTGTACAAAACAATACTTAAATCAGCTCTTTTTGTGGTAGCAAATAATTACAAATTGAGGACATGTCCATCAATTGGGGAATGCTTGAATAAGCTATGGCATGTGATTATGGTAATTTACTACTACTCCATAAAAATGATGAGGAGAGTGGTTTGAGAAAACAAACAAACAGATATGGCAAGACCTATGTGAACTAATGCAAAGGAAAGTGAGAAAAATCAGTAAATCACTGTGTAAAAGAATAGCCATATTGTAATCACAATGAACTGTGAAACTCTGATAAATACAGTGATCCCAAACAATTCCAAAGGATTCATAATTTTAAAAAAATGAAAGAGAGAATGAGAGAGACAGAGAGAAAAAGAGAGAGAAAGAGAGAGACAGAGAGAGTGCACACAATGATTTCAGTAAATTGAAGTATTTTTTTCTTTTCTTTTTGTTTTGTTTTGTAATATCACTAATATGCAAATATATTTTGCATGATTTTACATGTCTAATTAATATATTGTTTGCCTTTTCAGTGCATAAGGGAAGAATTTTCCTATTTATAGGAATATTTATATTTATATAAATTTATTTATATAGAATATATACATATATATTTAAATTTTTAATAGTTTTTATTTACAAGTTATATGTATGGGTAATTTTACAGCATTGACAATTGCCAAACCTTTTGTTCCAATTTTTCCCCTCCTTCCTCCTCCCCTCTCCCCTAGGTGGCAGGATGTAAATGGCAGGATGACCAGTAGATGTTAAATATATTAAAGTATACATTAGATACACAATAATATGCATGACCAAACCGTTATTTTGCTGTACAAAAAGAATCAGATTCTGAAATATTGTACAATTAGCCTGTGAAGGAAATCCTAAATGCAGGCAGGCAAAAATATAGGGATTGGGAATTCAATGTAATGATTCTTAGTCAACTCCCAGAGTTCTTTCACTGGGCGTAACTGGTTCAGTTCATTACTGCTTCATTGGAACTGATTTGGTTTATCTCATTGCTGAGGATGGCCATCAGAATTGATCATCATATAGTATTGTTGTTGAAGTATATTATGATCTCCTGGCCCTGCTTGTTTCATTCATCATCAGTTTGTGTAAGTCTCTCCAGGTTTTTCTGAAATCATCCTATTGGTCATTTCTTACCGAACAATAATAGAGATTATATATAATTTTAAAAGAAATATAATGTTAAAAATAAATAACAAAATAAATAAAAATTTAAAATACCATAAATAAATATTAACTTTCACATATAAAGTTATTGTCCAATGACCAAAAATTGAAAGCATACTAGGATAATCAAATTTTATCAATCTTGACATGCCTGCTTTAAATAGAAACCAAAAGAAAAAAGAAAATGCAGTTAAATGAAAGGATGACTCAGTCTTTGATGAGACCAAGAGAAGGCTTTTGGGAGTTAGGTTTAGCACACATCCAAAGGCAAGAATAATTATTGTTAAATGGGACACCTGACCATCTTGAATTGCAGTGCTTATGATAAGTATTTGTAAAAAGACCACCAAGAAGATAATTGTAGCTCAGACATCAACATCTGTTGTGGAAGATGAGGAAGCAAAGACATTCTACAAAGAACAGCTGTTAGTACATAGACAAACCACTGACTTGATAGTGCAAAAATGTTTAAATACTAAATGAGAACAAAAAAGTAAAGGAGAAATGATGGATGATGAGACATAATAATAACTAATAATTATAATAAAAAATCCTGTTTATATTGTTCTTTTTAAGGACTCAATACCTTTAATATAACATATAAATTATCTCATTAGGTCCTCATAATCTTATGAGTTCTATTTTTTAACTGTCAAGCTACCAGAAAAAATAAAGTTACCTTCAATTATGATCTCAAGGAAAGAAGGAAGAAAGGAAGGAAGGAAGGAAAGAAGGACGAGAAAGTGGGAAAATTATTAAATGACAAATTAAAAGGTATAATAATAGCTTATTGTTATCAATGTTCTCATTATTATTAATACCAGTATTAATACCAATATTTAATCTTGTATCTCTGAGTTACTTTATTTTCAAAATGAAGAAAATAGAGTAGTTATCCTTTAAAATTATTTTCTTTTGTAACTTCTTTCAAGGTATGCTATCAAATAATGCATGATTATTTTTAAGCAAAGATTTTATAAATTGCATTTTGATATGTAAATCTAAAAAAATAGAGTTTTTAGGAACTCTATATGACTAAAATACTTAGATTCTCAAAATAAATTACATTGATTCTTTTTTTTTTTCTTATTAGCAGCAGCTTTATCCACTTAGCTTTGATATCAAGGTTAAATTGAACTCATCTGACAATTCAACCTTAGTGTTGCCAAGGTTAAATGCAACATATGCTCCATTCTTGGTTTATAATTACAGTTCTAAGAATTCACATCATCGTATGTAATGTGACTCCCACATATACTAAAAAGCAATGAAAAATCTTTAAATGTAACAAATTTTGAAGTCTCCAAATGCAATTAAATGAGTATCTGATTTGCATGCTCAACCTGAAGAGTAAAACCCTGGAAAAAATGAGCTGTAATTGTTTTGGGAAATGTTCCAGAGACAACAGAAGCACATTTGCAATAAATTATTATGACTTCCTTTTCCTTGTTGCTTCTTTATATATTGTAATTACAATATTGATTATCACTGAAAGATTAGTCCATGACTAAGTGAACATAACCTGCTTTGACTGGTTAAATCAGCAAACAAGGACGCATTATTGATTCTTAACATTTTGTACCAATTAGTAACTAGAAAATACTCTTCCCACAACATGGGCCTCCACACACAAATCACTGGGCACATCTCTGCATGTTTGGGATTTATGGGTGTTGAATCCTGTAGTTGAACTTCATCTCTCTTAATGGTCAGAATATTTCAGAGGGTATATTGACCACTTTGCTTACATTCTATTTCTTTTGTCTGCTGATGAATATGGTCTTTAGAAAATGAGATCTATAAAAACCAGAAAGATTTTCAAGGTAGATTCAAACCTTACTTCTAAGTCATTCTAACTTCTAACTTTAAAGGAGCTTCTAAAACTTAAAATTACACATCTGCATTTGTTCATTCAATTC
This sequence comes from Antechinus flavipes, assembly GCF_016432865.1. Classification (NCBI taxonomy): domain Eukaryota; kingdom Metazoa; phylum Chordata; class Mammalia; order Dasyuromorphia; family Dasyuridae; genus Antechinus; species Antechinus flavipes. The sequence continues at coordinate 197,266,963 of NC_067399.1, forward strand.
AATCTAATAAGCATTTATTAAAGGCCTACTTGTGTTAGGCACTGTGCTTTATCATAAATATCCATTTATATAAATGCCCAAATATAAAGAGTAATAGTGAAAATTTAGAAAATAATAGAAATAAAACAAGCTAGTTGATTTCTAAGTGACGATAACTACAGAGTACAACTGGAGTTCCCATTTTCAGAAGGATCAAGTGATTATCCATCAACATCTTTGGTTTCTTTGCCAATTAATTGAACTCTAACCCTATTTTAATACTGCTTCCACTTGTTCACAATTACTAATTCCTATTAGGGTAAAATAATACAAAGGAACATTTCCCAGGACATTGAATCTTTGGTACAAAGACATTTATTCAGTTTAGAATTTTGAGGAACCAAGAAAGCCACTGTCTTATTACTGCTCCAACTAATTTAACCATATAGTCAAAGTAGTTATGGAAATGGCTCTTTGCTCACAAAGTTTTTTTAATGGTCTCATTAGATTTTACTATTGCCTTCCATTAAATCAAATCTAACTTTATTCTTTTAATTTTAGAACTAAAAACCCTACAACATTTTCCTGGGGGGAAAATATGGAGCTGGACCAAGTTGTTTTCTTGTTTACTATAGTTTTCTTCTCCCATCAAATTCATCCTTCCTGGCACAATGCAAAGAGTCAGTAAGAAGGGATATTAAATGAAAGCTAAATTTTGCTGATTTGTATCAGCTTAATGGAATGCTCAATAAACTTATTTTGGAAACATACATTATGAAGGGGCAACCCTTTAATTCTCTCTATAGTATGCAGAAATATTCTTTGGTTGTTGTTGTCAGTTTATTGTGTAGTGATGAAAAACCATTTAATTGCTGCTGAAAAATTGAGTATATATCCAAAGGGCATAAGGAGGTGAAAGTAATACATTTTCCCTGCAAGCAGATGGGAGGGAACAATTCCTGTAAGTTTCTGGGTATGTAATGAAGTAGGCACATTAGGTAGTCTTACCTTCCCACCTGGTCCATGATATAACCATGAATATATGTCATCTAAGTTTCTTATGTCAGTTTTATCTATTATTTTCTTACCTTAATTGAATGTTTCAGAGAGACAGAATGGATTAAATTACAACCTTATGAACCCCAAGAAATAGGAAGGTCCATCAAAAATCCAGGAGTGGGAGCTTGTAGCAAAATCTATTGGCAACATATTTCTCCCTAGGACTATCCTCAATAAACTTATAAACTTTGATTACAGCACACTTGTCACTGTCTTTCTCCCTACACAGAAGCTTATACAAGTTCTTTCTTACTTGCCACCAGGAAAAAGAAATCAATTTTGTGTGTTAATGCTTTTTGTATGCATTATGTACACGCTTTTTATCACCATACAGTAAACTCACAGAAAACAGTCAGAAAATATATGTTGTATAAGACTTGCCACTCCATCTCATATTCCAGGAAGCTGGCCCCAAGGTTCTCTCTGGATGCTTGATAGAGCATAATGAGTAGGTTCTAAAAACTTGAACCCTATTGGCCAGTTGTCTCTATTACACTGATGTTGTCATGTCCATTTCTTTTTTTTGCATGTGGAGTGTAACAATATTTCCATACATTATCTCAAAAAGTCTTTAGATAAGTGATACTGTAGAAAGAGTTGCAAATTGTTCCAAATTTTTTAATTGTATAAGCTTTTTGGAAATATAGCTGAATATTATTATGCATAACTTCAAATACTTTTAAAATCACAGACTCTTAATTTATATGATTTTAATAATACTCTTTGAATGATTAAAGTTTTAATTAATTTTGAAAAATAGGATTAGATCAGGAGAAGTAAATTCTAAGTAAACCTCTTAAGGACTCCTCAGTGTGGAATTATATAATAGCTTGGCGACTTATTTTTATTTCTGTGTGTGTGTTTTTTATATTATAGTGTCTTTAGAAGTCATTATATGGGTGACACAAACCCAGACAGATATCATAAATGTAAGAATCTGTTTCATCTTTTTTAGTTAGTATGGTGAATTGGGAATCAGAAACTGGAAATAATCCAATATACACTGCTGGACCCCTGGGTCTCTAATATCTTTAAGGCCTGTCAATAAGCATAGGATTTATAAGAACCCTTTTCAAAGCCACAAAAGTCAGGTCAGTGTGTTAGAGGAATAATTAGTTATCTCTGTATAGAAATCCAATCTATTTGAGGGAAGTTTCAAGAAGGGTTATAAAAATTATAGGAAAAAAATAAAAGAAATCTGAAAATAGTACTCAGTGAGCTCCCCCCTCCAAGGCAGTTTTATTAATAACTTTTTTGGGGGAAATGTTAATGTATTTAAACAGATTTTTTTTCAAGTTACAAGTGGGGTTTTAGAAATAAATTGTTGGCACTAGATAACTGGTACAATGTTGGTGTCATAGGCCAAGAAAAATAGCTAATAACACTAAGTTGGTAGAACTTCCCCCAAAGAATCAGCTTTTGAATTTATAATGAGGAGGTGGAAACCTCTCTTGCCTCCTGTGGCCTATTGCCTAGAGGTTTGAGAGAGAGATGCGTCTCAACTTGTCCCACGCTGGGGAGCAAATCAACCCCTGGTGCATTTCCATCAGTTGTCAGAAGCAGCTAGATTTTTTTTTGCAGGGCCAGGCAGGAAATTAGGCTATTAAATTACAGCTTTTCTCTCAGAGCCCCTGTCATTCTGCTCTCCTTTCCTACAGATGTTCTATCAAAGCAAGTCATTGTAACCATTTATCTTGCCAAACTTAAAATACCTTCTCCAGAACTAATTTTTCCCCTCAGTACTTGAGGTCTTTGTATTCTCTGTCTTGCTTCCCTGATCTTGTATGGATCTAAGATTAATTTGCACTAGCTAGGGGTTCAACAACAAAATCAATTTCAATTGGGTCAGATGGGGTCACTCTGGGCTCAGTAGTGTGAGGAGAGAAATAGATTATTATCATTCTGGGAACACAGTGCTAAGGTTCAGCATAAGGAAAGGAAATGGAGGTTGAAAAGAAAGGGAAGAAGAAAAGAAATGCTCATAAACTAGATTAAAAATATTTTTGAAACTATCCAAACTAGAATTAGTTGTGGTGTTTTCACCAATACATTGCTAGTAAAAGCTGCATAATAAAATAATGTTTTGTATTTCTAAAAGAAAGAAAAAAAGAAAGAAAGAAAGAAAGAAAAAAAGAAAGAAAAAAAGAAAGAAAGAAAGAAAGAAAGAAAGAAAGAAAGAAAGAAAGAAAGAAAGGAAGGAAGAAGGAAGGAAGGAAGGAAAGAAGGAAGGAAGGAAGGAAGAAGGAAGGAAGGAAGGAAGGAAGGAAGGAAGGAAGAAAGAAAGAAAGAGAGGGAGGGAAGGAGAAAGAAAGAAAGAGAGGGAGGGAGGGAGAAAGGAAGAAAGGAAGAAAAGTAAATACATATGAGAGGCTGTCTGATCAGTAGCATTTCACAGGAAAAATGTGGCAGTCACACTGGCATAGCAATACCTTTGATAGATCTTTTTATATCCTTAGCACGTAGCAGGTGTAAGTTAAACATCGTTCCCTGCTCTTCTAGACATCTTATGTGCCAGAGCACACAAAGCCAGTTAGACGGAGACTTAAATATACATCCTCATAAAAATTAGTTTATCTTTCTAGAATGCAAATGTTGTAGGAAAATGTCAAAATCCTGGAGGAAAATGAAAATAATGTATATACAATATTAGTTTTTAAAGTATATATGTTGGACCTTTTCACCTGCATCACCCAATATCCCCTGGTAGATCTATGATTTCATTAACACAGTGAACCCCCTACTTATAGATTGAATGATGACAGGGACCTTTGAGGTCTCCTAGACCAAACCTGCCAGTTGTCAATTGAAGAAATTGAAATGGAGGTAGCTTATGAAGTGGTTTGCCTAATATTACTTGAGTAGTACGTGTCAAAGGCAGGATTTATGTTCTCGGATTCCAAATACAATATTCTTTCTATTGTTTTTCATTTAGAAATTCCTTCTTAGACAGACTAGTAATGTCTATCATTTATAGTGATAATAAATTTCCAAGGGGACACCAAGTAGTTAAATATCTTTTCTCTGGTCATATGACTAATACATGAAGACTTGAATCTCAGAATTTCTGATACCAATACTAGTATTATCTGTGCCATGTTAAAATACCTTAAGAGGAAACAAATAGGAAGCCAAAAAAAGCTGCTAATCAGCGAACAAAAAGATTGAAATTCATTCATGCTTTTCCTTTACCTCCTCCAAAATGGTGCAAATTTATAATATTCCCTGACAGTTTAATTGGCATAAATATGTATCACATATTAAGACAAACAAACATGCAGGTAAAATTATCTCTTTGACATCTTCTGGCCTTTGTTGTTAAAACAATTAATAGAAATAATCATTACAGTAACATCTGCTTCAGTAGGTATTTACAGAAAATGTAGGCAAGAAACAATAATGAAAAGGATGGTTTCCTGAACAATTATAAGGCCATGTTCTCATTTAAGCTAAATACATTGGAAAGATTCATACAGTTTAGATGTAAGTATTTATGTGACACAAACCGGATCCTGTGTAAGTTTTCACTCTGGATGAAGCCATTCACATTTTAAAGTTCCAATTATGTAAAAATGTAAAGAGAGAAAGCCTCTATAGTCTTCAAATAAGGAGAGGGAACTACCAGGGAAAGGTCAGATTTCAATATACAAGAATTGACTTGTACTCTGACAAAAAGAAAAAAAGCTGGTTTGACTGACAGGATTTAGCACTAGTCAGAAAACCAAAACAAACTAAAACATATCAAATCAAACTGAACCAAAAAGTAACAACTCTTTTAATGTAGAAGTTGGATGTGAAAATTCTTAATGTCAACATATTCATCTTGGAATTTTAATCAATTTACAAACATATACTCCTATTAGCAAAAGTTAACTCGATAAAAGCCAGAAAATGGGTTCAAATAAACGGTAAAAAATTTCAATTGGCTATTGGTGGTATTTTACAAACACTAAATTAACAAATCACAGAATAATCACTATGGTGATTAGAGGTCCTAAATCTCCTGGGGGCACTCTGGATTTGAAGAACAGAAGGACTTTTAAAATGACTGTAGGCAAAAATAATAACCTTTTGCACTAGAAACTATTGTAATTATAAAAATAGTTTTTCTATTAATTCAAATGCTATATCCTATTAAAGAGAAAGCAAACATAGAAAAGAAAGATGATCATAAAAAATCAACATAGCTACCATTAGTAAAGATCATTCTAGATTGTCTTAATTTCTTTATTTCCTCTTTTATTTTCCTTCTCTTTTTCAGACCTTCTATTTAGGAGAAGATTGTATATGTAATTCACTTAAATATGGAGAAATCATTGGTCCTCATTCTGTCATTATTTATCATATGGAGAAATATGAACTAAAAATAATGCAGATAAATTATTTCATAAAAATCTGAAAGTCCACAGCTCCAAATAGTCACTTATGCTTCAAATTCAACTTGAAAGGATGTGGCATATCCCAGGGTTAGTCCTATTTAACTATTCCCCCCCCCAATGATTTGGATAAATGTGAAAAAAACATGCTTCTCAAATTTGTAGATAACATCAACATGGAAGAATTATTTAATATTTTTATGTTGGTCAGCATCAAATAACTCTTTTTTTGGCTGAGGCAATTGGATTTAAGTCACTTGCCCAGGATCACACAGCTTGGAAGTGTTAAGTGAGACTCCATTTGAACTCAAATTCTCCTGACTTCAAGGCTGGTGCTCTATCCACTATGCCATCTAGCTGCCCCCCATTCAATCATATTTAAATAAAATTGAGTGTTGGACAAACATTTTAAAATGAGGTATAACATGAATAGAGCTAATTTCTTACACTTGGACTTAGGGATTAAATTCTTCAGTGTAAGAAAAGAGGCAATAGATAGGAGTTTGAAGACAATCTGGGTGTTTTGGTGATCTGGAAACTCAATATGAATCAACACTATGATTGAATGAATGAAGGAATTAAAAAAAAAATCCAAACACTGTTCTAAGTGTAGTATATACAAAAAGAAAACATAAAATAGTTTCTGCTCTTAGGTAACTCATTTTAGCAGTCAAATTGGTTGATATAATCTTAGGATTTATTGTTTTAGTTGTAGTATGTGGGACTAGACAGGAGATAACTCTTTTGTATTCAACTTTAATCAGAACACAAAGAATATTTCATAGTTTGGGGTACTGCATTTCTTTACCTAGAGAGTATTTGGATGAAAGGAACAAAGAGAATTATGTTTAGCTCTTCTTTTCATATCATGATCTATAAGAATCTATTTAATGAGCTGGGAATGTTTAGCCCCAAAAAGGCAATTGCTGGACAAGGCAAGATAGCTATCTTCAAATAAATGAAGGGCTGTCAAGCAAAAGAATCTTTAGACATAATTGTCTTAGTCTCAAGCAGCTAAAAAAAGCAAAATTTGTAAACTATATGAAATGTGATTTAAGCTCAATATAGGTATAATTCTACTTCTGCAGAAAACTGGCAGAGAGCCTTGTGACAATTAAAATTGTTTATGTAAAAGGAGTTGGCATTTCCTATTGATTGAGAGATTTGATTTTGTGAATCTGCAAGACAAACATAGCTCTTAACATTTCGCTTGACTCAGGGGAGTTTGCATTCTCCCTCTCTCTCTTCCTCTCTTGCTCTTCCTCTCCTTTTCTCCTCCTTCTACTTCTCTTTGTCTCCCTATCCCTCTCCCTCTTTTTCTCTCCTTCTCTCTCTTTGTCTGTCTCTGTCTGTCTCTGCTTCTTTCTGTCTCTCTGTCTCTGTTTCTCTTTGTCTCTGTCTTTCTCTGCGTGTGTGTCTCTCTCCTTTTATATTCTCCAACATATTAACCCACCAAAATCTAAATTCCCTTCACTACTTATATAGGTATATTTTAAAGTCTCTCACTTAGAAGCCACATCTGCTCCAATTATAGGAAGCATCAAATGTCACAAGACTGATCCCAGGAAACCTGCACCCAACTTGTGAAATGTAGGGAAATTTTCTTAAATTTCCTAAAAAAAAACTAGAGCTATTTGAAAGTAGATTGCACTATGTCAATGGGTACAGATCCACTAGTGATCTTAAAAATAAAATATGAATGACCACTTGTGGGCATGGTGCTGAGAATTGTATACTCTTTAGCTTTAATGACTTCTGAGATCTTTGTCCATGTCAAAATGTCTAAATGAATATTAATTTTAATTCTTCCTCAATTTTATGAACTCATTTGTAGCTCAAATCATTCTGGGGTTATTTGTTTCTGAAGAATTCTAGGAGCCTGTAAACCATAGCAGAAAAAGGCTGAGCTGCTTACGAGTAAAGAGTAGACAATTGTAAAATTGCTGTTATTTAAGTTTTAATGAGAAAGAGTCAGTTTAAAGAACTCAGAAGGTATATCACAACAATCCCGGAAGTATTAATATCACCTGAGCAACTTTTATAGAATAGCAGAAAGAAAGGGAGAGCTGTTATCTTTTAATCAAAGGATAAGAAGAACTTTTCTGATTTTTTGCATCATGACTCATAATTCAAGTTTATGGGTGGTTTTCTGCTTCATTAGCTTTACTTATGGTGAAAAATAATTGTTAATATACTGAAAATAAAATATATGCTAAGTATTATGAAGAACAGAGAGCAAAGGATTTATTTTTTTGTTTTCTTACATAATAAAGCTCATAGAGGTAGCATTAACAGAAAAAAAAATTAACAAATATATGATATAATCTATGAGTTAAATTTTTATTCATCATTTATTTCCAAGTCAAATAATATTTTCTCATGAAGCTTGCCTTGATATTTATTCTGTCCAACTTTCTAATGTAATTAGTAATGAATTTTCCCATCAGATATCACAGAGTTCTTAATTTAGACCATATTCACTTATCATATGATTCAGATATATTGATTTAATTTTTAAAAGATATATAAATATAGATTTAAAATTGCTCTAAAAGTCTAAGAATCTGCAACAGAGTGTCTGTATATACATATGTATGTATCATAACCATTTACTTTGTTTTTGGCATCTTATCCTTTGCTTACTCTGTAAATCTGCCATGGCAAGGACTGAACATTTTATCATTATTATAAAAAGTAAAAAGTGATGTTTCCTTGAATATTCTTTTCTTCCTTATTTTTTTCCCTCTGGTTAGCTTGTCTCATTATGATTTTAGTGTTTTGGTCACTCACTCTACTAATGCTTTACAAATCTTTTCTGTATTGTAGTACACAATTTCATTAGCTATTATTGTTATTCTCACTCCCAAATGGAAAAGCAAAACAAAACAAAAGAAAGCAAATAAACAAAAACTCTTATCATCAGGTGTCCAAACATCTGAGTATAAGTCTCTTCAATCTTTGCTAGGCTGATCTTAGAAAAGTAAATACTAAATGAGACTGGGTCGTATCAGATTTTATTCTAGGTTGTTGATATCTAGTATAGTTGTGTGCTTATCCCACAAGAGCAACTGCTAATCTCTAGCAGAATATGGGTTTTCTGAGGGAAGAAACCTTTATATTTTATTTATATAGCTTTTTATTTACAAGATATATGCATGGGTAATTTTTTTCAGCATTGACAATTGCTAAAACTTTTGTTCCAAAAATATTGCATTTAACTTGTGCTTTAACATGTTTAACATGTATTGGCCAACCTGCCATCTGGGAGAGGAAGTGGGGGAAAGGAAGGGAAAAATTGAACAAATGAAAGTGATTTGGTACATCTCATTGTTGAAGAGAGCCACGTCCATCAGAATTGATCATCATATAGTACTGTTGTTGAAGTATATGATGATCTCCTAGTCCTGCTCATTTCACTCATCATCAGTTCATGTAAGTTTCTCCAAAACTTTCTGAAATCCTCCTGCTGATAATTTGTTACAAAACAATAATATTCCACAACATTCATATACCACAATTTATTCAGCCATTCTCAGATTGAAGGGCTTCCACTCAGTTTCCAGTTTTTGGACATGACAGAGAGAGCTGCAACAAACATTCTTGCACACACAAGTCCCTTTCCCTTCTTTAAGATCTCTTTGAGATATAAGTTCAATAGTAACACTACTAGATCGAATAGAATCCGCTATACCCAGTGAAAAAAATTATGGGAAATGAGTATAAACCCACTACATGGTATTTCCAATCCTGGTTTTGTCTGCTTGCATTTTTTATTTCCTTCACAGATTAATTGCACATTATTTCAAAGTCTGATTCTTCTTGTGCAGCAAAATAACTGCATGCACATGTGTGTGTGTGTGTGTGTGTGTGTGTGTGTATAGTATTTAACATATACTTTAACATATTTAACATGTATTGGTCTACCTGCCATCTTCATCTGAAAAATTGTCTGTTCATATCCTTTGACCATTTATCAATTGGAGAATGGCTTAATTTCTCATAAATTAGAGTCAATTCTCTATTTTGATAATGAGGCCTTTATCAGAACTTTTGGCTCTAAAAATGTTTTTCCAGTTTATTGCTTCCCTTCTAATCTAGTCTGCATTAGTTTTGTTTGTACAAAAACTTTTCAATTTGATATAATTAATTTTTTTTATTTTGTTATCAATAATGATCTCTAGTTCTTCTTTGGTCATAAATTCCATCCTTTTCCACAGGTCTGAGAGGTAAACTATCTTATGTTGTTCTAATTCATTTATATTCTCATTCTTTATGCCTAAGTCATGAACCCATTTTGACTTTTTCTTGGTGTACGGTGTTAAATGTAGGTCAATGCCTAATTTCTGCCACACTAATTTCCAATTTTCTCGGCAGTTTTTGTCAAACAGTGAGTTCTTATCCCCAAAGCTGGGGTCTTTGGATTTATCAAACACTAGAGTATTAAGGCCATTGATTGTTTTGTCCTTTGAATATAACATATTCCACTGATTAATTAGTCTATTTCTTAGTCAATACCAAATGGTTTTGGTAACCACTGCTTTATAATATAATTTTAGATTTGGTACTGCTAGGCCACATTCATTTGATTTTTTTTTCATTAGTTACCCAGAAATTCTTTACCTTTTGTTTTTCTATATGAAATCTGCTGTTATTTTTTCTAGGCCATGAAAATAGTTTTTTTTTTTTTTTGGAGTCTGATTGGCATAGAGCTAAATAAATAGATTAATTTAGATAGCATTGCCATCTTTATTATATTTGCTTGCCCTATCCAAGAGAATTTAATATTTTTCCAGTTGGTTGGATCTGACTTTATTTGTGTGGAAAGTGTTGTGTAGTTTTACTCATATAGTTCCTGATTTTCCTTTGGCAGATAGATTTCTTAATTATTTTATACTATTGGTAGTTACTTTAAATGGAATTTCTCCTTTTAACTCTAACTGTTGGATTTTCTCATTGATATATGAGGATGCTGATGATTTATATGGGTTTATTTTGTATCCTGGAACTTTGCTAAATGTGTGGATTATTTCTAATAGCTTTTTAGTAGAATCTCTGGGGTTCTCTAAGTATGCCATCATATCATCAGCAAAGAGTGATAATTTGGTTTTTTACCATTACCTACTCTAATTCCTTTAATCTCTTTCTCAACTTTTATTGCCAGAGCTAGTATTTCTTTTTTTTTTTTTAATTTCATAGCTTTTTATTTACAAGTTATGTGTATGGGTAATTTTACAACATTGACAATTGCCAAACTTTTTGTTCCAATTTTTCCCCTCCTTCCTCCCACCCCCTCCCCTAGATGGCAGGATGACCAGTAGATGTTAAATGTATTAGAGTATAAATTAGATACACAATAAGTATACATGACCAAACTGTTATTTTGCTGTACAAAAATAATCAGACTCTGAAATATTGTACAATTAGCCTGTGAAAGAAATCCAAAATGCAGGCAGGAAAAAAATATAGGGATTGGGAATTTAATGTAATGGTTCTTAATCATCTCCCAGAGTTCTTTCACTGGGCGTAGCTGGTTCAGTTCATTACTGCTCCATTGGAACTGATTTGGTTCATCTCATTGCTGAAGATGGCCAGGTCCATCAGAATTGATCATCATATAGTATTGTTGTTGAAGTATATAATGATCTCTTGGTCCTGCTCGTTTCACTCAGCATCAGTTCGTGTAAATCTCTCCAGGCCTTTCTGAAATCGTCCTGTTAGTCATTTCTTACTGAACAATAATATTCCATAATGTTCATATACCTCAATTTATTCAGCCATTCTCCAATTGATAGGCATCCACTCAGTTTCCAGTTTCTGGCCACTATGAAGAGGGCTGCCACAAACCTTCATGTACATACAGATCCCTTTCCCTTCTTTATGATCTCTTTGGGATATAAACCCAGTAGTAACACTGCTGGATCAAAGGATATGCACTGTTTGATAACTTTTTGAGCATAGTTCCAAATTGCTCTCCAGAATGGCTGGATGTGTTCACAATTCCACCAACAATGTATCAATGTTCCTGTTTTCCCACATCCCCTCCAATATTCTGCATTGTCTTTCCCTGTCATTCTAGCCAATTTGATAGGTGTGTAGTGGTATCTCAGAGTTGTCTTAATTTGCATTTCTCTGATTAATAATGACTTGGAGCATCTTTTCCTATGGCTAGAAATAGTTTCAATGTCTTCGCCTGAGAATTGACTGTTTATATACTTTGACTATTTATCAATTGGAGAATGGCTTGATTTCTTATAAATTAGAGTCAATTCTCTATATATTTTAGAAATGAGGCCTTTATCAGAACCTTTGACTGTAAAAATATTTTTCCAGTTTACTGCTTCCCTTCTAATCTTGTCTGCATTAGTTTTGTTTGTACAAAAACTTTTCAGTTTGGTATAATCAAAATTTTCTATTTTGTGATCAATGATGATCTCTAATTCTTTTTTGATCATAAATTCCTTCTTTTCCCACAGGTCTGAGAGGTAAACTATCCTGTGTTCCTCTAATTTATTTATAATCTCATTCTTTATGCCTAGGTCATGAACCCATCTTGACCTTATCTTGATGTATGATGTTAAATATGGGTCGATGCCTAGTTTCTGCCATACTAGTTTCCAATTTTCCCAGCAATTTTTTGTCAAACAGTAAGTTCTTATCCCAAAAGCTGAGGTCTCTGGATTTGTCAAACACTAGATTGCTATAGTTATTTACTGTTTTGTCCTTTGAACCTAACCTATTCCACTGATCAACTAATTTATTTCTTATTCAATACCAAATGGTTTTGGTAACTGCTGCTCTATAATACAATTTTAGATCTGGTAAAGCTAAGCCACCTTCATTTAATTTTTTTTTCATTAATTCCCTTGAAATTATTGACCTTTTGTTTTTCCGTATGAACTTTGTTGTTAATTTTTCTAGGTCATTAAAATAGTTTTTTGGAAGTCTGAGTGGTATAGTGCTAAACAAATCTTCATTATATTTGCTTGCCCTATCCAAAAAAAATTAATATTTTTCCAATTGGTTAGATCAGACTTAATTTGTGTGAAAAGTGTTTTGTAGTTTTGCTCATAAAGTTTCTGATTTCCCCTTGGCAGTAACTATTATCAGTAGTTACTTTAAATGGAATTTCTCTTTGTAACTCTGACTGTTGGATTTTGTTAGTGATATATAAGAATGCTGATGATTTATTTGGGTTTATTTTGTAACTTTGATAAAGTTGTGGATTATTGTTAATAACTTTTTAGTAGAATCTGTGGAGTTCTCTAAGTATACCATCATATCATCAGCAAAGAATGATAATTTGGTTTCCTCATTACCTACTCTAATTCCTTTAATCTCTTTCTCAACTCTTACTTCCAAAGCTAGCATTTCTAATACAATGTTGAATAGTAACGGTGATAGTAGGCAACCTTGTTTCACTCCTGATCTTATTGGGAATGGTTGCAGTTTTTCCCCATTACATATGATGCTTACTGATGCTTTTAAATAGATGCTGCTCATTATTTTAAGGAAAAGTCCATTTATTCCTATACTCTCAAGTGTTTTTAATAGGAACGGATGCTGGATTTTATAAAATGCTTTTTCTGCATCGATTGAGATGATCATATGGTTTTTGTTAATTTGGTTATTGATATGGCCAATTATATTGACAGTTTTCCTAATATTGGACCAGTCCTGCATTCTTGGTATAAATGCTACTTGATCTTAGTATATTATCCTGGGGATGATTTTCTGTAGTCCTTTGGATAATATCTTATTTAAGATTTTAGCATCAATTTTCATGAGGGAGATTGGTCTATAATTGTCTTTCTCAGTTTTCAACCTACTTGGTTTAGGTATCAGTACCATGTCTTTGTCATAAAAGGAATTTGGTAGGATTCCTTAATTCCCTATTTTATCACATAATTTATAGAGCATTGGGAGCAATTGTTCTTTAAATGTTTAGTAGAATTCACATGTAAATCCATGGGGTCCAGGGATTTTTTTCGTAGGGAGCTGATTAATAGCTTGTTCTATTTCTTTTTCTGAAATGGGACTATTCAAGCAATTTATTTCCTCCTCTGTTAATCTGGGAAGCCTATATTTTTAGAGGTAGTCATCCATTTCACTGAGGTTATCAAATTTATTGTCATAAAGTTGGGCAAAGTAACTCCTCATTTTTTCTCTGATTTCCTCTTCATTGGTGGAAAGTTCTCCCTTTTCATTTTTAAGACTACTAATTTGATTTTCCTCCCTCCTTTTTCTAGTGAGATTTACCAAAGGCTTATCTATTTTATTGGTTTTTTTCATAGAACCAACTCTTAGTTTTATTAATTAGTTCAATAGTTTTTTTTTTTTTTACTTTCAATATTATTTTCTCCTTTTAATTTTAGAATTTCATATTTAGTATTTGTTTGGGGGTTTTTTATTGGGTCTTTTTTCTAGTTTTTTTAGTTGCAAGTCCAATTCATTGATCTTCTCTTTCTCTATTTTATTCAAGTAATACTCTAAGGATATAAAACTTCCCCTTACTACCACTTTGGCTGCATCCCACAAATTTTGGTATGATGTCTCATCATTGTAATTATTTTGAATGAAATTATTGATTGTGTCTATAATTTGCTGTTTCACCCAATCATTCTTTAAGATGAGATTGTTTAGTTTTCAATGACTTTTTGGTCTATTTACCTCTAACTTTTTGTTGAATGTAGTTTTTGTTGCATCATGATATGAAGAGAAAACATTTATTATTTCTGCCTTCTTTCATTTAATTTTGAGGTCTTTATGTCCTAATATACTGTCAGTTTTTGAGTAGGTTCCATGAACTGCTGAGAGGAAAACATATTCCTTTCTGTCTCCATTCAGTTTTCTCCAAAGATCTAGCATACCTAATTTTTCTAATATTCTATTTACCTCATTAATTTCTTTCTTATTTGTTTTGTGGTTTGATTTGTCTAATTCTGAGAGTGCAAGGTTGAGATCTCCCAGTATTACAGTTTTGCTGTCTATTTCTTCTCGCAATTCTCTTAACTTCTCCTTTAAGAAGTTAGATGCTATACCACTTGGTGCATAAGTGTTTAGTATTGATATTGCTTCGTTGTATATGCTACCCTTTAGCAAGATATAGTTTCCTTCCTTATCTCTTTTGATTAGATCAATTTTTGCATTTGCTTGATCTGAGATAAGGCTGACTACCCCTGCTTTTTTGACTTCACCTGAAGCATAATAGATTTTTAACCACCCTTTTACCTTTACTCTGTATGTATCTCCCTGCTTTAAATGTGTTTCCTGTAAACAACATATTGTAGGGTTCTGTCTTTTGATCCAGTCTGCTATCTGCTTGTGCTTTATGGGAGAGTTCATTCCATTCACATTTATGGTTAAAATGACTAATTCTGTATTTCCTGCATCCTAATATCCCCAGTTTATGCTTTTCTTTTTCTTGCCCCCCCAACCCTCTTTCCCTCTTTTAAACTTATGTGCCTCACTTGTATCACGGCTCTCATCCTCTTTAGTATCTCTCCCTTCCCCCCTTTGTATCTCTTCCCCTTTCTTGTACTCTTCCCTTATTACTCTTTTTCTTTTCCCTTTTCTTCCCCCCTTTTTAATGAAGGGAGGATTTTCTATAAAACAAGTATGTCAATTATTATTTTCTCTTTGAGTCAACTCTGATGAGAGTAAGATTCACACAATGTTCCTCCCCTGTTGGAATCCTTACAAAGTGTTAAGTCATTAGAGTTGATAGAGACAATAATTATCTAATTTAGCATGGTTCAGTATGATTGATCTGATCCTACAAGGAGATGTTATGGGCCAGAACTTGAAACAAGGTACTAAGTAGAACTGATAGAAACAATGCTTGTGTTCACACTTTTAAAGAGCTCATATATAAGCAAGAAGCTCTTAGGGCCAGAGAGCTCTCTGGGCAGAAATCTATAATCCCACTCTCAGATCCCATAATCCCACTCTTAGAGAAGGAGCATAAATAGGGCTTCAGTGAGCCAGTCAAGTCAGTTCAGGAGAATCCCTCTCTCAGAGGCGCAACCAGATTCATTCATCCCACCATGGTGGCTCGCTTCCTGCACTTCCCCCAGTGAGACCAAGGCTGGTCTGAAAACGTCTCCAGAAAGCTGTCCAACCCCAGGCAAGGAGACAAGACTTGGAAGGAGCACTCTGTGAGATTGAGAGCCAGAAGCCCTCTCTCAGCGGCAAGAGAGATTCCTTTGTTCTGACTGGAGGCTGGAGGCTGAAGAAAGCAGAAGCAAAAGACAACTGCAAGAGCTCTTAGAACCAAGCAGAAAGATAGGCCTCTAAGAAAAACTAACTGGGCTATTTTGGAGGAAGCAATAAAAGATCTGAACTGGCTGCATTTGGGTGATTATTAATTTTAACTGAAACTAAGGCTGCCTCCAGAAAACCTCCCCAAGAAACCTGCTATCAGAGAGAACCATCTTATATTATAAAAAAGAAGAGAACACCACATTCTCCCTCTCTGAGTTCCCTCAGATGTGATAAGTTTCCTTTGCCTCTTCATGGGATGTAGTTTCCCTCTTTTTATCCCCCCTTTTCCCATTTTCTGACATTATCCCCTTTCCATTTCTACTTCTCTTTTTTTATGTTATATCAGTAAAATCAAATTATACATGTAGTCTTTTTGTATATCCACAACAGAAATACAATTCTCAAGAGTTCCTTTTATCTTTTCTGCATCTCTTGAGTCCTATGGTTGGAGATCAAATTTTTTGTTTAGTTCTGGTTTTTTCCTTAGAAACAAATGGAATTTGTTTGTTTCACTAAATGTCCATCTTCTTCCCTGAAAGAAAATGCTCAACTTAGCTGGGCAGTTTATTTTTGGCTGCATTCCAAGTTCTTTTGCCTTTTGGAATGTAAAATTCCAGGCCCTTCGATCCTTTAATGTGGAGGCAGCCAGATCTTGGGGATTCTTATTGTGGCACCTCGGCATTTAAATTGTTTTTTTTTTTTTTTTTCTGGCTGCTTGTAAAATTTTTTCCTTAATCTAATAGTTCTGAAATTTGGTCACAATATTTTGGAGTTTTTATTTTAGGTTCTTTTTAAGAAGGTGTTCAATGAATTCTTTCAATGCCTATTTTACCTTCTGATTCTATTACCTCTGGACAGTTCTCTTTGATGATTTCTTGTAAAATAATATCTAGGCTCTTTTTATCATCATAATTTTTGGAAAGTCCAATAATCCTCAGATTATCTCTCCTAGATCTATTTTCCAGGTCTGTCATTTTTCCAATTGGCTACTTGGAAATTTTTTCCAATTTATCATTTTTTAAAATTCTGCTTGACTGATTTTTATTGTCTCAATGAATCATTAATTTCTATTTGTTTAGTTCCAATTTTTAATGAATTATTTTCTTCATTAGCTTTTTTTTACGTCTTTCTGTATATGTCCAATTGAATTTTTAAATGAATTGTTTTGCTCTATGGAATTTTTTTCCATTTCACTATTTTTTTTAGTGAATTATTTTCATTTTCCAATTCACAGATCCTACTTTCTTGCCAGTTCTTTGTCTTTTCCAATTCACAAATCTTACTTTCCAGAGATTTTGTTTTTTTTTTTTCTTTTTTCTAATTCACAAATTTTGTTTCCCTGCATTTCTTGGGATTTTTTTTTTTTTTTTACCTATTCCAATTCATATTTCAAAGCTTCTCTTTCCTTTCTCCATTTTCCTTCTAATTTTCTTTTTAGACTTTTAATAGTCTTTTCTATGAGAGCAATATGTAAAAAGGGACAAGTAACATTCCCCTTTGGGGTATTGTCTGCTAACTGTTTGCTGTTAGTCTCCTTGGGGTTGCAAACCTGATCTTTTTCTGTATAGAAACAATCAATCATCCTTTTAATTTTTTTACTCATTTTTTAAAGCCTTTATGGTATGCTGTTGTAATCTTTACAAACTGCTAAGTAATTAGAGTTGATCTGATCTTACAAGAAGATGTTTTGGGCCAGAACCTGAAACAAAGTACTAAGTAGAACTGATTGATACAATGCTTGTGTTTACACCTTTACTCATTGGAGTTCACAAGTATGCCAGATTCACAAAGTAAACTTTGTAACTTGGTGAATTCACACCTCCCTTAAAGCTCTTTGGGCCAGAGAGCACTATGGGAGAAAACCCATAATCCCTCTCATATCCCACAATTCCTCCCTCTTGTATAAAAGAAACAGACAGAGGCTCTCGGTCAGATTTCACCGGAATGACATGAAGAGTGGTGCTGGCTCTGGAGGCTGAAGAAAGCAGATGCAGAGGCTGAAGGACAAAACCTTTGGATTTGGAGACATTTGGAAGGCTCTAAGCTAAACCTGGCTGTCTTTTGAGAAGAACAAGAACTCCAACATTTGAACTCCCAACAGTATGCCTTCAGGATAAGGAGGTTACCATCTTCCTTTGCAGATCAGGGAGAGATGTAACTAGACTTCAGGCTCTGAGGTGTGGGAGTACTCTGAGTGAAAGTTTCCCCTTCTCCCAACAGAAGGTAATTTAGCACCACTGAGCTATGGATGTGCCCAGTGGAGCTGTGTGGTTTAACTGACTGCTCTAAGGCTAGAGACTTAAGTATGAAAGTGTCACTGTCCCCAGCCAGAGCCTCCTGTGGGGTTGTGGATATTATCAGCTGACCAGCGAATAGCCTGGTTCAGATGGAAAGTCTCTGCCTGAAAGCAAATAGCCCTGGGAAAATTCTATTGCCCCAAGCCGAGACTCCCACTGTACAGATTAGAGGCTGCCCCAGGCTGTGCTCCCCTGCAGTATACGTTCACAACTGCCCCAAGGAAAGCTCGGGGCCCTGAGCTTGTGCTGTGATCTCACTTCCTGTTTGGGGCTCCACTGACTCTAGTTCTCTCCCTGCTTGCACTGATCTTCTCCCCGGCCCCAAGGACAAACCTTTTCTGGTAGATTCCTGATTATCTTCGACTGGTGAGTTGTTGTATTTCTAATCTTTATGAGTTGTAGCAGTCAAGCCTATTTTTGAGGCTGAATATAATATTGATAGTGAGGGTAAGAGAGGAGTTTAGAAAGTAACATTGCCTTCTCCGCCATCTTGGCTCCACCCCCTATACTTTCTGATTAAAGTGACAGACTTTATTCAGAAGTCATTTCATAGGTTATCTGCACATATATTTTGTATATACAATGAAAATCTCAAGAGAGCATAACATTTCAATTAAATATGCTCCACTAGAGGGAAATAGATTTGATTTAGAATAACAGCCTTGAACTTTCAGATATACAATGATATGTTAATAAATATACATACCTACAATAATATGTTAATAAGTTACTAACAGGCTTTCAATCTTTTAATTAAACAGATACTTCTATTGCCCAGAGGGTCACATTTTCTACAAGGATTCTGGAAGTCACATTCTAGTTTAGGCTTTATCATTGCTTCAAACTCCTCTTACAATTGATCCCATTTTAGTTATGTGGTAGAGGAAATCATTGTTCTTCTCATCTAAAGAAGTTATATTTTTATTTGTTTAAGCCTTGACATCATCATTTAAAAAAAATATGGTTGTTTTATTTGGGGAAAAAGACTAAAATTCTACATTATATACATAAAGTCTTTTATAGTTACAAGAGTTCCTTATTTTTCCCAAGGAGACCACCGTTGTTGTTGTTGTTGTTTTTTTTTTTTTTTTTTTTATTTCCAATTGAATGACTTTAGGACATTTTGACTTTTCCCAAATTGAACTGCATATCTTTGCAGTGAAACCTTTACTTCTTCCAAATTTCAGTTTCCTGTTGGAGGTGCCACCATACTCTGCCACACAGCCAAATAATCAAAGTATCATTCTTGACTCTTTTACTCTCTATATCCAGTCTGTTTTTAAGGCATGTTTTATCTTGTTAACATCTGCTGTATATCTATCTTCTCTTCTCTGACACCACTGCTGCTAAGATCTAGGTTCTCATCTCGCACCAGAAGTTTTGAATTATACTGCTAATTTGACTACCTGCCAAGATTCTCCACATACCAGTTCATTCTTCATTCAGATATGAGCTTCCTAAAGCTCATATCTGACAATGTCACATCTCACTACCCTAATCAATAAAATACAGTAGCTCTTTATTACCTCCCAGCTCAAACAAAAATCCTCTGTATAGCATTTAAAGATTTTCATAATTTCCTCCTCTCACACTTTTCCAGTCCTTTTATTCTACCACACATTCTGCAATTCAGTGAATCTGGCATTTGTTGCTGTCGCTAAGAAAAGAGATTCTATCTCCTTACTCTATGTATTTGTATTTCCCCTTCTTTTTAATTTATTTGTCATTTTATTCCCCATTCACTTATATGTAAAAATAATTTTTCAGCATTCATTTTTAAAACCCTGGGCTTCAAATACTTTCCCTTTCTCTCTTTCTGTTAACCCACCACCAACATTAAGAAAGGCAAGCAATTTGAGACTGGTTACAGATGGGTTGTCATGCAAAACTTTTTCATAGTAGCCATGTTGTAAAAGAAAATATAAATCAAAAAATAAATAATTAAAAAGAGAAAAAAATCAACCTCAAAAAAATAAAAGAGTATACTTCAATTTGTATTCAGACAACATAAGTTTTCCCTTTGGATACATATAGCACTCTTCAATACAGGTGCTTCAGAGTCATCTTGAATCATTGCACCACTGAGAATAGCCAAGTCATTCACACTTGATCATCCTAAAATATTGTACATAATTTTTTTCACTGTATATCAGCTCATGGTCGTTTCTCCAGGTTTCTGTGAGAGCATTCTGCTCATCATTTCCTGCTCACCTTTTCCCACATTATGATAGTATTTTATTTCCACCCAGACAAAAGAAAACTTTTCACATTAAGTTTTATAATATTTCGAATTTCAAATTTTTCTCCCTGCCTTGAATCTTCTTTTCTAAAGATGGTAGGCAGTTTGATTTAATTTATACAAGGCTACTGTGTAAAACATATTTTCATAATAGTCACAGTTGTGAAAGGACATGAAAAGAAGAAAAAAAAACACAAGAAGGAATGAAATAAGTGAAAAAAGATACTTTGATCTGCATTTAGAATCCCATAATTCTTCATCTTTATATGGACATCATTTTTTCATATTAAGTCATTCAGAGTTGCATGGATCATTGCATTGCTGAGAATAGCTATGTCATTTCCAGGTGGACATCTTACAATATTGTTGTTATTTTGCACAAACTATATTTTACTTTGCATAAGCTCATGGAAATTATTGAAGGTTTTCTGAGAAAATCTTGCTCATCATTTCTTACAAATCAATAGTATTAGTATTCCATCATAATGATATACATAATTTATTCAGCCGTTCCTCATCTGAAGGGTGTCCCCTTCAATTTCTGATTCATTGCTTCTAAGAAAGGAGCTGCTACATATTTTTTTTCCTATATGTAAGACCTTCCCTTCTTTCTTTTTTATCTATTTTTTTCAACCGATAATTTTTCAACATTGACCCTTACAAAACTTTACATTTCAATTGTCCACCCTTCCCCACACCCCCTTCCTTAGATGGCAAGTAATCTAATATATGTTAAACATGGTAAAATATATGATAAATCCAATACTTGCATATATATTTATATAACTTATTTCCTACACAAGAAATATCAGATAAAAAAGAAACAAATTAGAAAAAATAATATGTGAGCAAATAATAAAAAGTGTGAAAATGCTTTGTTGTGATCCATACTCAGTTTTCCCAATCCTCTCTTTGGGAATAGATGTCTCTTTTCATCACAAGATCATTAGAACTGGCCTTGTGACCCCTATATCACAACAAAGAGCTACATCCATCAGAATTACATCATTTTATAATATTTTTGTTGCTATGTACAATGAATTCCTAGTTCTGCTCATTTCACTTAGCATCAATTCATTTAAGTCTCTCCAGGGCTCTCTGAAATTATCCTGCTGATCCTTTCTTATGGAAAAATAATATCCCATAACATTCATATATCATAATTTATTCAGTCATTCTCCAACTGATGGGCATCCACTCATGTTCCAAATTCTTGGCTCTATAAAAATGGTTGCAAAAACACTGTTGCACATGTGGGTCCTTTCCTTTCTTTAAGATCTCTTTGAGTTATAAGTCTATTAGAAATACTGTTGGGTCAAAAAAATATGTACAGTTTGATAACCCTTTGGGCATAGTTCCAAATAGCTCTCCAGAATGGTTGGGTTAATTCACAACTTCACCAATAAGGTATTAGTGTCCCAGTTTTCCCACACCCCCACAAAATTCATTATTATCTTTTCCTGTCATCGTTGTCAATCTGAGAGTAATGTAGTGGTATCTCAGAGTTGCTTTAATTTGCATTTCTCTGATCAACAGTGATTAATGACTAGAAATGGTTTGAATTTCTTCATCTGAAAATTGTTTGTTCATATCCTTTGGCTATTTATCAATTGGAAAATGGCTTGAATTCTTAACAATTTGAGTCACTTCTCTATTTATTTTAGAATGAGGCTTTTATCAGAACCATTGAATATAAAACATTTTCCCAATTTTTCTTCTTTTCTAATCTTGTCTGTGTTAGTATTGTTGTACAAAAATTCAAAAAAATTAATTATAGCTTTTCATTTTCAAAACATATGCATAGATAATTTTTCAACATTAACCCTTACACAATCTTGTCTTCTGATTTTCTCCTTCCTTCCCCTACTCTCTAGCCTACATACCAAGGAATCCAATATAAATTAAACATAGTAGAAATATATGTTAAATTAAACATATGCATATATATTTATCCAATTTTCTTTCTGCACAAGAAAAATCAAATCAAATTGAAAAAAGAAAAAAGAAAATAAAACGCAAACCAACAACAACAAAAAGAGTGAAAATTCTATGTTGTGAAAACACATTCAGTTCCCATGATCCTCTCTCGATGTAGATGGCTCTATTCATCACAAGATCATTGCAACTAGTATAAATCATCTCATTGTTGAAGAGAGCCATGTCCATCGGGATTGATAATCATATAATCTTATTTTTGAATATACAATGTTCTCCTTGTTCTGCTCATTTCACTTAGCATCAGTTTATTTAAGTATCTCCAGGATACTTTCAGAACAATTTTTTCAGAACAATAACATTTTATACCATTCATGTGCCATAACTTACTCAGCCATTCTGCAGCTGATGGGTATCCACTCAGTTCCCAATTTCTCACCACTGGACAAAGGGCCACCACAGACATTCCCTGTCCTTCCTTTAAGATCTCTTTGGGATATATGCCTAGTAATGACACTACTGGGTCAAAGGGTATGCACAGTCTGATAAGTTTTTGAGCATTGTTCCAAATTTTTCCCCAGAATGATTGGATTCATTCACAGTTTCAGCAAAAAAAATGCATCAGTGTCCCAGTTTTTGCACATCCCCTCCAATATCTGGCACTCATAAGATTCTCTTGGAAAAATCTAAAAAATGATCTTAAAAGAGAAGTAGAAGAAAAATGGGCAAAGGAAATGAGAACTTTGCAGGAGAGTCTGAAAAAGTAATAGAAATTATTTGAAGAAAACTGCTTTAAAAATAGATGTGGAGAAAAGAGAAAAAGAATGTAACTCTTTACAAAATAGATTCAATGAAATGGGGAAAATAACTCATTAAAAACAGAATTTATGAAATGGAAAAATGATGAACAAAATATCTAATTACAAAGTTCAATTGACCCAAGGAAAAGGGAGCTAAAAAAGTTAACTGAAGAAAATAATTAAATAAAAATTAGAATTGAGCAAGTGCAAGAGAATGACTCAATGAGACTTCAAGAATCTGTCAAACAAAACAAAAAAAAAATGAAAAAAAAAACTATATAAACTATTTCATTGGAAAAACAACTGAACTGGAAAAAAGGTACAAGAGACAATCTAAGAACTACCGGATTATCTGAAAATTATGAGGTAAAAAAGAGTTTAAACATAATCTTTCTGGAAATTATCAAAGAAAATTGACGTGATGTTCTAGAACCAGAGGGTAAAATGGCAATTGAAAGAATTCAACAATCACTTCCTGCAAGACACCTCAAAATGAATACTTCAAGTAATATCAGAACTAAATTTCATAATTATCAGATGAAAGAGAAAATGTTGCAAGCAGCTAGAAAGAAACAATTAAATTATGGAGTAGCCACAATCAGTATTGCCCAGGACTTAGCAGCTTCTAATTTAAATGACTGAAAGACCTGTAAACTGATATTCCAATAGACAAAGGAACTTGGATTGCAGCCAAGAATAAACTATCCAAAAAAATTGAGCATCATCTTTCCAGGAAAAAAAGATGGCTAATCAACAAAGCAAGTGAATTTTATTTATTTCTGATGAAAGAGCAGAGCTGAACAGAAAAATTGATTATCAAATGCAAAACTGAAGAGAAGCATAAAAAAGATCAAAAGTAACGAAAACCTTTTTTTTAAAGTTAAAAAGTTTACATACCTGTATGTGAAGATGATATATTTTAATCTTGAAAACCCTCTATTATGGATATATTTAGGGGTTATTGATATAATTTTAATTTATTGTGATTATATAAAAAAGAAAACATGTTGAAAGGGGTTGTACTGGAAGAAGAGGAAATAAAAGGTAAAATGGGGTAAATTACATTTTATGAAGAAGCAAATATGGCCTATTACAATTGTGGGAAAGAAGGCAGGGGATAAACATTGCATAAATCTTACTCTCATTGGATTTGACTCAGTGAGATAATATCAGATATATTTAGCTCACATAGAAACTTGCATCACCCTATAGAGAAGTAGGAGGGAAAAAGGAAAAGGAAAGGGTGTGGTTAATGGAAGGGAAAACAGAAGTGTAAATGGAAATGGATACAAAAAGGGGAGAGGCTGTAAAAAGGAAAGGGTATTTGAGGAATACCCTTGAGGAGAGGCTGAAGCCAAAGGCAAAACACTGGGGAGGGGGGAAAGGTGGAAATGAAAGTGAAAAGTATAATGGGGAAAATAAGATTGAAAGAAATACAAGAAATATTTAAGGCAGAGTGATGCCTACAGAGTAAAGGTAAAAGGCTGGAACAGAATCTATTATGTTTTGGTAGAAGTTAAAAAAAAAAAAGCAGGGATAGCAATCCTCATCTCAGGTCAAACAAAAGCAAAAATAGATCTAATTAAGAGATAATAAAGGGAATTATATTTTCCTAAAAAGTACCATATGTAATGAAATAATATCAGTTAATATTAAACATATATGCACCAAGTGGTACAGCTCCCAAATTACTAAAGCAGATAAGAGAGTCCAAGAAAAAATAGATAGCAAAAACTATACTACTGGAGGATCTAAATCTTGCTCTTTCAAAACTAGATAAATGGAACCACAAAGTGAATAAAAAAGAGATTAAGGAGGTAAATAGAATTCTAAAAATGTTAGCTGTGATAGACCTTTTGGGAAAATTGAATGTAGACAAAAAGAAATACATGGTTTTTGTTTGTTTGTTTTTGTTTTGTTTTTGTTTTGTTTTTGTTTTGTTTTTGTTTTTATTTGTTTGTTTTCAGCAGCATATGGAACCTACAAAAAATTCACCATGTCTTCAGGCATAAAAGCCTCAAAATGAAATGCAGAGACCAGAAATAGTAAATGCATCTTTTCAATATCACAATGCAATAAAAATTTACATTTAATAAAAATCCAGGGAATAATAGACTAAAAACTAACTGGAAACTGAATAATCACATCCTAAAGAATGAATGGGTGAAACAATAAATCATAGACACAATTAACAATTTCATCCAAGAGAATGGAAATAATGAGTTACCATAAATTATGGGATACAGTTAGAACAGTTATTATGTAAAGTTTCATATTTCTAGAGGGTTACTTGCATACAATAAAGAAAGAGAAGATCAATGAATTGGGCATGCAACAAAAAAAGTTTAAAAAAGAACAAATTGAAAACCCCCAATTAAATGCCAAATTTGAAATTCTGGTAATAAAACATGGCATTAATAAAATTGAAATTAAGAAAACTATTTTACTAATAAACAAAACTAAAATTTTGTTTAATGAAAAAAATAGTAAAATAGATAAAACTTTAGGAAATTAGAATAATAATTAGGAGCTATTTTGCCCAACAGTAGCCAATAAATCTGATAATCTAAGTGAAATGGATGAATACTTACAAAAATATAGAATGGTCAGATTAACAGAAGAGGAAATATATTACTTAAATAGATTCATTTTAGAAAAAAAAATTGAACACCCTATTAATCAGCTCCCTATGAAAATATCTCTAAGGACAGATAGATTTACATGTGCAATGTACTAAACATTTAAAAAACAATTAAGTCCAATAGTATACAAACTATTTGAAAAAATAGGGAAAGAAGGAGTGTCACCAAATTCTTTTTGTGACACAGAATTGGTGCTGATACCTAAGCCAGGTTGGGTCAAAAAAGAGAAAATACATTAAAGACAATTTTCCTAAATAATATTTATGCAAAAATTTTAAATAAAAATTTTGCAAAGAGATTGCAGCAAATTATCTCCAGAGTAATATACCATGACCAAGTAGGATTTATACCAGGAAGGCAGAACTGGTTTAATCTTAGGAAAACTAATAGCATAATTGACTTTATCAATAACCAAGTAACAGAAAGTCATATAATTATCTAAATAGATACAAAAAAAGCATTTTAAAAAATCCAACACCAATTCATATTAAAGAAAAACACTAGAATTTATATAAACAAGTGGAGTTTTCTTTATAATAATCAGGAGCATCAATTTTAAATCATCAGCAACCCCCTTATGTAATGGAGATAAACTAGAATGATTCCCAATAAGATCACAGGTGAAACAACGTAACCCTCTCTCCATTACTCTTAGATATTTTATTAGAAATATTAGCTTTACCAATAAGAAAAAAAAAATTAAAGATATTGTATGTAATGAGAAAACCAAATTATCACTATTGACAGATAATATGATGACATAATTAAAGAATTCTAGAGAATCAACTATAAAACTACTGGAAACAGTTCACAACTTTAGCAAAATTGCAGGATACAAAATAAATACATATAAATCATAAGTATTTTTATGTTACCACAAATTCCAGCAGCAAGAGATACAAAGAGAAATTCCATTTAAAATAGCTGTGAATAATATAGAATATTTTGAACCTGACAAGGCAATGTCAGAAACTATATGAACACAATTCCAAAACACTTTTCACACAAATAAAGTCATATTTAATCCATTTTAAAAATAACAAGTGCTCATGGATGGCCAAACTAATATAATAAAAGTGTAAATATTGCCTAATTTAATCTGCTTATTCAGTATCATATCAATCAAACTCTCAATTAATTATTTTACATTTAGAAAAATAATTTAAAGTTCATCTGGAAGAACTGAAGGTCAAGAATTTCAAAGAAATCAGTTTTAAAAAGGCAAATGAAAGTGTCCTAGCTGTGCCAGACCTAAAACTATATTATAAAGCAGCACTCATCAAAACTATTTGGTACTGGCTAAGAAGTAGTTGATCAGTGGAATGGATTAGTTCCATAAGACATAATAGTTAACGACTATAGTAATCCAGTGTTTGATAAACCCAAAATCCCCACCTTCTGGGATAAGTACTCATTATTTAAAAAAAATTCCCAGGAATTATTATGGTAGAAACTAGACCTTGACACACACCTAACAACCCATACCAATTTAAAATTGAAATGGGTTATTATTTAGAGATACAGAGTGATACTATAAGCAAATCTGAAGAACAAAGAACAGTCTAACTCTCAGAATTGTGGAGGATGAAGGAATTTGTGACCAAATAAGAACAAGAGATCATTATTGAATACAAAATAGATAATTTTTATTATATTAAGTTAAAAAGTTTTTGTATAAACACAACTAATGCAGAAAAGATTAGAAGGGAAGCAATGAACTGGGAAAACATCTTAACTTTCAAACATTCTGAAAAATATCTGATTTCTAAAATATATATAGAACTGACTCAAATTTATAAGAATTCAAGCCATTCTCCAATAGATAAATGGTCAAAGAATATAAACAATTTTCAGATAAAAATATTAAAACAATTTCTAGCCATATGAAAAGATGGTCTAAATCATCATTCATCAGAGAAATGCAAATTAAGGCAACAGATATCACTACCCACCTCTAAAATTGACTAAGAGGACAGGAGAAGATATTGATCAATGGTGGGAGGGGAGCTTTGGGGATACTAATTCATCACTGATGAAACTGTGTACTGATTCAAACATTCTAGAGAGCAATTTGGAACTATGCCCAAAGGGCCATAAAACTGTGCATACCCTTTGACCCAGCACTCTCTCACTGGTTTATATTCTAAACAGGTATTAAAAAAAGGAAAAGGATCCACATGTTCAAAAACATTAATAGCAGCATGTTTGCTAGTAACAAGGAATTGGAAACTGAGTGGATGGCTATCAGTTGGGAAATGGTAGAGAAAGTTATGGCATATAAATTTAATGGAATATTGTTATATAACAAACAAGTAACAGTATGATTTCAGAAAGAAAGACATGAATTGAGGCTAAGTGAAATAAATATTACTAAAATAACATTGTGCATAGCATGATTATGTGACGATCAACTGTGATGGACTTTGCTCTTTTCAACAATGATATGATTCAGGGCAATTTCAATAGATTTGTGATGGACAGAGTTTTGAAAGAGAACTGTTGGGACTGAATATGGATTGAAACATAGTATTTTCATTTTTCATGCTGTTGTTTAATTGCTTTTTTTCTTTCCCTTTTTTCCCCTTTATGACTTGATTTTTTCTTGTTCAGCATGATAAATATGAAAAAATGTTTAGAAGAATTATACATGTGTAACTTCTATTGAATTATTTGCTATCTAAAGGAAAGGAGTGGGGGAATTGGAGGGAGAAAAGTTTGTAGCACAATATTTTGCAAGAATAGATATTGAAAACTATCTTTGCATCATATGTATTTTGAAAAAAAATTAAAAGGTATTATAAAAATTTACAGAAAAGAACATTAGGAAGACAAGAAGTGTACATAGACAATCAGGACAATTTAAAAAATTTATATGTTGAATTATATACTTTAAAGAAAAATGAAGCAATATATAATAGTTTACTTATAGGTACATATATTTGAACAAAGAAAAATAATTGAATAAAAATTTCATATTAAGAAAAGAAATTTATTAGTTTTATAAGACAGCAAGAAATACAAAATTAAAAAAAAAGAAAAAGGTTAGATAATATGGATCATCTCATTTTAAAAACTGCTACCTAAAGAACAGATAAGAGACAAGACAACATAAGGATGATTATAGGACAAAAGGTAAGAACAAAAAAGAAATTCAAGATATATTTTAAGAGATTATCAGTGAAAACTATTACAATGTTATAGAATGAGAAAATAAAATAGAAATAGTAAACATTCTCCAATTGCCACCTAAAACAGGTCCCAAGATGAATACTCACAGAAATATTATAGATATTCCAAAGCTACTAGGTAAGAAAAAATACTATAAGAAACTATAGAAAAATAATGATTTCCAATATTGTGGGAGCTACCAGCAAGATAACACAATATTTAACAGCTTCTATATTAAAAGACATATCAGAGTTCCAAGACAGTAATAAAAACATTTTGCATGAAAACATTTGAACGCAGAAAAAGAAACATGGATCCTGAATATCAATCAACACATGCTACGTTCATTTTTTTCTGTTTCTTTTTTCTTCTCCCACAGTTTTTCCCATTTGTTCTGATTTTTTTCCCAACATGATTCATGAAGCAATGTGTATTAAAAATAAATAAAAAGTTATGTAAAAAGTGAAAGCAATAGAAAAAGAACATAAAAATAGTGATAAGATGTAAAAAGCAAACATAGAAGCAATTAGTTATTCCAATTTTATGTGCCTAATCCTTCTGTAGGAGATATTTAAGTGAAATTTTACATAACAAATGCAAAGCTATAGTAGATTTGTTTCACCGATAAAGAAACTATGGCCATCTAAAACAACATGGCATTTCTTATGTGTGTGTATATATATATATATATATATATATATATATATATATGTGTGTGTGTGTATATATATATATGTGTGTGTATATATATATATATATATGTGTGTGTGTGTGTGTATATATATATATATATATATATATATATATATATATATATATATATACATGTGTGTATATGTATGTATATACAAGTTATATGCATGGGTAATTTTACAGCATTGACAATTGCCAAACCTTTTGTTCCAATTGTTCCCCTCCTTCCCCCCACCCATTCTCCCAGATGGCAGGTTGACTAATACATGTTAAATATCTTAAAGTATAAATTAAATACAATATAAGTATATATGTTCAAACAATTATTTTGCTATATGAAAAGAATCAGACTTTCAAATAGTGTGCAATTAGCCTGTGAAGGAAATCAAAAATTCAGGTGGAAAAAAATAGAGGGATTTGAAATTCTATGTAGTGGTTCATAGTCATCTCCCAGAGTTTTTTTGCTGAGTGTTGCTGGTTCAATTCATTACTGCTCTATTGAAAATGATTTGGTTCATCTCATTGCTGAAGAATTGATCATCATATAGTATCGTTGTTGAAGTATATAATGATCTCCTGGCCCTGCTCATTTCACTCAGCATCAGTTCATGTAAGTCTCTCCAGGTCTTACTGAAATCACCCCGATGGTCATTTATTACCGAACAATAATATTCCATAATATTCATATACCAAAATTTATACAGCCCTTCTCCAATTGATGGGCTTCCACTCGGTTTCCAGTTTGCAGCCACAACAAAGAGGGCTGCCACAAACATTCTCACACACACAGGCCTTTTCCCCTTCTTTAAAATATCTTTGGGATATAAGCCCTGTAGATACACAGCTGGATCAAAAGGTATGCACAGTTTGATAACTTTTTGAGCATAGTTCCAAATTACTCTCCAGAATGCCTGGATGTATTCACAATTCCACCAACATTGTGTCAGTGTCCCTATTTTCCCACATCCCCTCCAACATTCCGCATTATCTTTCCCTGTCATTCTAGCCAATTAGACAGGTGTATAGTGGTATATCAGAGTTATCTTAATTTGCATTTCTCTGATTAATAATGACTTGGACTATCTTTTCATATGACTAGAAATAATTTCAATTTCTTCATCTGAAAAATTGTCTATTCATACCTTTGACAATTTATCAAATGGAGAATAGCTTGATTTCTTTTTTTTTTTTAATTACAACTTTTTTATTTATAAGTTATATGCATGGGTAATTTTACAGCATTGAAGCCAAACCTTTTGTTCCAATTTTTCCCCTCCCCCCACCTACTCCCCCAGATGGCAGGTTGACTAATACATGTTAAATATCTTAAAGTATAAATTAAATACAATATAAGTATATATGTCCAAACAGTTATTTTGCTATATGAAAAGAATCAGACTTTGAAATAGTGTGCAATTAGTCAGTGAAGGAAATAAAAAATTCAGGCGGAAAAAATAGAGGGATTTGAAATTCTATGTAGTGGTTCATAGTCATCTCCCAGAGTTCTTTTGCTGAGTGTTGCTGGTTCAATTCATTACTGCTCTATTGAAAATGATTTGTTCATCTCATTGCTGAAGAATTGGTCATCATATAGTATTGTTGTTGAAGTATATAATGATCTCCTGGCCCTGCTCATTTCACTCAGCATCAGTTCATGTAAGTCTCTCCAGGTCTTACTGAAATCACCCTGATGATCATTTATTACCGAACAATAATATTCCATAATATTCATATACCAAAATTTATTCAGCCATTCTCCAATTGATGGGCTTCCACTCAGTTCCCAGTTTGTGGCCACAACAAAGAGGGCTGCCACAAACATTCTCACACACACAGGCCTTTTCCCCTTCTTTAAAATCTCTTTGGGATATAAGCCCAGTAGGAACACTGCTAGATCAAAGGATATGCACAGTTTGATAACTTTTTGAGCATAGTTCCAAATTACTCTCCAGAATGCCTGGATGTATTCACAATTCCACCAACAATGTATCAGTGTCCCTATTTTCCCACATCCCCTCCAACATTCCGCATCATCTTTCCTTGTCATTCTAGCCAATCAGACAGGTGTATAGTGGTATCTCAGAGTTGTCTTAATTTGCATTTCTCTGATTAATAATGACTTGGACCATCTTTTCATATGGCTAGAAATAGTTTCAATTTCTTCATCTGAGAATTGTCTGTTCATATCTTTGACTATTTATCAATTGGAGAATGTCTTGATTTCTTATACATTAGATTCAATTCTCTATATATTTTGGAAATGAGGCCTTTATTAGAACCTTTGAATGTAAAAAATGTTTCCCAGTTTATTGATTCCTTTCAAATCTTGTCTGCATTAGTTTTGTTTGTGTAAAACCTTTTCAATTTGATGTAATTTTCTATTTTGTGATCAATAATGATCTCTGCATCTTCTTTGTTCATAAATTCCTTCCTCTTCCACAGGTCTGAGAGGTAAACTATCCTATGTTCCTCTAATTTATTTATAATCTCATTCTTTATGCCTATGGGTCATGATCCCATTTTGACCTTAGCCTGTGGTGTATGGTGTTAAGTGTGGGTCAATGTCTAGTTTCTGCCATACTAGTTTCCAATTTTCTCAGATATTTTTGTCAAACAGTGAGTTCTTACTCCAAAAGCTGGGGTCTTAGGGTTTGTCAAACACTACATTATTGAAGTTATTGACTCTTTTGTCCTTAGAACCTAGCCTTTTTCACTGAACAACTAGTCTATTTCTTAGGCAATACAAAATGGGTTTGGTAACTGCTGTTTTATAATATAAATTTAGTTCTGGTACAGCTAGACCACCTTCATTTGATTTTTTTTTCATTACTTCTCTTGAAATTCTTGACCTTCTGTCTTTCCATATGAACTTTGTTGTTATTTTTTCTAGGTCATTAAAATAGTTTCTTAGGAGTCTGATGGGTATAGTGCCAAATAAATAGATTAGTTTAGGTAGTATTGTAATCTCTATTATATTTGCTTGCCCTAACCAAGAGAATTTAATATTTTCCTAATTAGTTACATTAGATTTAATTTGTGTGGAAAATGTTTTGTAGTTTTGCTCATAAAGTTTCTGATTTTCCCTAAGCAGATTGATTTCTAAATATTTCATACTATCGGTAGTTATTTTAAATGGAATTTCTCTTTGTAACTCTGTTGGATTTTGTTAGTGATATATAAAAATGTTGATGACTTTGTGGATTTATTTTGTATCCTGCAACTTTGCTAAAGGTGTGGATTATTTCAAAGAGTTTTTTAGTAGAATCTATGGGGTTCTATAACTATACAATCTTATAATCAGCAAAGAATGATAATTTGGTTTTTTCATTGCAAACTCTAATTCCTTTAATCTCTTTCTCAACTCTTATTGCCAAAGCTAGCATTTCTAATACAATATTGAATAGTAATTGTGATAGTGGGCAACATTGTTTCACTCCTAATCTTATTGGGAATGGTTGCAGTTTTTCCTGTTACATTTGATGCTTACTGATGGTTTTAAATAGATTCTACTGATTATTTTAAGGAAAAGTCCATTTATTCCTATACTCTCAAGTGTTTTTTAATAAGAATGGATGTTGGATTTTATCAAATGCTTTTTCTGCATCTATTGAGATGATCATATAATTTTTGTTAATTTGGTTATTAATATGTCCAATTATACTGATAGTTTTCATAATATTGAACCAGCCCTTCATTCCTTCCTTCAATAGTATAAATCCTATTGATTATGGTGTTTTATCCTGGGGATTATTTTCTGTAGTCTTTTTGCTAACATCTTATTTAAGATTTTGGCATCAATATTCATTAGGGAGATTGGTCTATAATTTTCTTTCTCTGTTTTCAACCTGGTTTAGGTATCAGTACCATGTCTGTATTATAAAAGGTATTTGGTAGGTCTATTTCATTTCTTATTTTTTCAAATAGTTTATATAACATTGGGGCTAATTGTTCTTTAAATGTTTGGTAGAATTCATAGGTAAATCCATCTAGTCTTGGGGATTTTTTCTTAGGGAGTTGATTAATAACTTCTATTTCTTTTTCTGAAATTGGCCTTTTTAAGCAATTTACTTCCTTGTCTCTTAACCTTGGAAGCCTATATTTTTCGAGGTAGTCATACATTTCACTTAGATTATCAAATTTATTGGCATAAAGTTGTGCAAAGTAAGTCGTTAGTATTACTCTACTTTCCTCTTCATTGGTGGAAAGTTCTCCCTTA
This sequence comes from Antechinus flavipes, assembly GCF_016432865.1. Classification (NCBI taxonomy): domain Eukaryota; kingdom Metazoa; phylum Chordata; class Mammalia; order Dasyuromorphia; family Dasyuridae; genus Antechinus; species Antechinus flavipes. The sequence continues at coordinate 197,300,624 of NC_067399.1, forward strand.
TCATTTTTAAGACTAATAATTTGATTTTCCTCTTTCCTTTTTCTAGTCATATTTCCCAGAGGTTTATCTATTTTATTAGTTTTTTCATAAAACCAACTCTTAGTTTTATTTATTAGTTCAATAGCTTTTTTTTTTTTAACTTTCAATATTATTAATTTCTCTTTTAAATTTTGGAATTTCAAGTTTAGTATTTGATTGGGGATTTTTAATTTCATCTTTCTCTACCTTTTTAAGTTGCAAGCCCAATTCATTGATCTTCTCTTTATTTATTTTATTCAAGTAAGTCTCTAAGTATATAAAATTTCCTCTTATTACCTCTTTGGCTAAATTCCACAAATTTTGGTATGATGTCTCGTCATTGTCATTACCTTGAGTGAAATTATTGTGTCTATAATTTGTTGTTTCACTCAATCATTATTTAAGATGAGATTAGTTTCCAATTAATTTTTGGTCTATTTACCCTTAATTTTTTATTGAATGTATTTTTATTGCATCGCGATTTGAAAATAAGGCATGTGCTATTTCTGCCTTCCTGCATTTAATTTTGAGGTCTTTATGTTATATGGTCAATTTTTGTATAAGTTCCATGAATTGCTGAGAAGAAAGTATATTCCTTTCTGTCTCCATTCAGTTTTTTATTTCTTCTTGCAGTTCTCTTAACTTCTCCTTTAGGAAGTTAGATGCTATACTACTTGGTGTATATATGTTTAGTATTGATATTTTTTCATTGTCTATGCTACCTTTTAGCAAAATATAGTTTCCTTCCTTATCTCTTTTAATTAGATCAGTTTTTGTTTTTGCTTTATCTGAGGTAAGGATGGCCACCCCTGCTTTTTTTGCTTCACCTGAAATATAGAAGATTTTTAATCACCTTTTTACCTTTACTCTTTAGGTATCTCCCTGCTTAAATGTGTTTCCTGTAAGCAACATATTGTAGAGTTCTAACTTTTCATCCAATCTGCTATCTACCTCTGCTTAATGGGAGAGTTCATCCCATTCACATTTATGGTTAAATTTACTAAGTCTGTATTTCCTGCCATCTTCTTATCCTTAGATTATTCTTTTCTTTTTCTTGCCCCCCCCCCCAACCCTCTTTCCCAATTTTAAACTTATGAGCCCCACTTGTGTCACATTGCTCACCCTCTTAGGATACCTCCCTTTCCCCTTTTAATCTCTTCCCCTTTTTTTGTACACTTCCCTTATTATTCTTTTACTTTTCCCTTTTCTTCTGCCCCCTTTTAATCAGGTGGGAGAAAATTGTCTATAAAACAAATATGTCACTTATTTTCTTTTTGAGTCAACTCTGATGAGAGTAAGATTCACACAATGTTCCTCCCCCTCTCTAGTTTCCCTCAGATATGACAAGTTTCCTTTGCCTTTTCATGGGATATAGTTTCCCTCTTTTATCCTGCCTTTCCCCTTTTTCTGACACCATCCCCTTTCCATTTCTAATTCCCTTTTTATTTTATATCAGTAAAATCATATTATACTTGTAGTCTTTTTGCATATCCACAACAGAAATACAATTCTCAAGATTTCCTTTTACCTTTTTCTGCTTGTCTTGAGTCCTATATTTGGAGATCAAATTTTTTCTTTAGATATTTTGTTTTTCTTTAGAAATCAATTGAATTCATCTATTTCATTAAATGTCAATTTCCTTCCCTGGATGAAAATGATCAGCTTAGTTGCGTAGTTTATTCTTGGCTGCATTCCAAGTTATTTTGCCTTTTGGAGTATCAGATTCCAGGCTCTTCAATCCTTTAATGTGGAGGCAGCCAGATCTGGAATGATCCTTATTGTGGCACCTCGATATTTGAATTTTTTTTTCTAGCTACTTATAATATTTTTTTCCTTAATCTGATACTTCTGAAATTGGGCCACAATATTCCTTGGAGTTTTTATTTTAGGGTCTTTTTCAGAAGGTGTTTGATGAATTCTTTCAATGCCTATTTTACCTTCTGATTTGATTACATCTGGGCAGTTCTCTTTGATGGTTTCCTGTAAAATAGTATCTAGGCTCTTTTTGTCATCTTAATTTTTAGGAATTCCAATAATCCTCAGATTATCTCTCCTAGATCTATTTTCTATGTTTATCATTTTTCCTAGTAGATATTTAATGTTTTTCTCTAAGTTTTCTTTTTCTTTTTCTTTTTCTTTTTTTTTTTTTTTTTTGGTTTTGCTTAACTGAATCTTGATATCTCAATGTATCATTGCTTTCTATTTGTTCAGTTGTGATTTTTAATGAGTTATTTTTTATTAGCTTTTTTTTTACTTCTTTTTGTATATGTCCAAATGAGTTTTTAAATGAGTTGTTTTGCTTTATAGAATTTTTTTGCATTTCATAATTTTTTTAAGTGAGTTATTTTCTTTTTCCAATTCACAAATCCTACTTTCTTAAGAATTCTTTATCTCTTCCAATTCACAAATCTTACTTTCCTGGTATTTTTTACCTTTTCCAATTCACAAATTCTGTTTCCTTGCACTTCCTCAGAATTCTTTATCTTTTCCAATTCACATTTCAGGAAATTGTTATTTTCTTTTTTTTTTTTTTTCTTTCTTTCTTTTTTTTTTTAATAACTTTTTTTATTGATAGAATGCATGCCAGGGTAATTTTTTACAGCATTATCCCTTGCATTCACTTCTGTATCCCTCCCTCCCTCCACCCCTTTCCCCAGATGGCAAGAGTCCTTTACATGTTGAATGGGTTGCAGTATATCCTAGATACAATATATGTGTACAGAACCAAACCGTTTTCTTGTTGCACAGGGAGAATTGAATTCAGAAGGTATAAATAACCCGGGAAGAATGCAAGCAGTTTATATTCATTTCCCAGTGTTCTTTCTCTGGGTGTAGCTGCTTCTGTCCATCTTTGATCAATTAAGGCTCTCTTTATCGAAGAGATCCACTTCCATTAGAATACATCCTCAAACAGTATCGTTGTTGAGGTATATAATGATCTCCTGGTTCTGCTCATTTCACTCAGCATCAGTTCATGTAAGTCTCACCAGTCCTCTCTGTATTCATCCTGCTGGTCATTCCTTACAGAACAACAATATTCCATAACATTCATATACCACAATTTACTCAACCATTCTCCAATTGATGGACATCCTTTCATTTTCCAGCTTCTAGCCACTACAAACAGGGCTGCCACAAACATTTTGGCACATACAGGTCCCTTTCCTTTCTTTAGTATCTCTTTGGGGTATAAGCAAATTGTTATTTTCTTGTATAGCTTCTCTTTTCTTTTGCCATTTTTCTTCTAACTCTCGTTTAAGATTTTTAATGGTCTCTTCTAAGAGAGTGTTCTGTGATGGGGCCCAAGTAACATTCCCTTTTGGGATATTGTCTGGAGACTGGTTGCTAATAGTTTCCTCAGGGTTGCAAACCTGTTCTTTTTTCTGTATAGAAGCTATTGAGCTTCCTTTTGATTTTTTTTTTTTTTACTCATTTTAAAGCCTGTAGGGTCTGCCTTCAGGGCAAGGAGTTTGCCAGCTTCCTCTGCTAACAGGCATAGGTATAAACATGTTGCAAAGAGCAGCAATGTACGGGAGTGTTCTGGGAAATAGTTCTCCCCCATGGGAAGTGATTCAGACATATTTAGCACAGCCAAGCTGTGGAAGTGCCCAAGGAAGAACCCCGCTGTATGGATTAGCAACTGCCCTGAGGCTAGAGGCTGAGCAGTGAAAGTGTCACTATCCCAAGCCAAAGCCCACTGTGGGGCTGTGGGTATTAGCAGCTGACCAGTGAGTAGCCCCCACAGACTGTGAGCATCTCTGCCTAGAGAGGCACAGTCACAGGGCAAAAGTTCTATTGCCCCAGGCCAAGCCCCACACTGTGCAGATTAGAGGCTGCCCTGGTTTGTGCCCACCTGCCATTCAGATTTGTGACTGCCCCAGCAAGACCCATACTACAGAATGTGGCTTGTTATGGTCTGTGCCAGGTCAGTCACTTCCAGTTTTGAGTGGATATAGCCAGAACCTGTTAGGTTCTGCCTTTTTTTAGAGTACTTTCTCTCTTTGGCTTTAATTTTTCTGCTGATCTGCTCTTTTCCATGTAAGGCAGAGCAATCAGCCTATGCCAAAGTCATCTCTGTAATTTTTTTTAACCATAGAGGCCATGCCCTCCTCTGGTTCACTCAGTTTGCTAGCCTTTTCTATCTCCCTGCCTGCACTGGTCTGCTCCAGCCTCTCTGGCCCTTCAGGACAAACCTTTCCTGGCAATCTTCCAGATTATCTTAGGCTGGTGGGTTTTTGTACTTCTAATCCTCTTGGGTTTTACCAGTCAAGCATTATTTTTTAGGCTGGATTTAATAATTGGTCATGAGGTTATGAGAAAAGCTTAGAAAGTCGCATGGGCCTTCTTTGCCATCTTGGCTCTGCCTCAAAATTGTTGTTTTTAAGGTGATTGAAGTGAATGTTTTGATATATTATCTTTACTCTGAGAAATTATTTTCTAGTTAATATGTATTATTGTAATGTACATATATTAGTTGTGCAGGTAAATGTAATATTCTTGTAAGTGATTTCCTTTAAACATGAATTAAATGTTTTATGTAACTGGAATAAAAAATACAGGCCATGGAATGATCATTTCTGAAAAGCAAAGTTGGGTTTACAACTAAGAATAATTTACTCAGCAAAGTTGTAGATTATCCTGAATGGGGGGAAAAAAACTGTCATTTAAGAAACTAAATGATTTTCAGATATTTATGAGGACCAGACTTCAGTGGACAATTTGACCTACTAATACCAGAAAAAAAATATAAATATTAGAGTCTAAATAAAAACCATTTAATAAAGTAAAATGAAACTATTTTTTTATATTGGAAAATGTTACCTATAAATCTTAAGAATGTTATAATTACTTGGGTAGTTTGAAAGAACACACACACATGTATATATACACATATGTATATATAGATAAATAGATATATGGCTATAAGGCTTTGGACTGAGTGGAATATGGTGAGATGACTCTAAAAAATAAAATTTGGTAGAGAGAGGTAAAAATGAATGATTAATGAAAATGAGGCTTGAATAAAGAACTGTTACAGTAGAGGCAGGAAGAAGTATAGGGCTGGTAGTACTTGAACTTTATTCTCATCACAATTCGGAAGAAAAAAAGAAATAACATATACAGCCAATAGAGTAAAAAAAGTTCTTAACTTACAAAGAAATAGGAAAATGAGGGGGTGATACAAAGGGGGAATGTAATGGGCTGAGGCTTGAGTTGATGCACTGAGGTCCCAAGCACATGAGGCTAAATAGTAATTGGACCATACTCTATTAATATATAAGCTTGGAGAAAGAATGGCACCTGCCCACTCTTTGTGTAAGTCCTGATGTGTTGTATAGGAAATGACGATTTTGGTGGGTGGAGGCAGGGGAGTGGAAAAGGAAGGGGAAGGAGAGACTTTTGGGATTGCCGTTGCCACGGTTGGCTCAGCTCACATCTCTCTCTGTTAGCTGGCTTCCTGTCGCAGCTGTCCATATTGCTATCGCAATCTTTCTTGCCTATATTTGCTATCTCAATCTTTATTCACCTCTTCACTTCAATAAATATTGAAGATTTTTCCCTTAATCTGAATTCCTGACTCCGGCTGATTTTAAATACGCGGTCATTACAGGGGAACTCTTAGAAAGGTGTGCTGAAATAGGGTTGAGAAAAGAATAAGGGAGAGATTCTCCTAAATAAGGATAAATTAAGGAATAAAGTGATGATGGAAAAAAACCAGGGATGGATTATTAGAAGAGATGCAGATAATAGAAACTGTGGATAGAAGTCAATTAAATGCTTGAGGAAGGATAGTCTAAAAAGAGAGGTAGAGAAGGATAAACAATAATGAAAAATAGAAAGGAGGAAATTGCATAATTACCAATTATAACTTTGAAAGTGAAGGAGATGAACTCATCCATAAAACATAAAGGGATACCAGATTTTTTTTTTTAAACTGGAATCTGACTATATGTTGTTCACAAGAAACACATGCAAGAATAAGACATACATAGAGTAAAATTAAAGCATAGAAGTAGAATTTATTATGCTTACCTGAGGTTTAAAAAACCAGCAATAACAATCATAATCTCAAATGAAGTTATAGATAAAATAATAATTAAAAGGGATAAACAGGATATACATTATGACTATATGTATCAGATAATGAACGAATATCAACACTAAATGTATATGTACCAATTCCTAAAGTATCATAATTTTTAAAGGATGAACTAAATGAATTACAAATGGAAATAGCAGAAACAAATCTAATAAAAATATAATTGTAAAAAATACTCAATGAGGATAATAAAATCTTAGAATAACTAGATATGATAGCTTCCTGGGGAGAATAGAATGAGAATAAAGAGCAAAACATTTCCTCTCCAGAGACATGGTATGAACATTTATTAGGACATTAAAAAAATCTTATAGTCAGATACTAAAAAGCATAAATATTAAATGTGTGCTATGAAATACATTTAAATAGAGACTATGGAAAAATTAAAAATTAATTGGATACTAATCTAATTAGGATTAGTGAGTTAAGAAAGTTATAGAAATAATTTTATTAAAGTGAATGATAGAAATGAAGCAACATATTAAAACTTTGAGATGCAACAAAAGTAGTAAGTAAAGTAAATTTTATATCTCTAAATGCTTATATCAACAAAATAGAGGAAATAGACTAATAAATTTGCCATAAAATTCTTAAAAATAGAGAAAAGAAGAAATTAATTAAACACCAGTAGGGAAATTCCAAAAAAAAAAAAAAAAGAAAGAAAGAAAGGTGAGATAAATAAAACTGAATATAAGAAAATCATTTAATTAATTAATAAAAATAGAAATTACCTTTATGAAATGAAATCGATAAACCACTGGTTAATATGATAAAAAATAGAGAGATCAAATCAAATTGTTAGTATCAAAAATGAAATGGGTGAATATATCACTAATAAAGATGGAATCAAAACAATTGTTTTGCTCGATTAGATGACAACAGATTTAACAATTTAAGTGAAACAGAAGATTATTTTGAAAGTATAAAATGCCTAGATTAACAGAAGAGAAAATAGAACATCAGAAGAGAAAATAGAACATCAAAATAAACTTTGTTTTTAAAAAAGAATTTGAATAGGGCATAAATACACATTCTAAGCAAAAAGGATGAGGACCAGATGAATTTAAAAGTTAATTCTATGATTCATTTAAAAACAAATTGATCCTAATATTAAATAATAGCATAGGTATTAATGGATTTTTCTTAAAATTAAAAGAAACACTTACCTAAAATCATCAACATGTGCTTTTGGGGTTATTATTTATAATTAGCATAAGCCAAATGTCTTCCAACGAAGTTTAGGAGTGAAATAAGGATACCCAATATTGTTCAAAATTTTATTTGAAATGCTAGCAAAAAGTATAAATTGAAATTCAAGGAATCAGGATGGAAAAATTAGATAATAAAATTATGGCTCTGTGAAGATGTTATGATGATGTATGTGGAAAATCCTAGAGATTCAACTTTAAAAGTTAATGAAAACAATTAAAAATTGTAGCAAAGTAATAGGATGTTAAATACTCACATAAATCATTAGCATTTCTGTATGTCACCAACAAAATTCTGCAAGAAAAGTATTAAAAATATACCATTCAAAATATTAAATATCCATGTTTGCATCTCCCAGGGCAAACCTAGAAGTTGCATGAGCATAATTATTGAACAGAAAATCAGATTTAATAATAATAATTATTGAACAGAAAATCAGATTTAAATAATTGTAGAAATAGAATTGTTCATGGGTTGGTAAAGCCTATATAATAAAAATTATAATTCCACCTAATCCACTTATTCAATACAATCCTAATTAAACTTGAGGGGAAAAATAGAAAAAAATAACCTATTTCACTAAGTTAGAAAAGTGACTGTAAAATTTATTTAGAAGAACAAAATGTCAAGAATATCAAAAAGGACAAAAATAAGGTAGTAATTATCAAAAATATCTGTTAGTGGCTAAGAAATAGAAAGTTTGATCAGTAGAACAGAGTAGATATACAATGCATAATACAAAGTACTAAATTATTACACTCACCATGTGCTTGACAATAGTAAAAATGTAAACTTTTGTCATAAGAATTTAGCATTTGTTTTTTAAAATGTAAAGAAAATTGGAAAAGTCAGCTAAAAACTGGATGCACATGGGTATTTTATACCATTTAACCAACATAAGATCAAAAGGATCACATGACTAGATATAAAGGGAGATATAATAAGAAAATTAAAAGAACATGAAACAAATTACCTATCAAACTTATGAATAGGAGAAGAATTTATGAATAAATAAGACATAGCAATAAAAGATGTAAAATGGATAGTTTTGATTATATTAAATTAAAAATATTTTATTTTTAAAAAGGAACCAATGAAACCAAAATTTGAAGGAAAGGAGGGGACTTGGAAAAAATATATAAATTATTTATTGGATAAAGGTCTCAAAAAATAGAAAAGTTGGATCTCATAAGAATTTGGCTAAATTTATAAAAAATATGAGTCGTTCAACAATTGACTAATGATCAAATGATATCAACAAGCAGTGTTTTGATGCAGAAATCATGAACTAAACATGGTTATCTGAAAAATGCTTTAAATCATTATTAATTAGATAAATGCAAATTAAAACAACTTTGAGATATCATTACATCTATCATTATGGTGAAAAAGGAAGGAGAAAAAACAAATATATTGCAAAGGTAATGGAAAAATTCCTCTTTTGGTGGAAATGTGAACTTTTTCAGTCATTTTGGATAATGATTTGGAATTATGTCCAAAGTGTTATAAAACTGTGTATAACCTCTGATCCAACAATATGTTATTACATGTTTCGCAAAGAGATTGAGGGTAAAGGAAAGGAATCTATATGTTCTAAATTATTTGTAGATACTCTCTTTGTGATGGCAAAGAACTAGAAATTCATCAATGGGGGAATTGTCAAAACAGTTGTAGTATGTAATTATAATGGCATAATACTGTGTTACAAAGAATTATAAGGTGGTTGATTTTAGGAAAAGAAACAATGTGGAAGGGCTTAAGTAAAATAATGAAAAAATAAAGAAAACTAAGAATATCGTATTGAATAATAATAGTAATATTGTTTGAAGAATAATTGTGAATAATCAAGTTATTCAAATAATTTATAAAGGACCTATAAAGGAAAATACTATCCAACTCCAGGGAACAAACTGATAAAAAAAAGAACTACATATTATAGCATTGCATATATTGATAAATCTTCATCTAAAGATTTATTTCTCTAGTATGGAATAGAAAAGGATAGAAGGAGGGTCACAGTTCAGAATTTTAAAATATAACAAAACAAAGAGAAACAGGGACAAAGAGAAAGACAGAGACAGACAGAAAGAGACAGAGAGAGAAGGAGAGATTGAGAGGCAGAGAGAGAAAGAGAGGGAGGGAGAAGGGATAGAGAAAGGGACAGTAGAAAAGGAAAAAGATGGAAGAGTGTGAGGGAAAAAAGGAGGAAGGAAGAAATGAATGGAATAAAGGTGAAAATAAGGAGGGAGGAAAAGAAGGAAGGAAGCAAGGAAGAAAAGGAGAAAAGAAGGGAGTGAGGAAAAGGGGACAAGGGAAAGGAAAGAAAATAGGAGGAAAGAGGAAGAGAAGTAGGGGGAAGGAAGGAAGGGAATAAAGAAGGAAGAAAAAAGAAGGAAGAAAAGAAGGAAGGAAGGAGGACAAAAAGTGGAGGAAAATTAGGAAGAAAAGAAGGAAGGAAGGAGGACAAAAAGTGGAGGAAAATTGGGAAGGAAGGAAGGAAGAAAGGAAGAGAAGAAAGAAAGAAAAAGAAATGTAGAAAGAGAAAAAAAGAAGAAAAATAGGTGCTTACTGCAGGTAGTTTTAAAATGGAACACACAGAATTTCTGGCAGTGAGGGAAAGCCATTTTGGATTTGGGGGACCTTCCCGGAGCTATTCTTTGTGAAAGATATGCTTGGAACTATTATTCCTATATGTGATATGATGAAAAGACTATTTGATTTGAGGACAAGAGACATCTGATTTTTTTTATCATATTTCCAACATCTATTATTAGGTAGTGATAGTCAAATCACCAATCTCTTTAAAATTTGTTACCTTATATATAAAATGGAGATGTAGATACTTGTAGTCCCTACTTAGTTGAGAAAATGAAAGGAAATAATATATGATTTTATACTTTTGAAAAAAGCCTATAAAATGACTCTGAGGATATTGATAAGGATAACATTTTTCTTTATTATTTGAAAAATTCATGTTATTGTTGTGCTAAATTAAATAAATTAAAGGAAATCATTGAGGCATAAGCATTCATATAGTTGTGTAGATAGCAACAATAAGAAGACTATTAATAGGAATAGTTATGTATTTTGCTCATCCTCATTTGACATTTCATTGTAATTTTTAAACTACATGAATGACTGGCATTGTACAGCATGATACTTGGGAAAGAACACCACATTTGGAATGACAATCTTGAGCTTTATTTTAAATTTGTCTATTTACTGGCTGTGGAATATTGATCAAATTTATTCTCCTCAGTCAGATAGATGGCACACCCTGAAGTAGGAGGACCTGAGTTCAAATCTGATCTCAGACACTTAACACTTCCTAGCTGCCTAGTTGTGTGACCATTGGCAGGTTGCTTAACCCAAATGCCTCAGGAAAAAGGAAAATTATATATATATATATTTGGAAGTGGAATATATATATTCCACTTCCAATTCTGATTTCCTGTGTTCTATGTTGTAATTCTCATCTAGCTTTAGAAGTCATTGAGTTCACATTAGATTGGGTGAAGTCTTCTGAGTAACTGGTTATTCTGCTCTTGATGCCTTCTGCTTTGGGAGAAGAAAAAAAGATGAAGCAGAAAGTCATGCAAATTATATTAGAATGTGTATGAATTTCGTGACAGTAGGAAAAGAACAAATGCAAACACATTTCACTTATAATAATATCAAACACAAGCATATTTTTCACAAGGAATAGCTCCGGGAAGGTCCCCCAAATCCAAAATGTCTTCCTCTCACTGATAGAAATTCTGTGTGTTCCATTTTAAAACCACCTGCAGTAAGCATTTATAGTAATGTCAAGCACATGTATCCTATTACCAGATTTCCTAATAAAATTCTCTTTTTGAGCTACATGACAATTATAGGCTAAGCATTCTTTCTTTGCTAAATTGATGTGTTAGCTTTATTGTTCTTCTGTGAAATGTCCTGGGTCACCACATTAGAGTTTCAAAGATGAATATTTGGAAGATTGACTCTTTTAAGTATATATTAGTAACTAATTCTGCATGTCACTTCAATGTTCTGCTTTGGATGTAACCAACTTCATTTCCTTATATGAATCCATAGTTTTCATAAACGAGAAGCATTTCTGTTAGTGTATTAATCCTCAGAAAAAAAGCACTTGTTTGGTGCAAAAGAGTTCAACAAAAGGCCAATAATCCAATATGGGGAAGGTGGAAGGAACAAAGAAAGGGGGAAAACATATATCTTGGATTTCCACTGGAGAGTAATAAAAATAGCTGTGAATGTTATCGTTTTCAAAAGGGGACTAGGAACCCAGAGACATGATCCAAATATCAAGTGAATGCCAGCATGCAGAAATGTGAGATAAAGACCCCTGATAGGAATGTGATTAGGCATTATTATCGGCTACTCTACAGAGTGGCAAGCAGCCAATCAGGCATTCAGAGTTTGCTGTCCATCTGGCTAGGCTTGGAAAGCTTGCCTCCAATATTTGTCAAAAAAAGTCACCATTTATCCAGGCCTGCCTATCAGATAAAAGAATGAGCATTTACCTAAAGCTGTAAGTCTTAAACACTATTTTCATTGTGAGAGAAATGAAGTTAGGCTATTTGATAAAAAATGGTAACAGTAGGACATCTGTCTTTTTTCTTCTTTTCAACTGTCTAAGCTTTGGTTTGTAGTTCCTTCTTCTGTGCTCACAGCTGACACTTAAATTCTGCATAATCGACTTACAGACATATGTGTATATATACATATATATTTATATATGTATAATTAAAAGCTTCAACATTTTCCTGGACTTCCCATACATCATGTTGTTGTTCAGTCAGTCATTAGTTTCCAAGTTTTACTGACTCTGTTAACCTTAGCAGACCAATACTGTCCATTATGATATCTTCACTGAATTCCAAGAGATATGCATTCTCAGATTAAGAATTTATACCATTTTCACTGTTATTTAGTTGTTTGTTTTGTCTGATTTTTGTGACCCTGTTGGTAAATTTCTTGACAGAGATACTAGAATAGTTTGCCATTTATTTCTCCAACTAATTTTCCTGGTGAGGAAAAAGTGAGAAACAGGATTAACTGACTTGTAAAAGGTCATAGAGCTAATGATTGAGGCTGGATGTGAACTCAGGTCTTCCTGACTTCAAATACAGCATTTTGTCCACTGAATTATCTTGCTGCCTCCCCATTTATCACAATGGTAAAAAAACGTAAGTTTACTTATAACTTTCATTTTATATTATTTGACATCACTACATAGGATATATATGTATATGATAAAATTAAAATATACAGGTTAAAAGTTTCTTCAAGGATGTGGAGAAAGTGTAACACTAATGCATTATTGGTTGGTTTGTGAAGTGTTCCAACCATTCTTTAGGGCAATGTTAAACTATGCCCATAGGGTTATAAAACTGCATACCCTTTGACTCACCAGTGCCATTACTGGGTCTATATCACACAGAGATCATAAAAGAGGGAAAAGGACCCAAGTATGCAAAACATTTGTAGCAGCTTTTTTTGTAGTGGCAAAGAACTGGAAACTGAATGGATGCCCATCAGTTGAAGAATGGCTAAAAACTTATGGTATATGAGTGTAATGGAATATTATTGTTTTATAAGAAACAATCAGCAGGATTATTTCATAAAGGCCTTTTTTTACATTAACTGATGCTGAGTGAAGTGAGTAGAACCAAGAGAACATTGTATATAACAAGAACAATCTCATATGATGAACATTGAGAGACATGGCTTTTTTCAAGAATTAGGTGATTCAGACCAATTCCAATAGATTTGTGATAGAGGCAGCCATTTGCATTCAGAAAGAAAATTATGGGGACTTAATATGGATGACAACACAATATTTTCACCTTTTTTTAAAAATGTTGCTTTATTTTTATTTTTTTGGCTTCATTTTTCCCTTTTTCATCTGATTTTTCTTGGGCCATATGAGAAATGTCGAAATACATATAAAAGAATTGCATATGTTTAAGATGTATTGTATTTTTTTTTCCCAGAGGAATGGTTGGGGGAAATGGAAAGAGAAAAATTTGGAACACAAGGTTTTGCAAGGCTGAATGTTGAAACCTATCTTTTCATGTATTCTGAAAATTAAAAGCTAATGCTCTCAAAACAAAGGAAAAGAAAAAGCCATCCACATTCAGAAGGAAAACTATAGAGACTGAATGTGGATCCAAGTATAATAGTAGTTTAATCTTTTTGTTTTCTTACCCTTTTCTGATTTTCTTGCACAACATGACAAATATGGGGAAATGGTGAAAATAATTGCACATATTTAACCTATATCAGATTGCTTACTATCTTGGGAAGTGGGGGAAGGAAAGAAGCAAGAAAAATTTGGAATACAACATCTTACAAAACTAAATGTTGAAAACTAGAGTAATGAAATACTATTAAAAAAATTTAAATATCTTGAAAATGATTGATGGGACCTGAGTATAAATCAAAACATACCATTTATACCTTTATTTTTATGGTGTTTTTGGTCAGTTTTTGAAAGGAAGAAAACCTGGAATTCAGAAGAAAAATATATATGTTAAAATAATTTTACATATAATAGGGAAAATGAAATATTATTTTAAAAATTAAAAAAAACAAGTTTTCTGGAAAATCTCTTGGACTTAGGGAAATAACTGCCTTATATGATAAATACAACTACAAAAATCATCCTTCAGTCAGATTTGAGTTAAATTCTCTGTTTTACAAGTGAATAAAAAGGTAAAAGAAAGAAAGTGAATTCCCTGAAATTATAAAAGTATTAATGTGTTAATTTTTTACAATATGAAAACAACAGACATGAATAGAACTCTTTAAAAAAAAATGCCAGCTTGGGATAGAGCCAAGATGGCAGAGAAGACACATGTGACATTCTAAGTTCCTCTCATATGCTCACTACAAATTACCAAAGTCAGCCTCAGAAATAGTCTTTGATTGGTAAAATTCACGAAGATTGGAAGTACAACAACTTACCAGCTGAAGATAATCTGGAAGATCACCAGAAAAGGTTTGTCCTGATTGAAGAGAGCAGACTAGCACTGGCAGTGAGATAGAACCGGAGGCTAGCATACTAAGCAGATCTGGGTGGGAGCAATTTCTGCGCAGGTGGAGATTTTACAGAAAGAACTCTACCACAGGTTGGCTAGTCTGCTTTGGTTGAAAAGCAGTAGATCAGCAGAGAAATTAAAGCCAAAGGTAAAGTGTACTCCAAAAAAATGCCAGAGTCTTTAAGGATCTGGCTACCACATAGCACCCACATAGCACCAAAAGTGAGTGACTGAGCACAGACCACAGCACAGCTGTGCAGCCGCATTCTATAACACTGGGCTTTTGCCTGGGGCACTCACCAATCTGCAGGGCATGGAACTCAGCCTGGGCATCCTCTAATCTGCACAGAGGGAGGGGCTCTGCCTGGAGCAATAGAACATCTGCGGCATGACGGCATTCCCCAGGGCATAGACACTTCCAGTGTGATGTGGTGCTCTTCCCAGGGCAACTGCTAATCATCATAGTGGGGTTCTTCCTGAGGCAGTGACACTTTTGCTGCTCAGCCTGTAGCCCCAGGGAAGTCACTAATCCCCATAGTGGATCTCTTAGTAGGGCACTTCCTCAGTTTGGCCCATGTTACCCAGAGCAGAGACACTTCTGGTGCAGGGCTTTTCCCAGAGCACATCCACAGTTTGGCCACTCTTTGAAGCCCAGTTGGAGGATAGCTACTGTCCATATATCTATCCCTGCTTTGCAGAGAAAGCTGGTGACCTTCTTGCCCTGAAGACAGATGCTAAGAGCTTTAAAAAAAAAAATGAGTAAAAAAGTGAAATGGACCATCAATAGCTTTTACAGAGAAAGAGAGCAGGTTTTCAACCCCAAGGCGACTAATAGCAAACAGTGTCCACGTTATGGGCCAGAACTTGAAACAGGTTGCTAGATCAATGGAATTAATAGAAACAGTGCTTATGTACTTGGTTCACGTCTTTGGAGTTCACACCACTGGAAGAGTACACAAATTAGTTCACACGTTAGAATCCACACCTCTAATACCTTTAGAGTTCACACCTATAAGGAGCTCCCACAAGCCAACTAGAGACTTAGTTCTGCTTGGGGCCGTGACACTTCATAAGTTAGGATTCAGTGGAAGAGATTCACAAGTCACAGCTCCCACAAGTCCACTCTCTCAGAGGAGGACTCAGAGCCATTCAATATTCCACCATTGCGCTGATTGGAGGCTTTGGATTCAGAAGGAGCTGGAGGCTGAAGTGGGGAGAAGCAAAGGATTAGCAACAAGAGCTTTCAGAACCAAGGAAAGCTAACCGGGCTATTTTGGAAGAGATAATAAAGGACTGGACTTTAATAGCTGGCTGCATTTGAGGCGATTATTACTCTGAACTGAAACTGAGGGTGCCTCCAGAAGCTCCCCAAGAAACCTGCTCCCCGAGAACAATATATTTTAGAGAAGAACATTATATTTCTAGATAAAAACACAAAGAGGGATATAACCTGATCCCTATCACAAAAGGCATTCCTAGAAGAAATTATAAAAAATCTTAAAAGAGAGAAGAAAAATGGGGAAGGAAAGAGAAGCTATGCAAGAGAGTATAGAAAAGACTTATAACTCACTTAAAGAAAAATTTCATAAAGTGGAAAAAGAAAACAACTTCCTGAAATGTGAATTGGAAAAGGTAAAGAATTCCCAGGAAAGTAGGATTTGTGAATTGGAAAAAAGAAAATAATTAACTAAAAAAAAATAGTGAAATGGAAAAAAATTCCATAGAGCAAAACAACTCATTTAAAAAGTCAATTGGATATATACAAAAAAGAAGTTTAAAAAAAAGTTATTGAAGAAAATAACTCATTAAAAATCAGAACTGAAAAACTGATTCATTGCAACATCAAGAATCAAACAAAACCAAAAAAAATGAAAAAAAAATAGAAAAAAATGTTAAATATCCACTTGGAAAAACAACAGATCTGAAAAATAGGTCTAGGAGAGATAATCTGAGGATTATTGAATTTTCCAAAATTAGGATAAAAAAAGAGCCTAGATACTATTTTAAAGGAAGTCGTTAAAGAGAACTGCTCAGATTTAATAGAATCAGAAGGTAAAATAGACATTGAAAGAATTCAGTGAACACCTTCTGAAAAAGACCCTAAAATTAAAAAAAAAAAAAAAAAAAAAAAACTCCAAGGAATATAGTGGCCAAATTTCAGAACTATCAGACAAAGGGAAAAATAGTACAAGCAACCAGAAAAAAAAATTCAAATACCAAGAAGCCACACTAAGGATGACTCAAGATTTAGCTGCTTCCATATTAAAAAATCAAAAGGCCTGGAATCTGATATTCCAAAAGGCAAAAGAACTTGGAATGCAGCCAAGAATAAACTACCCAGCTAAGATGAGCATTTTCTTCCAGGGAAAAAGATGGACATTTAATGAAGCTGATGAATTCCATTTGTTTCTAAGGAAAAACTCAAACTAAAGAAAAAAAAATTGACCTTCAACTACAAGACTCAAGAAAAGCAGAAAAAGATAAAAAGAACTCTTGAGAACTGTATTTCTGTTATGGATATACATAAAGAATGCATTCATAATTTGATTTTCACTGATTTAACATAAAAAAGAAGTAGAAATAGAAAGGCAATAGTATCAGAAAAAGGGAAAATGGGAGATAAAAAGAGGGAAAATACATCCCATGAAGAGGCAAAGGAAACATATAATATCTGAGGGAATTCAGAAAGGTGGAGGAACATTGTGTGAATCTCACTCTCATCAGAGTTGGCTCAAAGAGAAAACAATGAAAATATTTGGTTTACAGAGAAACTTCCCTCACCTCATTAAAAAGTGGGAAAAGAAAAGGGAAAAGGAAAAAAGTAATAAGGAAAAGGTACAAGAAAGGGGAAGGGATTCAAAGGAGGTGGGAGGGATACTAAAGAGGGAGAGCTGCATGAGACAAGTGATACCCATAAATTCAATATTGGGGAAGGAGATTAGAGGGGGAAGTAAGATGGCAGGAAATACAGAATAAGTAACTTTTAAGCATAAATGTGAATGGGATGAACTCTCCCATTAAGCGGAGGCGTATAGCAGACTGGATCAGAAGTCAGAACCCTACAATATGTTGTTTACAGGAAACACATTTAAAGCAGGGAGATACATAGAAAGTAAAGGTAAAAGGCTGGAGCAGAATCTATTATGCTTCAGTTGAAGTAAAAAAAAAAGCA
This sequence comes from Antechinus flavipes, assembly GCF_016432865.1. Taxonomy (NCBI): domain Eukaryota; kingdom Metazoa; phylum Chordata; class Mammalia; order Dasyuromorphia; family Dasyuridae; genus Antechinus; species Antechinus flavipes. Next base: position 197,318,169 of record NC_067399.1, read on the forward strand.
GGAGTAGCCATCCTTATCTCAGATCAAGCAAAAGCAAAAATTGATCTAATTAAAAGAGATTATGAATGAAATTATGTCTTTCTAAAGGGTAGCATAGAAAACAAAGAAATATCAATACTAAACATATATGCACCAAGTTATAGCATCTAACTTCCTAAAGGAGAAGTTAAGAGAGTTGCAAGAAGAAATAGACAGCAAAACTATAATAGTTGGATATCTCAAAATTTCACTCTCAGATTTAGATAAATCAAACCACAAAACAAATAAGAAAGAAATTAAAGAGGTAAATAGAATATTAGAAAAATTAGGTATGCTAGATCTTTGGAGAAAACTGAATGGTGATAGAAAAGAGTAAATTTTCTTTTCAGCAGTTCAAGGAATCTACTCAAAAATTTACCATATAAGGACATAAATACATCAAAATTAAATGCAGAAAGGCAGAAATAGTAAATGTGTTCTTTTCAGATCAAGATGCAATAAAAATTATATTCAACAAAAAGCTAGGGGTAAATAGACTAAAAAGTAAAAGGAAACTAAATAATCACATCTTAAACAATGATTGGGGGAAATAGCAAATTATAGACACAATTAATAATTTAACTCAAGGTAATGACAATGATGAGATATCATACTAAAATTTGTGGGATGCAGCCAAAGCAGTAATAAGGGGAAATTTTACATCCTTACAGGTTTACTTGAATAAAATAGAGAAAGAGAAGATGAATGAATTAGGCTTGCAACTTAAAAAGCTAGAAAAAGACCAAATTTAAAACCCTGAATCAAATACAAAACTTGAAATTCTAAAATTAAAAAGAGAAATTAAATATATTGAAAGTAAAAAAAAAAAACTATTGAATTAATAAAAAAAAAACTAAGAGTTAGTTAAAATAAACTTTGGTAAATCTGATTAGAAAAAGGAAAGACGAAAATCAAATTGTTAGTCTTAAAAATGAAAAAGGAGAACTTTTCACCAATGAAGAAGAAATTAGAGCAATAATAAAGAGTTACTTTGCCCAACTTTATGCCGATAATTGAAATGGGTGACTACCTCCAAAACTATATGCTTCCAAGATTAACAGAGGAGAAAGTAAATTGCTTAAATAGTCCCATTTCAGAAAAAGAAATTGAACAAGCTATTAATCAACTCCCTAAGAAAAAATCCCCAGGAACAGATGGATTTACATGTGAATTCTACCAAACATTTAAAGAAAAATTAACCCCAATGCCATATAAAGTATTTGAAAAAAAGGGAATGAAGGAGTGCTACCAAATCCTTTTTATGACACAGACATGGTACTGATACACGGTAGGTTGGAAACAGAAAGAAAATTATAGATCAATCTCCCTAATGAATATTGATGCTAAAATCTTAAATAAAATATTGGCAAAAAGATTACAGAAAAGTATCTTCAGGATAATGTACCATGACCAATTAGGTTTTATATCAGGAATGCAGGTATGCACGGTGATTTTCTTCTTTAAAATATGTAATATGATGGTTTTCTCTGGGGGAGATCAGCTTTTTTGTGGAGGTTTTCTGGAGGCAGCCTCAGTATTAGTTCAGATCAATAATTACCTCAAATGCAGCCAAGTGAATAAAAGTTCAGATCTTTTAGTGTCTCCAATATAGCCCAGTTAGCTTAGAGGTCTATCTCTCTGTTTGGTTCCAAGAGCTCCCTCCGAATGTCTCCAAATCCAAAGGTTTGTCCTTCAGCCCAGCCAGCCAAGTGGAAAATGGAATGGATCTCTCTTGCTTCAGAGAAAGAGCTTCTAGCTCTCAATCTCCAGAGTACTCTGCATCTGTTCCAAGGTGCTCCTCTCTAGTCTAAATTCAGCTGAACTGTCTCTAACCCAAAGTAACTAACTAATCTGAAGCTAAGAGCCTCTTTATATATGATTTCCCAAAGGTTGACTCCTCCTTCTGGAGGCACACCTAAGGGAGGTGTGAATTCACAAAGTTATAAAGTTTACTTTGTGAATCTCCCATACTTGTGAACTCCAATGAGTACTTAGATACTTCTTGCTAATATGAGCTCTCTAAAGGCGTGAACACAAGCATTATTGTCTATTAGTTCTACAGTACCTTGTTTCTTCTGGTCCATAACATCTCCTTATAGAATTAGATCAATCATACTGAACCATGCTAAATTAGATAATTATTGTCTCTATCAACTCTAATGACTTAACAGTTTGTAAAGATTCCAACATCTCCCACTTTCTTTTGTTTTAGAACATAATGTGGTCATGACCCTGACTTCTCAAGGAGGTGAGAACCCCCAAAAAAGGTGATCACGTCTTCCCTGACTGCTCAAAAAAAGAATGAAAACACTATAAAAAAGGTGGTCAAGCCCTCCCTGACATCTCAGGAAGGGAGATGAAAATACCAAAGGAAATAGGAAATCAAATCAGATTAGCCGATTTCTGAAGGGTCTCACTTGAAACAGGTACACATAAATCCATCAATATGGGTCAGAACTTGAAACAGATATACATGGCATACATAAATCCATCAATATGGGAGGCATTACACATAATTTACATAAGCACATAACAATATAACACAGGCTAGTAGTAATGTAACAAATAACATGAGTCAATATGAGAATTTAAGTACTGCAATAGTCTCATCAACAATTTTTCATCTCAAGAAATCCAATGATTCTTGCAATTACTTAAAATACATAAGCACATAGCAATATAACATAGGCTAGTAATAATGTAACAAATAACATGAATTAACCTGAGAATTTACACATGTTCATAAGTCCTAGAAATAGTCCAAAAGGAATCCATTGTCCATTAGTTCATGTGCCAAGAATCCGATAGTTCCTTTAAGCTCTGAAGTACTGCAATAGTCTCATCAACAATTTTTCATCTCAAGGAATCCAGTGATTCTTGCTGGTTTTTCAAAAATTAAAACAGTCTCATTTTCTGTTAGGAAATCCAATGATTCCTGAAGATTTTCAAAAGTTCTTTTAACAGTCTCATTGTCAGCCATGGCTGACATGGCTCTTTCAGTGTCAGATGTTTCTTAAATCTCCTTTGTTTTGTAGTTTTTCTCTTTTTCTGTTTCATCTCAGGGAATCCAATGATTGTTGCTGGTTTTTCAGGAACGGAAAGCTGAAGATTTTAAAGTTCTTTTAACAGTCTCATTGTCAGCCATACTCTTTCAGTGTCAGATGCTTCTTAAATCTTCTCTTTTGTTTTGAGGTTTTTCTCTTTTTCTGTTTCTCTCTGATGGATAAGGCAAATACAGATCATTGGCATCCATCTGATTCCTTCTGCACCTGTGGAAATACAAGCAAACCCTCTTCCCCAAGCAGTTGACCTATCTAATTCCCTTCTATTTACCTCCTCATCTGAACTGATACTTCAGTTTTGGGATTTCTCCTCATCATCTGGTAATTACATTGGAGCTGTTTGCACTGGATACTGCCTTGTTGGGTTAAAAAAAATCTATATTCTCCCCAACTGTAATCCTGATTGCTTTTCTGTTGGTTGATGACATCAGAGTCCTGAATTTCTAAAGTCTCTCTGGGTATAACCTCAGCTGCTATCATGCCCCACCTATCTTTTTATTGATACCTTGGAGCTGGGCCCTGACTCTCATTCCTCTGGGTCAATCTACATTCAGAGGCCCAGTGAAAGCCTCAGTTACATTTTGGACAGGGAGTTTTGGGTTTTCTCTCATCCTGTCTTCTCACTCTGTCTCTGTATCTACATTGGGCTCTCACATGTCCAACTTTTCCACATTGAAAACATTGATGAGTTTCTCTAGAATTCCTTTGCTAAGAAGGACCTTGTTTTTCCATGTTCATCATAGTTTGGGTATAATAAGCATTTGTGCCCACTGTGGCACAGTGTCTTATGATCTCCTCTAAAGGAGCATCTTTGTCTACTCCCATATAATTCTTTTGCAAATCTAATTGGCATTTTCCTTAGCCAGATGTTGGATCATTATTTCTGTGGCAGCATTATCTCCAATGGTTCTTATTACAGCTGTTTGCAAAGTGTTGGAATCTTTACAAACTGTTAACTCATTAGAGTTGATAGATTATTGATCTGATCTCACAAGAAGATGTTTTGGGCCAGAACCTGAAACAAGGTACTAAGTAGAACTAATTGATACAATGCTTGTGTTTGCACTTTTACTCATTGGAGTTCACACGTTTGGGAAATTTCAGGGTTTAGTATGAGATATCTGAATTCACACCTCCCTTGAAGCTTTTAGGGCCAGAGGAAAACCCATAATCCTATTCTCACAGAAGAGTCATATATAAGCCAGTGAAGAGTGATTCATTGGAATATTTTCCACTTGGCTAGCTGGTGGCAGAAGAAGAGTTTTCAGAGGAAGAAGCTATGAGTCGAGAGTTCAGTGAAGATTGAGAAGGCTCTCTCAGAGGCAAGGCAGATTCAACTTGGTGCTGGCTCTGGAGGCTGAAGAAAGCAGAGGCAGAGGCTGAAGGACAAACCTTTGGCTTTGGAGACATTCGGAAGGAGCTCTTGGAACCAAGCAGAGAGAGAGGCCTCTAAGCTAACCAGGCTGTATTAGAGAAAATAAAAGATTTGAACTGATACTAAGGCTGCCTCCAAGAAAACCTCCCTCGAGAAACCTGCTCTCTCCCCCAGAGAGAACTATTCTACTTATTTTAAAAGAAGAAGATCACAACAGCAAACATCCCACAAAATCTGCAAAAGGTTCATTGGGACTTTGATCTATTTTTGTGAAAGTTTTACTTCCATCCTTCTGAACAGGGAGAGAATTCCAAGCTTTTATTGCAGCCTTAGAAATTTGCTTATACACTGGTATGGGATAATAAATCTGTTCTGAATTCTCTCCATACTGACTTTCACCAGGTAGTTGGTCAAAAGCCATTTGTACATTAGCTCCTGTTTTCCTGTTGCATTGGGCCTGAATCCTACATAATTCATGAAACTCTGAAAGCCACAATAAATTTTTTCCAGGTTCTAGACATGTCTTTGCTATGGATTTCCAATCATTCAGGGTTAAGATTTCATAAGATAAATTATCTAGTAACATCTTCATATAAGATGATGTGGCCCCATAAAGAGTGCAACCCTTTTTCAAATCCTTAATTTTTTCCAAATTAAAAGGAGTGTATTTTCTCTCTTTTTGACCTGAAGAGTCAAGCTTCTCAATCACAAGATATCCGATTATAAAATCAGATATATCTTCTCTTTCATGTTTTGACTTAATTAATGCTTTTTCTAATCTCATCATATTCTGCTTTACAGGAGAAGCTGACTGTGTTTCTGCCTCTCTTCCTCCCCCTTTTTTCTCCACCCATGAAGGGTTAATTGAGGGGGGAGAGTCATGAGATGTGGAATGATCTAATTCCTCCTGCTGTTTAGTATCACAGTCAGAATTGTAATTAACTCCATTCTTTTCACCTAGTTTAGTTGGCACTTCTCCTTCCTGCTGTTTCTTCTTTTTCCTTATTTTAATATTTATAACATTTCCTAAAGCCAATTGTATAAAATTGTATGTATTAATTATGTCTTTGAAAATTGCATTTTTATTGCAGAATTGACAAAGATTATCTCCTTCTAATTTCCACTCCATTGAATTTAGATTAGATCTGTAGTATTCACCCAGTTTTTCTCCTATTAATTTCCACTCATCTAAATCCAATTATTTTTCCAGTGAGAGATAAGGATATATGTTCTTTACAGTTTCTAAAAGTTCAGTGATCTGCTCAAAATTATAATCAAACCTTGGCTTTCCATAACTTTGACAATGCTCTCTAAACATTTTCCTTGAACAGAAACAGGCTGTTTTCTAAATATCTGTCCCATCTTAGCTGAAATTGTACTTTAACTCTTTTAACAAAATTGTTGTACTCATCCTGATTTCTGGGTTGAGGAGTCTTTTCCACTGGATCAGGATCAGAGGCTTTTCCACTGGATCAGGATTGGAGCTTTTCTACTGAAATCCACTGAGGGGGTCTGTCAGTCCCTGTTCGGGTGCCAAAATGTGGTGATTTTCTTCTTTAAAATATATAATATGATGGTTTTCTCTGGGGGAGAGCAGCTTTCTTGGGGAGGTTTTCTGGAGACAGCCTTTGTATCAGTTCAGATCAATAATTACCCCAAATGCAGCCAGGTGATAAAAGTTCAGATATTTTAGTGTCTCCAATATAGCCCAGTTAGCTTAGAGGCCTATCTCTCTGCTTGGTTCCAAGAGTTCCCTCTGAATGTCTCCAAATCCAAAGGTTTGTCCTTCAGCCCAGCCAGCCAAGTGGAAAATGGAATGGATCTCTCTTGCCTCAGAGAGAGAGCTTCTGGCTCTCAATTTCCCAGAGTGCTCTGTGTCTGTCCCAGCGTGCTCCTCTCCAATCTAAATTCAGCTGAACTGTCTCTAACCCAAAGTAACTAACTAACCTGAAGCTAAGAGCCTCTTTATATATGATTTCCTGTTGTGATCTAGTTCAGATGTTAGGAATTCAAATGTTGGAGTTCTCTCTGGGTGCCTTCCCTGGAATCAGGATTTTGTCGGTCCCTGTTCGGGTGCCAAAATGTGGTGAGCTTTTTCTTCTCAAAACGCAGCCAGGTGATAAAAGTTCAGATCTTTTATTATCTCCAATATAGCCCGGTTAGCTTAGAGGCCTATCTCTCTGCTTGGTTCCAAGAGCTCTCTCCGAATGTCACCAAATCCAAAGGTCTGGTCCTTCAGCCTCTGCCTCTGCTTTCTTCAGCCTCCAGCCAGCTCCACTCTTCACTCGGTGAAATCTTGACTTGTAGCTTCTTCACTCTGAAGAACACTTCTTCTGCCACCAGCCAGCCAAGTGGAAAATATTCTGCCTTGCCTCGGAGAGAGGGCTTCTGGCGTAACTCTACTGAAATCCCGACTTGTAGTGTCTTCACTCTGAAGAACTTCTTCGACTGGCCCATTGGCCTATTTATGCTCCTTCCAGAGAGAGGGATTATGGGTTTTCTCCCATAGTGCTCTCTGGCCCAAAGAGCTTCAAGGGAGGTATGAACTCATTGAACTCCAATGAGTAAAGGTGTGAACACAAGCCTTGTATTAATTAGTTCTACTTAGTACCTTGTTTCAGGTTCTGCCCAAAACATCTTCTTGTAAGATTAGATCAACTCTAATTAGTTAACAGTTAGTAAGGATTCCAACAATTTCCCAAAGATTGACTCCTCCTTCTGGAAGCACCTAAGGGAGGTGTGAATTCACAAAGTTACAAAGTTTACTTGTGAATCTCCCATACTTGTGTACTCCAATGAGTACTTAGATACTTCTTGCTAATATGATCTCTCTAAAGGTGAGAACACAAGCATTATTGTCAATCAGTTCTACTTAGTACCTTGTTTCTTCTGGTCCATAACATCTCCTTATAGAATTAGATCAATCATACTGAACCATGCTAAATTAGATAATTATTGTCTCTATCAACTCTAATGACTTAACAGTTCATAAAGATTCCAAGAGGTATGGTTCAATATTAAAAAAAAAAAAAAACTATTAGTATAATTGACTATATTGATAATCAAATTAACAAAAAAACGTAAGATCATCGCAATAGATGCAGAAAAAAGCATTTAATAAAATCCAACATCCATTCCTATTAAAACACTTGAGAGTACAGGAATAAATCGACTTTTCCTTCAAATAATCAGTAGCATCTATTTAAAACCATCAGTAAGCACCATATGTAATGGCAATAATCTGGAACCATTCCCAAAAAGATCAGGAGTAAAACAAGGTTGTCCATTATCACCATTAGTATTCGATATTGTATTAGAACTGCTAGCTTCAGCAATGAGTTGAGAGATTAAAGGAATTAGAGTAGACAATGGGGAAACCAAATTATCACTCTTTGCTGATGATATGATGGTATATTTAGAGAACCCCAGAGATTCTACTGAAAAGATCTTAGAAATAATGCACACCTTTAGCAAAGTTGTAGGACACTAAATAAACCCACATAAGTCATCAGCATTCTTATATATCACTAACACAATCAATAGTTAGAGTTACAAAGAGAAATTCCATTTAAAGTAACTACTGACAGTATAAATATTTGGGAATCTATTAGTCAAGGGAAAATCAGGAACTATATGAGCAAAACTACAAAACAATTTCCACACAAATAAAGTCAGATATACACAATTGGAAAAAAATATAAAGTGCTCTTGATTAGGGCAAACAAATATGATAAAGATTACAATACTACCTAAACTAATCTATTTATTTAGGGCTATACCAATTAGAATCCCCCCAAAAAACAATTTTAATGACCTAGAAAAAATAACAACAAAGTTCATATGGAAAAACAAAAGGTCCAAAATGTCAAAGGAACTAATGGAAAAATAAAAAAAAAAAAAGAAGAAGGAGGCCTAGCTGTATCAGATCTAAAACTATATTATAAAGCAGCAGTTACCAAAACGATTTGGTATTGGCTAAGAAATAGAGTAGTTGTTCAGTGGAATAGCTTAGGTTCAAAGAACAAAAATTTCTGGGAAAATTGAAAATTAGTATGGTAAAAACTAGGTATCGACCCAACTTAATGCCGTACACCAAGATAAGGTCAAAATGGGTTTATGACCTAGGCATAAAGAATGAGATTATAAATAAATTAGAACATGAGATAGTTTACCTTGCAGACCTGTGGAGGAGGAAGGAATTTATGACCAAAGAAGAACATAAATCATTATTGATCACAAAATAGAAAATTTTGATTGTATCAACTTGAAAAGCTTTTGTACAAAGAAAACTAATGCACACAAGATTAGAAGAGAAGCAATAAATTGGGAAAACATTTTCGCAGTCAAAGGTTCTGATAAAGGCCTCATTTCCAAAAAATATATAGAGAATTGACTCTAGTTTAAAGAAATCAAGCCATTCCCCAATTGATAAATGGTCAAAGGATATGAACAGACAATTTTCAGATGAAGAAATTGAAACTTTTTCTAGCCACATGAAAAGATGGTCCAAGTCATTATTAATCAGAGAAATGCAAATTAAAACAACTCTGAGATACCCCTACATACCTGTCAGATTGGCTAGAATGACAGGAGATGATGCGGAAAGTTGGAGGGGATGTGGGAAAACTGGGACACTGATACATTCTTGGTAGAATTGTGAATACATGCAGCCATTCTGGAGAGCGATTTGGAACTATCCTCAAAAAGTTATCAAACTGTGCATACCCTTTGATCCAGCCAGCAGTGTTACTACTGGGCTTATATCCTAAAGAGAACATAAAGAAGGGAAAGGGATCTGTATGTGCACATATGTTTGTGGCAGCCCTCTTCGTAGTGGCCAGAAACAAGAAAATGAGTGGATGCCCATCAATTGGAGAATGGCTGAATAAATTGTAGTATTATAAATGTTATGGGATATTATTGTTGTGTAAGAAATGACCAACAAGATGATTTCAGAAAGATCTGGAGAGACTTACATGAACTGATGCTGAATTTTTATTCAGGAACAGGACTAGTTGATCATTTTATACTTCAACAACAATATTATATGATGATCAATTCTGATTGACTCTTCAACAATGAGATGAACCAAATCAGTTCTAATAGAGCAGTAATTAATTGGACCCGATACAATAAGTGAAAGGTGAAATAATTAATATTAATTATTAATAATTAATCGGTTAAAATGCTTCTCTGGCCTTCAGTTTTTTAATATGGAAAATAAGATTAATAGATTATTGGAAAAGTCTTGTCTATCCCAACATTCTTTTTTTCTAACAGCTTTTTATTTTTCAAAATATATGCAAAGATTGCTTTCAACATTCCCCCTTGCCAAATCTTGTGTTTCATAGTTTTCTCCTTCACTCCCCACCTTCCCACTCCCCAGGATAGCAAGTAATCCAATATAGGTTAAACATGTGCAATTCATCTAAACATATTTCCACATTTATCATATGGTGCACAAGAAAAATCAAGTCAAAAAGAAAAAAAAAGGTAAAATAAAAAAGCAAGCAAGCAGTAAAAAAGTTAAAAATATTATGTTGTAAACCAAATTTGGTTTCCATAGTCCTCTTTATAAATTTACATGGCCCTCTCTATCACACCTATTTGCCTGAATCACCTCATTGTTGAAAAGAGCCATAGGTCTGTTTCCCTTTTTTATGATGTCTTTGAGATACAGTCCCAGTAGAGACACTGTGGGATCAAGGGCTATGCATAGTTTGACCTTTGGGCAGAGTTTCAAATTGCTCTCCAGAATCTTTGCAAGTCCACTAACAATGCATTAGTGTCCCAGTTTTCTCACTTCCTCTCCAACATTTATCATCACTTTTTCCTGTCATCTTAGCCAATCTGAGAGGTATGAAATGATATCTCAGTGTTGTCCTGATTTCTAGCTCAACATCCTTTATTGTATGAAACAGAGGTATAAGAAATTCTGAATTCAACTTAATCCACTGCATTTTTTCTGCAGGACAGATCTACTAATGGATAGAATTTACAAGGAAGAGTTCTTGGCTCAACACAAAGTAGAATCTTTTTAATAAATGCTGTCCCCAAATGGAAAGGATTGCCTTTGTTAGTAAGTTCCATTTCACTAGAATTGTGAAGTAGAAAATGACCAAAGGATAATGATGTTATTTCATTGTTGTTTTTATATACCAGCACTAATTGAATATCTGACACATAGCAGGTGATTAATAAATGATTGCTCATAGATTATTCAAAATGTTTTAGACACTATTTGTTATTCAAAGAATTCTGGATTATATAATCAAAAAAGCCAACTCTGATTCTGAAGTGATGAAATTTAAAACGTGTTCCCTTTCCCCTAAATTAAAAAAAAAAAATATTGCCTTGAAATTACACAAATACATGCTCAGTTCCTATCCAGATGGTTTGACAAATGGCCTTAGTAATTGAAATATATTTTCTCTCTTCTCACAATGCTGCTTAATGTGTAATTTCTCTGTAAAGTTCCTATATCAGGATTGGTCAGCAATCTAATTCAACCTATCTTTCCATTAAATATATTATATAAAGGAGTTAACATTTATGTAGATCTCTGAGGCTTACAAAGTACTATATGAATAAGTCAAGTGAAATCAACAAGTATCTATTAGGTACTTACAATTTACAAGGTACTATGTGAAGCCCTGAGAATATATAAATATCTATCTATCTATCTATCTATCTATCAATCAATCAATCAAACAGTCCCTGCCCTCCCTCACAGTGATTACATATTAATGGAAAAGACCACAGTGAAATGTAAACTGTGTGTAAAAGTGGAAGGATATTTGTCATAGATAGATTTTAGAAAGTCCAGGAGAGTCACAAGTACTGCCTGGAGGAAAATTAAGACACAGTTTAGTTGGACATTTTTCTTAAAATAGAGGCTCTAGGATCAAGCAATTATTCAGAAGGCATTACCAGAAGTGATGTATACTTTCATTGCTTGAAGCACAAAGTTTTTGTGACATACTTTGGAGAAAATTTTTCTGTGTCATTGTAAAGAAATTTGGGGAAATTCAGGTTTACAGCATGACAAGAATAAAGAGGTATCTGACCTGGCTAACAACCTTGAAATGCATATAAAACATCTATGTGTTCTATGATGCTACATACATGACTTTTTATATTCCAGATACTAAATTCTCTAAGCTACTTCATGATTCCAACTATAATCCTAAGGCAGTGTAGTAGGATTAAACATAGTTTTTGCATAGGAAAAAGGAATTTCCTTATTAAAAAAATCCCTCCATGGATGAAATCACAGATACAGCTTTTTAGTAGAATAGTAAGTAAGTTTAGGTCAATTGAATCTAAGGCAAGAAGGTCTACAAATACAATTTCTGAATGCAAATGGGACAATAGTCCCAAAATGATAAGTTTAGCACTTAAGTATCTAAAGGTACAGGTATGCATGTATTGTGTGTGGGTGTGTGTGTGTGTGTGTGTGTGTGCGTGCATATATTACCAAAGACAGTGTGATATTAGTGTAAGCTTCTAACTGCCTGACAATTAAAAAATGACAGTATTATTATAAATACTCAGGGCAAAATCTCCAAGGAAGTGGGGCTACTGCAATTACAGTCCCTGACTGAAGCTCAGGCCACAGTACTCATTTTCCCAGGGAAACAATGGCATCTTTGTCTGAGTTCCTTCTGGAATGTAATAGAAGGTCATAGCATTTTGTTAGATAAGATAGAATAACAGTTGACTGTTGGGCAGTAAAGTCCTGAGGTAGAGGGAAACTTTTAACCCTAATCTTTAACTTTTTTTTTTTTTTTAGTCTGAGTTTCCTCATCTGTAAAACAATGGATTAGCCTTAATTATTTGCAAGGTGTGCTTCAGTTCTAATGTTCTATGCTTCTTAGTCTTATGATGATAGGCTTGTAGACTGAGAAATGTAAAAGTCTAGGAGGTTAAATAGTCCATCTGACTTCCATTTTAAAGAAAAATTAATTGAGACCAAGACAGTTTTAATAACTTGTCCAAGGTCACCTAGTAGATAGTAAGAAACAGGTCCATGAATGAACCATAATTCCTCTAGATTCAAATATAGAATTTAAGAATATCTGACAGCATTTGCAATATTTCTTTACTCAATTTCCACAATGAAGAGAAAAGTGTGTTATACAATTCTTCTCTGAAAAAAAATATGGTTGTCATTTTATAGAGTTCAGTTTCTTTTAAAAAAATTATATCATTATAGTCATTGTATTTTTTGCTTTCCTGATTCAACATACTTCACATCACTTCATTTAAGTCTGTACTTCTCCGAATTCTATATATTTATCATTTATTCACACACACACACACACACACACACACACAGAATCCTTTTTTAATTATGGAAGGAAACATGATTTTTAAAAATCTGCTATCTATCATTCTATCATTTTGGAGAGTTAACAAGAGCAACATTTCATTACAATTCCCTTTAGAGGTATAAGATAAAGAAAAATGATTTCATTAATACTATCCATAACATGGACTTCTGGTCATCTCCCTTCTCCTGGGATGTCATGGACTGTGATCAAGCTCTGCAATCCTCCCTCCAGGGCAGGCACATGGTTGTATGAGTCACTTTCCTAATTCACCATATTGCTGCAGTGTGCAAAAGGTCTTGTAGATTAGGCTGCTGCTACCTGACAGCCTTGTTATTCTGGCTTTTAAACTGTATACTAATGAGTTTTAAACCACATTATTTTAATAATGAGACTTCGGAAACAGCACAGTTAAAGCAATGATGTAAGCCTTGCTGGCACAGATCCAGAGCATTAAGATGTGAATACCTTTAACACAGTCTAGCAGTGGTGTGTTGTTCCTGCCTCTCTGACAGCTGTTGAAAGATTTTCTATTATTATCTTACTCTTAAGAAATCAGCAGTATAATGAATTACTGACTTACAGCTTGGTAGTGATGTGTGAACCACTGTGGCTGCAACTGTATATTTCTAACATCTGGTTTACAGGTGTGAATGTGGACAGTTGTGCAGCTTGCTCATTAATGTCTACTTTGGAGCACCAGTTATGTAATGCCTGAAAATCTTTAAGAGACAAATATAGGCATTAAGAATACAAATCCTTAGGAAAGGGCAATTTTGTAATTTTGAAACACTTCCCCTCACCCCTCATTCCTCCCCACCAGCCCCAAGTTTATCAAATTCTTGGCATTTCATTATTTTCATGACAAAAATATGGGATCATTGAGTTGGTGTTTTTAAAGGCAATGTGGATACAGCCCATTATTAGCTATTCATTAGACAGGTGAGGCAGATGAAACAGATGAAAAAGAGAAAGGAAATCATTTGTTCAAGTTTTATTTCAGGTTAGATCCCCTAGACTTCTAGCTAAAGGTTACAAGTTTCATTTGTAAAACATAAAAGGATGGAGAAAAATAACGATGAAAGCAGCATTGGGAGAACAGAAGAAAAATGGAAAGCTCTTGGAATCCCTGTTATTTCGCATACATATTTCTTTTTCTTTCTATTCAACTAGACATACACCAAATATAGTTGATATGCATCAACTTTTGGGAACACAGCCTGTCAATTCTCATTATAAGATGCATAGATTGTGTTCCCAATGGTAAAGTGGAATAAGGGAATATAAAAAGAAAAGAAGGAAAACCATGAGAGGAAAAATATGGAGAAATCATAGGTTTTAGTGTGGTATAGTAGAAAATGTGCCAGATATGGAATCAATAGACTGGGATCAAATCCCCACTGCAATCCCCCTCTATAATGCCCTCATGGGCAAATAAAAAGTTTACTGAGTTCTTCATCAATAAAATGAAGAAATTGTGTTAAATGGCTTATGAGATCATTTTCAGGTGTAAATATATGATTATGATTTAGAACTTGTATAGACCTTAAGGTTCATCTATACAAATTTTCTTATTTTACAGGGGAATAAGATGACAGAAATAGTAAGCAGCAAAACTTAAATTTGGCTTTTGGTCCTCTACTTCCAAATACTGCATATCTTCAAGTGTATTACTATATTTGCTTAGGCTTAACTCTTGAGCATACTCAATTTGTTACAAAGCATGGATTCTTAAGACCAAATTTTTAGCGAACTTTGAATTTTCTCATCTGCTTTCTTTATAAGTTTGTTAGCATAAATATGATGACTGGCCTCTTTTAATACAAAAGAGAAGAACTTAGGTTTAGAGGAATAACATTTTACTAAGATCACAAAAAACATAAGCTAGTAAGTATTTCAAATAGGCAATCAGCATTTAATAAAGTTTTAGTATATTTCAGGTATTACATTAGTCAAGGAAATTGCAAAAAAGTCTGTCCTTCAAAGGTCTTATTATTCAACTGGGAAAATATAAATAACTAGGTACATGAAAAATGTATATACACATACATATGTACATTTAGATGTAGATAAATACATATGAAAATAATACATATTGGTATATTTTGCACTGTATACATGCATTTATGTGTAAATATATATGTATATTTTGTGTGTATATATATGAATATATACATATAAATGTATATTTATCTATCAGAAGGAGAATGGTAATTCCTTGTTCATCTTTTTTTTTTTTTCCAAAAAGGAACAATGATTTCATGAGATGATTTCTTGATTTGCACATGAATTGAAGTAAGGCAGAATTGCAGTCATCAACTCTAATCCTACAGAGTTTTTAAAGTTCAGTGGAAATACAAAATGTAAAACTCATGGCAGTAACCCAGTATGCTGTGAATGATCTTAACATCTTCAGTGTTCAAATTTTAATCATTCCATAGCACCTGCTTTAGTTGCCTTCCTGGCTGTTGGAGAAAAAGAAATGTTCTTATCTATTCTTTCATGGGAAATAGTCTTCACATGTTTGGGGTGGACATTTCCTTAACTGAGCAATAGTTTTGAGACTTTTTTTTTTTTTTGATTACCTTCAACCTGGTTTAGACTATCTGTCTAGACAGTATCATTGGGTGTGGACACTGTGCAAACTACAACTTCTGGGAACTCTCACTGGGAGAGTGGCAGGTGAGAACTGAGTGAAAGGTGAATTCCAAAATTGCATAAACAACCTTGAAAAGAGCTCATCAAGTTCTTATACTAGAAGTACTGGTCCTTTTCCTGAATACTCCATATATTACTAACAACTATTAGGCGAACTGGGAAAGAACTCTTATAGAGGCATAGAATATGGGGGTTGAGCTGATTCTTGAAGAAAACTGTGCAAAATATGAGCTAAATATGAAGGGATAGAGTAAAACAAATTTTCACAGGCATGGAGATGGGAAATAGAGAGTCACATTTTAAATATTTTAGGTGGACAAATGTAGCCAGATTACTGGAGGGAAGTAAAATATAAGAAAATTGAAATGGCAGGAGAGTCTCTTAAATAATGAGTATAGCAGTTTATGTTTAATCCTGAAATTAATAAGGAGTCATGAAAGTTCACTAAGCAAAGAGTTGATAATGTCAATTCTATATTTTCTTTCTTTTTCTTAGTAATTGATTTAGTTTAATACACAGTAATAAATCACACTGGGAGAGAAAAATCAGCAAAAGAGAAAACCCATAGGAGATTTTAAAAAATAGAAAAAATAAGTGAACATAGTATGTGTTGATTTATATTGACTCCTTAAGTTTTTTTTTTTTTTTCTTTTTCTGGATGCACCTGGGATATTCTGTCCAAAAGATTGCTTTAGATTGCTGAACTACTGAGGACTGTCTTTCATGATTGATCAACTCACAATCCTGCTGTTACTGTGTACAATGTATTCCTGATTCTGTTTTGCTCAGCATCAGTTAATGTATATCTTTATAAGTGTATCTAAAATCAGCTTGTTTATCATTTTTAATAGAACTGTAATATTCCATTATCTTCATATACCACAACTTGTTCAGCCATCCCCCAATTGATGAACATCTACTCATTTTCCAAATCTTTACTACCAACTTCCCTTTTAATCTTGTTTCTGTTCGTTTTATTTATACAAAAAAATTTAATGTAATAATGTAATCAGAGTTGTCCATTTTGCATTTCCTAATGTTCTCTAGTTCTTCTTTGCTCATAAATTTCTCCGTTCTCCAAAGAACTGAAAGACAAATTATCTCTTGCTCCCCTAATTTACTTATGGTTATCACCCTTTATGCCCAAATCTTGTACCCATTTTGACCTTATTTTGGTATGGAGTATGGAATGTAGGTCTGCTGAATTTCTGACATACATTTTTCTAGTTTTCTCAGGATTTTTTGTGAAATAGTGAATTCTTATCCCAAAAGTTGGAGTTTGGAGGTTTAACAAATACTCTAGCATTATTATAGGCTTTGATGATTGTGTCATGTGTATTTAATCTATTCGGATTGACCCATCACTCTCCTTTTGAGCCAGTACCAAAGCTGCTTTATAATACAGTTTTAGGTCTGATAATGCTAATTCACCATCCTTTGTATTTTTTTTTTCCATTAATTCATGAGATATTCTTGGTCTTTTGTTCTTCCTGATGAATTTTGTTATTATTTTTCCTAGTTCTATAAAATAATTTCGGCAATTTGGTATGTCACTGAAAAAATAGATTATTTTAAGCAGAGCTGTCATTTTTTCTTATATTAACTTATCCTACCCATGAGCAATTGATATTTTATTCCAGTTGTTTAAATTTGACTTTATTTGCATGAGAATTTTTCTGCAATTGTGTTCATATAGTTCTTGGGTTTGTCTTGGCAGCTAGACCCTCAAGTATTTTATTTTGTCTACAATAATTTTAAAGGAATTTCTCATTCTATCTCCTGCTGATGAGTTTTGTCAATAATATATAGACATGCTGAAAACTATTTGTGTGTTTTTATTTTATATACTGCAAATTTGCTAAAGCTGTAAATTGTTTCTAGTAAGTTAATGGATGATTTTCTAGCATTCTCTAAATATATCATAATATCATCTGCAAAGGGTGGTAGTTTTATCTTCTAACTGCTTATTCAAATCAATTTCTTTTTCTTTTCTTATTGCTAAGGCCAACATTTCTAATACAATATTGAATAACAGTGGTGATAAGGGTAATCCTTGTTTCACTCCAGATCGTATTAGTAATTTGTACATCTTCTCTCCATTACAACTAATGAAAGTTGTTGCATTAGTTAT
The DNA here is from genome assembly GCF_016432865.1 of Antechinus flavipes. Lineage (NCBI taxonomy): Eukaryota > Metazoa > Chordata > Mammalia > Dasyuromorphia > Dasyuridae > Antechinus > Antechinus flavipes. The sequence continues at coordinate 197,335,743 of NC_067399.1, forward strand.
GCATCTTATAATTTATGTCTTATTATTTTGTGGAAAACTCTATTTATCCTTATTCTCTCTAGTGTTTTTATTAGGAATGAGTACTGTATTTCTCAAAACGCTTTTCTGCATCTATTGAGATTATCCTATGATTTCTGTTGTTTTTGTTATTGATGTCATTGAGGGCAATGGTTTTTCTGATATTAAGCCAGCTCTTCATTCCTGATATAAATCCTGCTGACTTGTAATCTCTTTGGTAATATTTTATTTAAAATATTTGCATTAATATTCATGAGGAAGATTGCTCTATAATTTTCTTTTTCTGTTTTGGCTCTTCCTGGTTTAGGTTTCAGCACCATGTTTGTGTCATAGAAGAAATTTGGCAGGACTCCTTCTTTACCTATTTTTCCAAATAATTTCCTTAGTATTAGAATTAATTGTCAAGAATCAAATCTTTCATAGATCATTGTGCAATCTTGCTATTACTGTGTACAATGTATTCCTGGTTCTACTTGTTTCACTCAGCATCAGTTAGTGTAAATCTTTATGGATTTTTCTAAAATAATTTTGTTCATCATTTTATAGAAAAATAATATTTCATTACCTTCATATACCATAACCTATTCAGCCATTTCACAGTTGATGTACATCTATTCAGTTTTCAATTATATTTCATTACAAAAAAGCTGCTACAAACATTTTTGCACATATAGGTTCTTTCCTCTTCTTCACAATTTCCTTGGGATATAAATTCCATAGTCTCCAGGGCTGCCTTTTACTTTTGGTGTATACCTGATCCCCCAGACTATTAGCTGTGACTCTATGAAGCTGTAGCATGTACATACATCCTGTAAAGTATTTCAGCAGAGAGTCCAAATTGAGAATAACTGATCGACCTTAAAATCATCTTCCCTAATTTTTCATGGGAAAACTTCCTCCAGTAGAACATCCCAGAGAACAATTTGTTCTTTTTTTAATTAAAGCTTTTTATTTTCAAAACATATGCATGGATAATTTTTCAACATTGTCCCCTGCAAAGCCTTGTGTTCTAAATTTTCCCTTCCTTCCCCCCATCCCCTCACTTAGATGGCAAGTAATCCAATATATGTTAAATATGTTAAAATATGTTAAGTCCAATAAATGTACACATATTTATACAATTCTCTTGCTTCACAAGAAAAATCAGATCAACAAAGAAAAAAAATTAGAAAGAAAACAATATGTAAGCAAACAACAACAAAAAGAGTCAAAATTCTATGTTGTGAAACCAACTCAGTTCCTGCAATCCCCTCTCTGGCTATAGATAGCATTCTTAATCACAAGATCATTGGAACTTGCCTGAGTCATCTCATGAAAAATTTGTTCTAATGGCCATAATGGCACCTGAAGCAAATGCTATGGAGCACTTAGAGCTTGGTTAGACATCAAAGATGCCAACATCATCTATTTCTTCCTGCATTATCATTAATCTTAACTTTGTCTTGCAAGTGGATTTTATTGGCTCTGGAAAATAGTGAAGTTGATGATCTCACACATTTCTACCTTACTTAAACCTAATTTATGCATGAATTGAAAGACAATATGATCTTACCATTTTTACATATCTGAAATTTCTGTGGGGACAGACAAGTGATGATGCACTAGGTGAAGATACCATGGAAACTATAGTCACAAGCTTGAACACAGGGGGCCCATGATATAGGATTACCTTCTCACTAGAAGCAGCAGTAAGATTTGACAAAGCCTTGGGTGCCTGAGCAGTCTTTTAAGGAGTAGCATTTCTCACCTGTGTATAGAGTGCTGGACTAATCATAAACTTGTCTTCTCCAAGGTAAATATATGCATTCAATAAAAGCAGCTTTCCCAATGTAAGATGACTAGGATAATACTTAATGGAAACAGAGCATTTCTCTAAGAACAACTCTTTGAAACCTTGAAAGGAAAGTTAAGCCAACACATGATTGGCAACTGTGGAGAAGAAAAGGAGTGGGAAACTTTCAGAGATTGGCTATACAGCATTGCATTTAGGTACTCATCTAGGTTAAACCACTTATGAACATCAAGATTGGTTTGGTGAAAAAATGATGGAGAAATTAGGCTAAACAACATCACCTCCGGGCAAAAACAAATAACAAACAAGAAAACAACAAAAACTCAAACAACAACAACAAACACCTATATAGAGTTTATCAGCAATACAATTAATCTCTGTAGCATTTAACAATATAAAAGGTAAACTATAGGCAAAGCTTGGAGAGACACAGAAGTGTGGCTTAGTAAGAAATTCAGTTTTATACTAACAATAATAATACAAAGCACTTCTGTAATGCTCTCAAGGTTATATATGCACCAAAAATCTGTGCTGCATCTTAACTCCTCAGTGCTAATGGGGCCATTTTGATTATTGATCAGGAGGGGTCACTTTGATTATTGATAAGGAAATGATCCAAGAGAGATTAGTGGGACATGTCTATAATGTTCTCAACAGACCATCATCAATCAATGACTTAGGGTGAAATTAATTTCTATGCAGTGGACTTTCCAAATGAAGGCATTCAAAACCATTAAGCTTCTCTTATGTGGCAAAGTGATTGGAAGGAAATCAAAAATGCAGATGGACAAAAATAGAGGGATTGGGAATTCTATGTAGTGGTTCATAGTCATCTCCCAGAGTTCTTTCACTGGGTGTAGCTGGTTTAGTTCATTACTGCTCTATTGGAACTAATTTGATTCATCTCATTGCTGAAGATGGCCATGTCCATCAGAATTGATCATCGTATAGTATTGTTGTTGAAGTATATAATAATCTCCTGGTCCTGCTCATTTCACTCAGCATCAGTTCATGTAAAAAACTAATTATTTATTCAGTAATTTTCTTTGGGAAAAGTTTGTAATGCATTTAAAAAGAATATCCTGTGGAAGAGGTAATAGACTTTTTCTTTTTTTCTTTTTTTTTTTTTTTTTTTTTTTTTTGGTGGGGTAAAGAGTAGTTTGAAGTTACAAGTGGTAGAAATCTTCAGAAAACAGACTAAGGTTCAATATCAAAAAAGACTATTTTCAACAGTTCAAGTAATCTAGCAATGGAAGGGACTGCTTTTCAAGGTTGTGAGTTCCTTGTGATTGGAAGTATTTATCTGGAGTGTTATAAAGAAGATTCCTGCTCTGGATAGGAATTCAACTCGATCACCTCAAATAAAGTTTTCTGACTCTATTCTTCTAACAGAATAATGGAAAATAGAAATCTTTCATGCCATAATGACCTATTTATTTAGCTCATGATTAGGTCATATATTTAAATTAAACTCCTTTGAAAATTCCAAGTTATCATCACTCCTCCTAACATGCACATACACACACACACACACACACACACACACATTCATTCATTCACAAACATACTTATCAACTTTTTTTAGGTTTGTACTCTCCTAAAGAACAACTGCAATTTGGCTTATATGGCATTCCCAATTGACAAAATACAAAAATTTGAAGAAATTAATGGTTGATAAGATAAAGTGATGAGCATACATTTGAGTAAGTTGAGTACTAATACAAACAATACAAAAGCAACTTTCAAATAAGCTAATTTCTTCAATTTATAACAGTTTCTTTAGCCATTTATGTCCCCTGTCTTTTGATCCATAAGGCAGAAGATGATCAATAATACATTTTAAAATATAAGAAAATTTTCATAAATTCTTCCATATGGCTCAATTAAACAGGAACATGACTACCATTCTAGGAATGTGGTTTTACTTCCTTTTTTCTTTTTATTTGCAACATTCCCCTCAGACTGGCCCCACAACATATCTAAATTAGAGGAAAAGGAGCACTCATTGAATTTCAGACTGTCTCCAACATGTAGACATAGTAAGTGAGTAAAATAATACAACTTTTGTTGTCTGTGTCTCAATGATTTAGCAACTAGAAATCTATACTTTCTTGTTCTGTCTTCATTCTCTACTTCACCCTTCTCCCACTCTTTTTTTTTTTCTTATCACACACCTCTGTGCCTATCCCTCTTCCAGTTAAACTAACCCATCAATTAAATATCTGAGAAGTAACAACGGTCAGAGAAAGGTGTTCATCTTAGAATACAAGGCAAAGGTTTAAGTACCATCTCTGACACTGATTTTATGTCCTTAGGCATATCACTTAATGTTTTAGCGTCCCCAAAAAAACTGATAAGTTGAAGATAAGCTGATAAATTGAAGAACAAGTACTGCTCCTTAATTTCAATTTTATCACAAGTCTGATTAAAACAAACAAAATAAAAAGCCAGTACAAACAGAAAAAAAAAAAAAAACTATTCATATATAACACTTTAGAGATACAAACAGCTCAATACAATACAATATGCAAGAATGAACTTTGCATTTAAGTAATATAGAAGATTTGGATTAGATTCTCTCCAAGGTCCCCTTTATCTCTAAATATACAAATATATAATCTAATTTGATCCTTAGAATAAAAATCTTTAGAAGATGCATCATAACAGTTTTATTTTCCTCATTTTAAATATGTGAAAACTGAGGTTCAAAGAAGTCAAATGATTTGTCCAATTTTTACATAAGGAAGCAGAGTGTTAATTCTTTAAGTGTTAATTTTCTACAAACTAAAATATCTTATTTGCCAAAAATTGTAATATATTTAAGACTGAGGATAAAACCAACCTACTATGCCATAATATACTAAGAATAAAATACATGACTTCATGTAGAACACAGACATAAACTTATTTAAAGCTTGTTTTTCTTACCTGTAAATCCAGAGGTTGATTTGCCAAAAGACAAAATCACAAAATTTCAGAGTTGAGAGTTCAGTGGATATTAAGCCCTACCTAAATAATCCCCTTAAAAAAAAGAAGAGATAAATAGTTAACTAGCCTTTGCTGAAGGAGAACCATTTGCCTTGCTCTGAGAAAGTCTATTTCCTTTCAAGGTGCCTTTTATATTGAAGAAGTTTTGTTGTGATATGTTGCTTTTGTTTTGTTTTCTTACAGTAAGATTAAATTTGTCCTTTTCCAACTCTTTGGACTCATTGCTGTTAGCTTTTTCTTCTGGGACCAAACAGTACAGAAATTATTCCCTTTCCATATGACAGCCCTTCAGATACTTTAAGATACTTTAAAGTTTGTTCTTGATCTTCTGTTTTCTAAGCAAAACTGTCTCCCCTTTTCCTCATCTAATCATAATATGGCATAGACTTCAGGCCCTTCACAATCCTGTAAATTCATTTACATAACAATGTACTTAAAATATTCTGATGGGAAATGAACAAAGTGCCTTTTCTGGGATGAGTACTGGGTTCTCCAAAATATAACTCAGTATGTTTTTTTTTTTTTATCCTGTATTTCCTGTTGAAAAATCAAAATGTAACAACCTAAATATATCTTAAGGGTTTCATTTTGATCTATAGATGTAAGTGGTAGCTAACTATTGAAAACTATAGAGTACATAAGTGAAAAAAGATGGCATTGATGTGTTATTAAGATCCACAACAAATCAAACAATTGACAATTGTTCAAAGAAATTTGATAACTATAATCTCTTTATTTGATTAGAAATTTAATTTTTGTGAGTATGTATGATACTGAGAGTTCCTAACAATAATCTTTTTAGTAGACACTTCACCTCTTTGATCTAGTAATGCAGAATGAAATTCGTTGTGGTTTTAAAGACAGTGCCAATAGATTTAAAAGAATTAAAGAAATCTTTTGGGTTGTTTTTAATTTTAAATATTCTAAACTTGGTAATTATCTTAAAAATAAGCATTTTAATAAACAAGTAAACTGAAAAATAGCATTTCAAACCACAAATTTCAAATTATTTTCTATTAAAATATGTGTGTATAGATAGATATAGATATATATGGGCAGTATGTAGATATATACATATATGTGAGTATATGTGTATCTACATATAGTTTTGTTACCTTTAGCTTCAATCAACTAATGAGAAGATAGAATTTGTTTTCTTATTTCTTTCTGATTTATTTTTGTTTTATATTTTTATCATGATGTGCTTTTTTTAGTTTGTTTTTTTGTTTGGCCTAGTCAATAAATATATTAATCTGATTCTATTTATTTCATTTTCTATTCAATTTTTTTTAAAAAATCAACTAATTTTATTTAAAAAGCTTTTAGAAATTGCTTTTTAGATGGGTAGTTATGATACTAGTTATTGAGTATATAAAGGTGAAAATAACATACCAACTGATGGAAAACAAACTTACATTCTAGAAATAACAATTGTTGTTATATGTGATGATTAGTTGACCCAGTTGATTTGGATTCAAATGACGAGCACATTATTTACTGACTGTATAATCATAGACTAGTCATTTAATCTCCCTAAACATTAGTTTTGTGATTTGTACAAAACAGAAATCTCATATCTCCAGTACCTACTTCATAGAAAAAGCAGGCTTAAATGAGATAAAGTATGCAAAGTATTTTTTAAAACCTTAAAATCTTATATAAATGTCTTGTCATATAAATTCTTTTGTCCCTTTTTTTTTCTTTGACACTACCACACCTTAATGAATGCCCTCATCACTTTATATATAGAACACTACCAATAACCTGTTGGTCTTTATAACATGAAGGCTCTGAAGGGTCTGTTCATTCCAGGTCATCCTCCACTCATTTTCTTAACATTCAAATCTGACCATTTCAATTTTTCCTCCCTTTGCCCCTATTCAATCAATTCCAGAGTAATACAGCAATAAATATAAACTCCTTTAGGCTTTTAAATTCAAACTAGCCCCTTTTAAACTAGTCCATTCTTAACATCCCAATATCATTTAATCAAATACTACACCATTATCTTCATATATTATGAAAGTGGTCTCATTATTTTTCTTTTCACCAGTTCTCTATCTCGGGACTCCAGACATTGCCACCCTCCATTCTTGAATTCTCTCCCTTCATCTCTGCATTGTACTTTCTCTTGCTTCTTTCATGTTTCAGCTAAAGTCCTGCTTCTCTGTACAACTTTTCTGTCTTCCGTAATCTTAGTGCCTCTGATATTATCTCCAGTCTCCTCTGTATATGAAATATTGTACATAATTGTTGGAAGGTTTTGTTTTGTTTTGTTTTTCTCCCAATGCACTGTGAGTTCCATGAAATCAAGAACTGTTTATTCTTCTCTTTTGCATCACCAGAATTTAGGATAGTAAGTAGCACAAAACAGACCCAAAATGAATGCTTGTTGACTAACTGACAGTTATTGTTATCATCTTATCCTCATGTTTTCAATGAGGTTCTAATAGAAACAATCCTGTCATGTCCCTCTCCTGAAAGAATTCTTTTATTTTTAATATCTAATGGATTATTGTGTAAGTGGACAAAATCACTTTTTTGTTCAAGTAGAAATATTATTTCTATTACTACTACTACTAATGATGATAATAACTAATAATAATATTAAGGTAATTTGAGAAGAGAGAAAATATTAATAATTTCTAGACGGGATTAGGGAAGGCTTCCTGGAAGAAGTTATAACTGAGCTTATCCTTGAAAGAAGATAATGGTTTTAAAAGTCACAAAGGGAATATTTTATATTAAAGTAATTTACTGATGTAAAAGTAAAAATGTTAAGTTTGGAAAAGACTATAAGGTAGAATATAGTGAGAATATCAATGCAGGATAAAGACTAAAGAAAGCCTTAAAAATGAAGTTAAAACTTTTCTATTTTGAAAAGCTTGGTTCTTCTCAAGTAGTTCAATGATTCAAAAGAATCCCAATAGATTTTGCACAGAAAATGTCATCTGCAAACAGAGAAAGAAATAAGGAAACTGAATGTAAATCAACACATTTTGTTCACTTTTTTATTCTGTTTTTTTAATGTCTCCTATAGTTTTTCCTGTTTGCTCTGATTTTTCTTTCCCAACATAATTCATAAAACAATGTATTAAAATAAATAAACAAAAACATCTTTTATATTTTATCCTAGAAATAATTGATAGCGACTAGTGGTTTTACAGCAAGTGAGTGACATGGTCAAATTTGTTTTGGATTTTCTTATTTTGACTATTACATAGAGAGTGAATTAGAGAAAAGAGACTGGAAGCAAGAGAATTCAGTTGGAGAGAAGAGAGCCTAAGTAAAGATGTAAGGTGTAAAGATTATAAATTAAAATAGATGAAAAAGATGTTTTGAAGTTATAAGTCAGAAAAATTATCAGTTGATCATATGTTGCAAGTTAGCAATAGGGAAGACCTAAGGATGATTGATTTTGAGTTACAAGTCTGATTCCTTGAGGTAGGAAAGCCTCTCTATAGAAATAGACACACTTTGGGAAGTACAGATTTGAGAAGAAAGATAATTAAATACCATTCTGGACATGTGTTCCAGATGTTGAAAAGTCCTGTCAGAAATATCTTGCAGACAATTGTCAATGTGAGAGATGATACTAAATCACTTCATAAAAACATCTTTACATTTCTTTGTTTTTATCACACTGATCATTTTTGATGCCATGCAGACGTTCCCTGATATAAAGTTGTTTTTCCCCCCATCACTATGATGTAAAAATAGATTCTTTCAAAAGTTATTGTTTTTACTTGATTATATTATGGATAGAGTGCTAACCCTGGGGTCAGGGATATCTGGATTTAAATCATTAGGAGCTCTGTGATAAGGGCCAATTCATTTGAACTCTTGTTCTCCAGACAACTATCTTAAGATTCTAACCTAAAGATAAATGGTTCTTCAACATCAGTAGAGGGTGTTTTTACATCAAGTCACTCATATTAATGAAATTATGTGTCCATTTCCAACTCTTGCTCACCTCACCAAAAAGAGGCAACTATTCATTTAAAAGGTTGAGCTAGTAGACAAGGAATGATGGTGATATACAACCTAGTCTGAATGCTGGTAAGTATTTCTAATCTGAAACATGTCGTGTTCAATTTAGCAACAGTTACTGCACTATAACATGAACAGTAAGAACAAATAGAGCATTGTCTATTTCCTGGATATGTTACTACTTCTACATTTTTCTCCTTCAAGAAGGCCATGCCATAGTAAGTGCTTGCAAACTGTTCATTGAAATAATGCAACATGCTAAAAGAGACATCAGAAAACAAAGTGTAGTTTTAACTTCTGTCAGGTAAAAGCTATGGGGAGGCCTGATTTCTTTATTGTATTATCCTCAACTTCAGTGTCAAGAAAAAAATCATAGTCAATTCATTTCAACAAAATTTTTAAAACACTTTCTGTATTTTAAACATTGCTAGGTTATAAGGAAACAAAGGATGATTTACTGGGATTAATTCCAAAGGAGATTCAGAATAGCCATCAGAATGGCAGATCTTCAGGGTATTTTTTGGCACCTCCAGAAAAAATGGAAGAAATTTTATTGCTTCTGGACATTTAAACCATTTCATTTTAATTCTCACATATCACTGATTATAACCATATGTAATAGATTCTAAGTTCTTTACTTTGGGATTCCGACTACTCTGGTGACTATCTTGGGGCAGCTTTCTATTCTGGCTGCTTCCAATCACACAATAGAGTCTAGATATTTGTACTTTGTCTCTGTTTAGACACTCCTTTTTTTGCTTGCGATGATTCTGTCTTGGATGGTGGACCTCTTTACTTTTTATCCATCTGCTATTATTTTGTAATTCTAGGTTGGAAAAATTCACAAATAGTAGTTTCTTTTGGGATTTCTTTATCATTATTCAATATAGTTGTGTATTTTTGCTGAAATATGTGTGTGGGGGTCTGATCTGTCTTAGCATAGGTAGCCATATTGGCTTAAAAACCTGGGGCCTATTTTTCAAGTATTTCAATTGTGAAAGGAACTGACAAATCTTGCATTCTACTAACTGAGGCTGTAAGAACCATAATCACCTCTATGTCATGAATTTGGTAGAAATGCAAATATAATTATAAAGCACTTTCAATAAAAGCACAGCAACAGACTTAATTCTATGCTATTTCCTTTTCATCTTTCATATTTCTTAATCAAATGAAACATTTCTCAGTGAAGAAAAACTACATGCAATGATAGCCAGCTACTTTGCTGCATGATGTATGAGATTTACATGACTAGGATTATCAAAAAGTGTCAAGAGCTTTTCAAACTTTTTCTTTTGCTCCCTCCCACACAATTTTGCTAAATATAGAGATCATTTAAATAAATGAAGTTTGTCCTTCAACAAACAAATCATTTTGTAGTCCCTTAAGCAATTTAGAGAAGGAAAAAAATAACTAAAATGACTAAGATTTCTCTTTGAATCCAATATTTCTCTTAGCTGGCTTTCCATTTACTTTTATAATAAATTTCCTGAAGAAATTATATATATATATATATATATATATATATATATATATATATATATATATATATATATATATATATATATATATACATATATATATATATATATATATACATAATATATATATATATATATATATATATATATATGTATATATATATATACTATAAAAAAAGGACAGAGAAAAATGAGGTAGTTTGTTGAAATTCTTGTTCATCTATCAGGAGAGATGGTCGGGAGAGAATTGAGACTTTTGACCAGCACCGTCATCACCACGAGAAGCATAAACAGAGGAGTACCTTAGTTAAGAAAATTTCATAGTAAAATTTAAAGAACACTCATTTAGGAAGACTCAAAAACACATCTTTACTCTGATTCTTTTATCTATGTTGTCTGAAGAATATCTAACTATCTATATACCTATACCTATATCTCTATCTCTATCTCTATTTCTATCTATCTATATTCTCTCTCCAGACTCCATTTTCTCACTTGGACTAGACCACCCCTAAACTTTTTGCCAGCTCTCATTGCATAGTCTTATAACTTACATTTCATTTAAATAACATCATATATTTAGGGTTCAAAGAATCATAGAATCCTAGAAGTAGAATGAATCTTAGAGATCATCTACTCTTTTGTTAAACAGCATTTAAAATCCATTTACAAAATATTAGCCTCATAACATTATATTTTGGAAATTGAAGAGACTTATAGGTAATCTTATTCACCCCTTTTATTTCATGAAAAAAAAAAAACAAGAGCCCAAGAAATTTATTTGATTTACAAGAGGGAAACATAGACATTATTAAAACTCAGTTACCATTTTCTTTAAGTAACGAGTTAGAATTTGTTGTAAGGCATGCCAGTGTACAGCATATGTTTTATATTGGAAGCCAGTTGTGTATAATGTTAACAACCATCCCCACCGACACACACACACTTTTCCTTTCCCCATACATAAATTTTCTTTCTTCATCTTTAAAATGGTAGTGTCTTTAGTTAGTCTTGATTAATCATTTTTAAGCTGGTCCTCTTCCCACTGACTCCTTTTCCCTCATCCTTTATCCTTCACAATTGTGCTCATTAGTAACTTTTTCTGGCTATTCAATTATAGTTCAAAAGTCCCATCTCCCTTAATACCTCTTCTTTTTTCTTTTTTTTAAATTTTATTAAAGCTTTTTATTTACAAAACATATGCATGGGTAATTTTCCAACATTGATCCTTGTAAAACTTTCTGTTCCATTTTTCCCCTCCTTCCCCTCACTCCCTCCCCTAGATGGCTGATAGTCCAATACATGTTAAATATTTTATGATATTTGTTAAATCCAATACATATTTATATAGTTATCTTGCTATGCAAGAAAAATGCCTCTTTTCAATGATGGGATCATTCATCAGTGTCATCTCCTCCTAAAAGAGAAATAAGGCTTCCATGTCACCCTCTTTTCAATTTTCTTTTCTTGCCCATTTTTTGTATTTTCTTCCTCCTACTCCACATGAATTAATTTTTCTTCATTCATTGCTAACTGTAAACTTGTCCAAAGAACAGTAAGTCCTCTATTCTATCCTTCTCTTCACTCTCCCACTTCCATGTGTCCTCTAATTTGTTCCCACAAGGAAAAAAACAAGACAAAAACAAACAAACAAACAAAAAACAATATAGGAAAGGTGCTGCAAGCTTCTTTTCATAACATTCCAGGCCAGTCTCCTCATCATTATCTCCTCCTAAGTTTTGCCTTTACCACTGTCTCCGTATGTATATTTAGGAAAAAAAAAAGTTTCTTATTGATCTCTTTGTTGTCTCTCTGGGACTGACTTTGTTATGGTCATTTGCTCTTCCAGCATTTCTTTTGTTTGAGATGTAGAAAAAGCAAGTAATTTCTTTAGGTTTGGTATTGTTTCCTAAAATGTTTAGAATGCTTTTTAAAAATTACTGACATCTTTTTTTTTTCTTTTTCATTTATATGTAGTTTAAATTGCTAGGGCAGGTCACCCTGGGCTATACCTTAAGTTCCAATGCCATTTGGAACAAATTATTCTACTCCCTTCTGCAAATCAGGTGAGTTCAAAATAGCTTTGTTTTATTCAAATTTCTTCTCCTTGTATTTGAAGATGTCTTATGGTTGATTATAAAATTTATTATTATTTTTTTCTCTTTACTGACCCCTTCAGGTTATACTTCAAGGGACATTTTGACTTCTGTGTTCTGAAGTTCTTAGAAGGTTATTTTTTTAAATATCATTTCTTGGATTATGGTGTTCATGTTGTCTCTTGTTCCTCTTGGTTTCCTATAATTCTTATTATATATAATCTATATTTCTATAATACTGATGCTTCTATATATCATTCATTCAATATGAATTGATTATAATTAATAACAATAAATATGTTTTGCATGAATAGCAACAATGTTTTCTCTTAAAACTATCATTTTTACTTCTCTTCTTCTAGATTGTCCTTTACTTTTATGTATTTGAATTCCCAATGAGTTGTCTTCTCTTTTCTTTAGTGAAATTTGTGTTCATGAATTCAACTTATTTTATTTTAATTTTCTCTCAATTATTTCTTCTATGTAGGCCACACTTCCTGTTCTCATAATTATCATATCTCTTTTAAACCACACAAATGAAGATTGTTTCATTTGTCCCCCAAGTTATATATTATATACGTGATATATATAGATTTTTGCCTCATCAAAGGATGAATCATCCCTGTCCCAAGGATTTAGTCATAAATAACTGAACTTGTATAATGGAAGCCAAACTTAATTATGCTATAAGTGGTTTCCTCTAATGATTTGACTTTGTTTGCCCAAGAAAGGTATTTGTGTCCATAGAGCAAAATAACTCAATTAAAAACTCAACTGGACATATACAAAAAGAAGTAAGAAATATAATGAAGAAAATAATTCATTGAAAATCAGAACTGAACGAATAGAAATGAATGATTCATTGAGACATCAAGAATCAGTGAAACAGGGATGGAGCCAAGATGGTGGAGAAGGCACACACGACTTTCTAAGCTCCTCTCTTACCCTCACAACCAACATTATATTCAGCCTCAAAAATTGCACTTGACTGCTAAAATTCATAAAGATTAGAAGTACAATGACTCACCAGCCAAAGATAATCTGGAATTTCACCAGAAAAGGTTTGTCCTGAGGAGCCAGGGAGAAGATCAGCATAGGCAGGTAGAGCACTAGAGGCTAACATATTGCGCAGACTGGGCGGGAGTGTGTACAAATCCCAAACCGGAAGTGACAGCACAGATCACAACACAAGCTTGCAACCCCAACCTGCAGTACTGGGCTTTTCCTTGGGGCAGTTGCAAACCTGAACAGCAGGGGGTCACAGCCCTGGGCAGCCTCTAAACTGCACAGTGAGGGGCTCAGCCTGGGGTAATAGAACTTTCACAGAGCGATTTGCTTCGGGGCAGAGACACTTCCTGTATGAGCTAGGCTATTCACAGGTCAGCTGCTAATACCCACAGCCCCACAGGGGACTTTGACTTCAGGTAGTGACACTTTCACTACTTACTCTGTAGCCATAGGGCAGTCATTAAACCACACAGCATGGTTCTTTACTGGGCATTTCCATAACCTCAGCTGTGCGGAATCACTTCCGGTTGGGGGAGGAGGAACCTTTGCCCAGAGCACTCCCAAAAAAATTCCATAGAACAAAACAATTCACTTAAAAACGCAAGTGGACAATTAGAAACAGATATAAAAAAAGTGAGTGAAGAAAATACTTTATTGAAAATCAGAATCGAACAAATGGAATTGAATGATTAGAGGAGACAACAAGAATCAGTCAAGCAAAACCAAAAAAAAAAAAAAAAAAAATCAAACAATGGAAAAAAAGCCAAATACCTACTTGGGAAAACAACAGACCTGGTAAATAGATCCAGGAGAGACAATCTGAGAATTAATGGACTCCCCAAAAAATATGATGAAAAAAGAGCCTGGACACTATTTTCCAGGAAATTATGAAAGAGAACTGCCCAGAAGTCATAGAAACAGAGGGTAAAATAGACATTGAAAGAATTAATCGATCACCTACTGAACCAGATCCTAAAATCAAAACACCAAGAAATATAGGGGCCAAATGCCAGAACACTCAGATAAAGGAAAAAAAAATTGCAAGCAGCTAGGAAAAAACAATTCAAATATAGTGGAGCCACAATAAGGATTACCCAGGATCTAGATGTGTGCACACTAAAGTCTCAAAGGGCCTGGAATATGATATTCCAAAAAGCTAAGGAACTTGGTATGCAACCAAAAATAACTTACCTGGTCAGAATGAGCATCTTTTTCCAGGGAAGAAGATGCACATTTAATGAATAAGTGAATTTCACCTATTTTTGATGAAAAAAGCAGAACTTAACAAAAAGTTTGATCTACAAATATATAACTGAAGATAAACCTAAAAAAAAAAAAATAAATCTTGGGAACCATATTTCTGCTACAAAGATGTATAAAGAAAACATCTATACCTTGTTCTACAAACTAGAGGTGGAAAGGACATTGTAGAGAAAAAGGGTAAAGTCGGGGTATTACATCTCATGAAGCGGCAAAGGAAACCTATTATATCTGAGAGAAAGAATGGAAGGGGATGAATATAATGGGTATCTTACTGCTTAAAGAGAAAAAAATTTAGACATATTCAATTTATGGTGAAACTTCTTCCACCTCATTGAAAAAATGGGAAGGGAAAAGTGAAAAGGGAAGGAATAAGCTAAGCAGAAAGAAATACGGAAACTGTGTGGAAAAGAGTAAGATGGGGAAGGAACTCTAAGACTGGGGGAGGACTACTAAAAATGGAGAGCTGTGAGAAGCAAGTGGTGCTCACAAGTTTAATACTGAGGAGTGGCGTAAGGGGGAAAGAAGGGAGAAAAGCATAAACAGGGGTTAACAAGTTGGCAAGGAATACAGAATTGGTCATTTTAACCATAAATATGAACAGGGTAAACTCCCCCATAAAGAGGAAGAGGTTAGCAGAATGGATTAAAAGCCAGAATTCTACAATATGTTCTTCACAGTAAACATACCTGAAGCAGGGAGATACATATAGCATAAAGGTAAAAGGCTGGAGCAGAGGGTAGCCATCCTGATCTCAGATCAAGCAAAAGCAAAAATAGATCTAATTAAAAGAGATAAGGAAGGGCACTATATCTTGCTAAAGGGTAGCATAGATAAGGAAGCAATATCAATATTAAACATATATGCACCAAGTGGTGTAGCATCTACATTCTTAAAAGAGAAAATAAGAGAGCTGCAAGAAGAAATAGACAGCAAAATTATAATAGTGGGACATCTCATCCTTGCACTCTCAGAATTAGATAAATCAAACCACAAAATAAGAAAGAAGTCAAAGAGGTAAATAGCATACTAGAAAAGTTAGATATGATAGATTTCTAGAGAAAACTAAATGGAGACAGAAAGGAGTATACTTTCTTCTTAGCAGTTCATGGAACCTATGTAAAAACTGACCATATATTAGGACACAAAAACCTCAAACTCAAATGCAGTAATGCAGAAATAGTAAAGGCATCCTTTTCAAACCACAATTCAATGAAAATTACATTCAACAAAAAGCCAGGGGAAAATAGACAAAAAATAATTGGAAACTAAATAATCTCATAATAAAGAATGATTGGGTGAAACAGCAAATCATAGACATAATTAATAACTTCACCCAAGAAAACAATAATGAGACATCATACAAAATGTGTGGGATACAGCCAAAATGGTAATAAGGGGAAATTTCATATCTCTAGAGGTCTACTTGCATAAAATATAGAAAGAGAAGAGAATGGGGCTTGCAACTAAAAATGCTAGAAAAGACCAAATTAAAAAACCCCAGTCAAACACTAAAATTGAAATTCTAAAAATAAAAGATCAATAAAGATCAATAAAATTGAAAGTAACAAAAAAACAAATATTGAATTAATTAATAAAACTGAGAGTTGGTTCTATGAAAAAACCAACAAAATAGACAAACCCTTAGTAAATCTGATTAAAAAAAGAAAGAGGAAAATCAAATTGTTAGTCTTAAAAATGAAAAGGGAGAACTTGCCACTAACGAAGAGGAAATTAGAGCAATAATTAGGAGTTACTTTGCCCAACTTTATGCCAATAAATTCAACAAGTTAAATGAATCAAGAATACCTTCAAAAATATAACTTGCCCAGACTAACAGAGGAAGAAGTAAATATCCTAAACAGTCCCATCTAAGAAAAAATCCCCAGGACCAGATGGATTTACATGTGAATTCTACCAAACATTTAAAGAACAATTAACTCCAATGCTATATAAACTATTTGAAAAAATGGGGATTGAAGGAGTCCTACCAAACTCCTTTTATGACACAGACATGGTACTGATACCTAAACCAGGTACGTTGAAAACAGAGAAAGAAAATTATAAACCAATCTCCCTAATGAACAATTTATGCTAAAATCTTAAATAAGATATTAGCAAAAAGATTACAGAAAATCATCCCCAGGATATGACCAAGTAGGATTTATACAAGGAATGCAGGGCCGGTTCAATATTAGGAAAACTATTAGTATAATTGATTATATCAATAACCAAATTAACAAAAACCATGTGATCATCTCAATAGATGCAGAAAAAGCATTGGATAAAATCCAACATCGATTCCTAATAAAAACACTTGAGAGGATGGGAATAAATGGCCTTTTCCTTAACATAATCAGGAGTACATATTTAAAAGCATCAGTAAGCATCATATGCAATGGGGAAAAACTGCAACCTTTCCCAGTAAGATCTGAAGTGAAGCAAGGTTGTCCACTATCACCACTATTATTCAATATTATTATTAGAAACACTAGCCTTGGCAATAAGAGTCAAGAAAGGCACTAAATGAATTAAAGTAGGCAATGAGGAAACCAAATTATCACTCTTTGCAGATGATATGATGGTATCCTTAGAGAACCCCTGAGACTCTACTCAAAAGCTATTAGGAAATAATTCATAAATTTAGCAAAGTTGCTGGATAAAAAATAAATCCCCACAAATCCTCAGCATTTTTATACATCACCAACAATATCCAACAGTAAGAGATACAAAGAGAAATTCCATTTAAAATAACTGTTAATAGCATAAAATACTTGGGAATCTATCTACTAAAGGAAAGTCAGGAATTATATGAGCAAAATTACAAAAAAACTTTCCACACAAATAAAGTCAGATTTGAATAATTGGAAAAATATTAAGTGTTCTTGGAGAGGCCCGACCGAATATGATAAACAAGACAATACTCCCTAAACTAATCTATTTATTTAGTGCTATACCGATCAGACTTCCAAGAAAATATTTTAATGATCTAGAAAAAATAACAACAAAATTCATATGGAAGAAGAAAAAATGGAGAATTTCAAGGGAATTAATGAAAAAAAAAAATCAAATGATGGTGGTCTAGCTATACCTGATCTAAAATTATATTATAAAGCAGCAGTCACCAAAACCATTTGGTACTGGCTAAGAAATAGATTAGTTCATCAGTGAAATAGGTTAGGTTCACAAGACAGAATAGTCAACTATAGCAATCTAGTGTTTGACAAACCCAAAGATCCTAACTTTTGGGATAAGAATTCAGTATTTGATAAAAACTGCTGGGATAACTGGAAATTAGGATGGCAGAAATTAGGCATGGACCCACACTTAACACCGTATACCAAGATAACATCAAAATAGGTGCATTATTTAGGCAAAAAGAATGAGATTATAAATAAATTAGAGGAACATAGGATAGTTTATGTCTCAGACTTGTGGAGGGGAAGAAATTTGTGACCAAAGATGAACTTGAGACCATTATTGATCACTAAATAGAAAATTTTGATTATATCAAATTAAAAAGCCTTTGTACATACAAAACTAATGCAAACAAGATTAGAAGGGAAGCAACAAACTGGGAAAACATCTTCACAGTTAAAGGTTCTGATAAAGGCTTCATTTACAAAATATATAGAGAATTTATTCTAATTCATAAGATATCAAGCCATTCTCCAATTGATAAATGGTCAAAGGATATGAACAGACAAATTTTAGATGATGAAATTGAAACTATTTCCACTCATATGAAAGACTGTTCCAAATCACTATTGATCAGGGAAATGCAAATTAAGACAACTCTGAGATACCACTACACACCTGTCAGATTGGCTAAGATGACAGAAGAAAATAATGATGAATGTAGGAGGAGATGCGGGAAAACTGGGACACTGATGCATTGTTGTTATAGTTGTGAATGAATCCAACCATTCTGGAGAGCAATTTGGAATTATGCCCAAAAGGTTATCAAATTGTGCATAATGTCCTTTGATCCAGCAGTTCTATTACTGGGCTTAAACCCCAAAGAGATACTAAAGAAGGGAAAGGGACCTGTATGTGCCAAAATGTTCGTGTTAGCCCTGTTTGTAGTAGCTAGAAACTGGAAAATGAATGGATAGGAGAATTGGAGAATGGTTGGGTAAATTGTGGTATATGAATGTTATGGAATATTATTGTTCTGTAAGAAATGACCAGCAGGATGAATACAGAGAGATTTGGAGAGACTTACATGAACTGATTCTAAGTGAAATAAGCAGAATCAGGAGATCATTATATACTTCAACAATGATACT
This sequence comes from Antechinus flavipes, assembly GCF_016432865.1. Classification (NCBI taxonomy): domain Eukaryota; kingdom Metazoa; phylum Chordata; class Mammalia; order Dasyuromorphia; family Dasyuridae; genus Antechinus; species Antechinus flavipes. The sequence continues at coordinate 197,354,665 of NC_067399.1, forward strand.
GTATGAGGATGTATTCTGAAAGAAGTGGATTTCTTTGACAAATAGATTATCTAACTCAGTTTCTATTGATCAAGGATGGACAGAAGCAGTTACACCCAAAGAAAGAACACTGGGAAATGAATGTAAACTATTTACATTTTTTTTCCTGGGTTATTTCTACCTTCTGAATCCAATTCTCCCTGTGCAACAAGAGAACTGTTTGGTTCTGCACACATATGTTGTATCTAGGATATATTGCGACATATTTAACATATATAGGACTGCTTGCCATCTAGGGGAGGGGATGGAGGGAGAGAGGGGAAAAATTGGAACATGTAATGACCGCGTATTTAAAATCAGCCGGAGTCAGGAATTCAGGTTAAGGGAAAAATCTCTATTCTCCCCAATTGTAATTCCCTTCTGCCATCAGGTTGCTTCCTGGGTGGTTGACTGTGTAATCCCCTTCTCCCATCATATGGCTTTCTGGCTGATTGGTCATGTCTGGATACTGGACTTCTAGGCCCTCCCTGGGTGCACCATTGGCTGCCATCATGCCCCAAGTGTTTTTTGCCTTGGGCCCTGGGGCTGGGCCCCTCATCCCGTTTCCCTGAATCTGTCTGCATTTTGAGGCCCAATGGAAGACTCTGTTGCATTTTGGACATTGGGGTTTGGGGTCTTGTTCTCCCACCTTGTTTTCCCATTCTATCTCTATACCAACATTGAGCTTTCAGATGCCCTACTTTTCCACACTGAAAGCATCTACGAGTCTCTCTGGAAGTCCCTTGCCAAGAGGGACTCTGTCTTCCCATGTTTGGATTTTGGGAAGTCTGCACCATAGCCTGGGTATAAAAGGCATCTGTGCCCACTGTGGCACAGCATCTTATGATCTCCTCTAAAGGAGCATCCTTGCTCAGTCCTAGTATAATTCTTCTGCAAACTTCATTTGCATTTTCCTTACCAAGTTGCCTTATCAAAATGTCTGTTATTGAATTTTCTCCATTTGTTCTTGTGATAGCTGTCTGCAAACGTCCCACAAAGTCAGCAAAGGGTTCATTTGGCCCTTGTGTTATTTTTGTGAAGGCCCCCCCCCTTGTCGTCTTTATTGTGGAGGGAAGCCCACGCTTTGATAGCATTAGCAGCAATTTGCTCATATGCTGCTACAGAATAATTAATTTGTGCTGTGACATTTGCATAAGGACTGACACCTGTAAGTAGGTCATAGGTGATTGCAGCATGAACTCCACTTTGACTATTTTGTTGGGCTTGTATCCTACAGAGCTCACTATATTCAGAAAGCCACAAGTAGTTTTGTACAGGTTCTAGGCATATTTTTGCTATAGATTTCCAGTCATCAGGGGTCAAGATTTCAAAAGACAAATTTTGTAATAGCATCTTAACATAAGCTGATGTAGCCCCATAAAGAGTGCAAGCTTTTTTCAGGTCTTTGAGGATATCTATATCAAAAGGAAAGTATCTTCTACTTTCTTGACCTGAAGAATTAAACTGTTGAATAACTGGAAAAATGTGGTGTTGGATTTCCAATACATTTCTCCCTTCTTCTTTGGCCTTAATTAGTCCCTTTTGCAATCTACTCAAAGGAGCAACTGGACGCTGGGGGGAAGGTGCTGGATGCTGGGGGGGAGGTGCTGGTGCTGTCACTGCCCCCCCCACTACCCCTCCTCCCTCCATCCCGGAGGGTGGAGTTGATGGAGGAGAGTCAATTACCTGCTCCTCAGGTAGGGCTGAAGCTGCCTCAGATTCACCCTGCCCTTGAGCCTCACTTAAGTCTTCATGCCCTGTGGGGATATGGCCATTAATCTGTTCTTTGTCTTCCTCCTTTATCTCAGGCTTCCGCATTTGGCCATTCTTAGAGTTTTTTCCTTTTCTCCTAAAACTAGTACGGTATTTTAAGGCCAACTGTATCTTATTGTATAAATAGAATGCCTGGAAGGGAACTGACTGAGGGTATTTAATGTTATAATCAGAGAGCTGTTGACCAACCAATGCCCAGTTACCCAGAGAGATTTGCTCTTCCTCTAAGAACCCAGGGGAGGTGCGTTTTAATATACCCAGAAGTTTAGCTGCGTGTTCCCAAGATACAACTAGCCCTTCCTCTTCTATCAGGTCATGCAGGCTTTTTATAGCACCACTCCTGGGTGGGGCAGGGGTTGGGGGGTTTGGGGTGGGGGATGGAGAATCTTTACCTAGGATCTGTCCCATTTCAGCCAAAAAGTTACTGCTTTCGTCTTTAAGAAAATAAGTTCCCTGTTTGTCTTATACTCACCTAAGTTCCTGGTCACTGGAGACTTCTTCAGTGAAAGTAGGGTCCTTGGTTCCCACGCTTGGGCGCCAAATGTAATGACCGCGTATTTAAAATCAGCCGGAGTCAGGAATTCAGGTTAAGGGAAAAACTTCAATATTTATTGAAGTGAAGAGGTGAATAAAGATTGCAATAGCAAATATGGGCAGCTGCGACAGGAAGCCAGCTAAGAGAGAGAGACATGAGCCGAGCCGACCGTGGCAATGGCAATCCCAAAAGTCTCTCCTACCCTTCCTTTTCCACTCCCCTGCTTCCACCCACCAAAATCATCATTTCCTATACAACACATCAGGACTTGCACAAATAGTGGGTGGGGGCCATTCTTTCTCCAAGCTTATATATTAATAGAGTATGGTCCAATTACTATTTAGCCTCATGTGCTTGGGACCTCAATGCATCAACTCAAGCCTCAGCCCATTACAGGAACAGAAGTGAGTGCAAGGGATAATGTTGTAAAAAAAATTACCCTGGCATGGGTTCTGTCAATAAAGTTATTATAATAAAACAATGAATAAATAAAAAAGAGAATGAACTGGGCATGCTACTAAAAAGCTAGAAAAAGAAGAAATTAAAAATCCCCAATTAAACACCAAATTTGAAATTATGAAAATAAATGAGGAGGTTAAGAAAATTTAAAGAAAGAAAACTGTTGAAATAATAAAGAAAATAAAAGTTGTGTTTATGGAAAAAAATAACAAAATAAGCTTTTAGTTAATTTGATTAGAAAAATGAAAGAAGAATTTCAATTTAATATTTCAAAAATAAAAAGAATGACCTTTCCCCAATAAAGAGCAAATTAGAGCAATAATAAGGAGCTATATTTCCCAACTGTATGCCAATAAATCTGATAATCTAATTGAAATGGATGAAGACTTAGCAAATTTTGGATTGCCCAGATTAACAGAGGTGTAATGAAATTACTTAAATTTTACTATTTTAGAAAAAGAGAAATTGAAAAGCTATTAATCAGCTCCCTAAGAAAAATCTGCAGGGTCAGATGAATTTACAAGTGAATTCTACCGAACAATTAAAGAACAATTAATTTTAATACTATCCAAATTATTTGGATAAATAGGGAAGCAAGGAATCCAAACAAATTCCTTTTGTGATACAGATAAGCTGCTGATACTTAAATCAGTAAGAGCCAAAACAAAGAAAGAAGATTATAGACCAATTTATTTAATGAGTATTGATACAAAAATATTAAATAAAATAATATCAAAGTGATTACAGCAAGTTATCACTAGAATAAACCATCATAACCAAGTAGAATTTATACTAGAAATGCAAAGCTGCTTCAATATTAGGAAAACTATTAGCTTAATTGACTTTATCAATAAACAAACTAATAAAAATCATATATTTATCTCAATAGATCTGGAAAAAGAATATGACAACAGCCAATACCCATTCTTATTTAAAACATTGGATAGCATGCTTTCCATTGTTTTAAAAAAGAAGGGGTGTTGGCTTTTGTCATTATTCTAGTGATAATCTGGCCTAAATAAATTTAATTATTAAGTGCCACAGCAATCAACTTTCCAAGAAATTATTTTACAAAGAGAGAAATAATAATACCAAAATTCATCTAGAAGAACAAATGGTCAAGAATTTCAATGGAATTAATGAAAAAAAAAAATCAAATGAAGATAGCCTAACTGTACCAGACTTAAAACTATTATAAAGCACTGGAGATCAATATAATTTGGTACTGACAAAGAAACAGAGTAGTTGATCAGATTCACAAGACACACTAATCAATAATTATAGTAATCTAATAGTTGAAAAACCCAAAGCCCCTGCCTTTTGGGATAAGAACATACTCTCTGACAAAAATTCCTGGGCAAATTGGAAATTTGTATGGCAGAAAATAGGTACTGACCCACATTTGGCATCATATAACAAGATAAATTGGAAATGGGTACATGATCTAGAGAAAAAAGAGTGATAATATAAGCAAATTAGAAGAACAATGATGGGTAAACTACCTCTGAAATCTGTGAAAAAGGATGGAATTTGTGGCCAAAGAAGAACTTTATGTAATGCAAAATGAATAAGTTTGATTATATTAAGTCAGAAAGGTTTTGTACAAACAAAACCAATGCAGACAATATTAGAAGCAAGGAGAAAACTGAGAAAAAAATTATATCCAAGTGTTCTAATAAAGGCCTCATTTCTAAAACAGGCAGAGAATTGATTCAAATTTATAGGTATTCACCAATCAATAAATATTTAAAGGCTATAAACAGATAATTTTTAGATGACAAAAACAAAAGCATTTCTAGTCATATGAGAATATGCTATAAATCACTATTGATCACAGTGATGCAAATTAAGATAACTCTGAGGTATCACTGCAGACCTCTCAGATGGACTTAAATGACAGGAAAAGATAATGATGAATGTTGGAAGGAGTGTGGGAAACCCAGGACCTAATACATTATTGATTGAGTTGTAAACTGACCTAACCATTCTGGAGAATAAAATGGAACCATTACCAAATGCTAGCAAACTCTGCTTATCCTTTGATCCATCAGTGTCTCTACTGGGCTTTTATTCCAAAGAGATCAGAAAGGAGAGAAAAGGATCCACATGTCCAAAAATGTTTGTAGCTCACCTTTTTGTAATGGCAAGGAACTGGAAACTAAGTGGATGCCCATCTATTGGAGAATGGCTGAAAAAAAGTTATGATATATGAATATTCTGGAATATTATTGTTCTCTAAGAAAGATGATTTCAGAAAGGCCTGGAGAGACTTACTTGAACTGATGATAAGTGAAATGAGCAGAATCAAGAGAAAATTGTACACAACAACAAGATTTTACAATAATTAATTCTGATGGATATGGCTCTTTTCAACAGTGAGGTTATTCAGGTCAGTTCCAATTGTCTTATGTTGTAGAGAGCCATTTCTACTCAGAGAGAGGATGGTGGAAACTGAGTGTGAAGCACAATATAGTATTTTTACCTTTTTGTTGTTTTTTTCTTTTTTGCTTGCTTTTTTATTTTATTTCTCTCTTTTTTTCCTTTTTGATCTGATTTTTCTTGAGCAGCATGATAATTGTGGAAATATGTATAGAAGAATTGCACATATTTAACACATATTGAATTTCTTGCTGCCTGGGAGAGATAGTTGTGGTAAGGGATAAAGGAAAATAAAATGGAACACAGGGTTTTGCAAGGGTAAATCATGATCTTTCTATATATTTTTCAAAATATAAAGCTATCATTAAAAATAAAAAAAGAAACTTCAAAAAAACCAAAGACAATGAGTATTCTGCAACTTTCTAAATTGTCTTGTGTCCTCCTGGCAGATATCTTTTTGCTGTGAAGCATAGTGCTAAAGAGCTGTCTATTGGGACCGCACAAAGTTCCTGTACTTTGATGTTGGGTTCTCTTTCTTGGAAAAGAGAAGGTATGGTTAGTGTAGTCTTGCATGTCAGACCATTGTAATTTTGTGGCTAGGAATATAGTAGGTGATGGAGAAGGGTAATCTCATGTTAGGCACCAGAGCATAATTTTGTTGTACTGTTTGTTTTGTTTTTATTTTTTGCAATATTTGAGGTTTCTGATGTCCTTGACTATATGTGCTTTATTTTTGGAGAAGTTTGAGACTTTGTGAAGATCAAAGGTATCTAGTCTTCTACCTTTTTGATAAAGTGACCTTATTGTTTATTTTCTTTTTTTAAAACAACATTATGACTTCCGGCCAAGATGGCGGAGAGGAAGCACACTGCTGTGTAACCTCCATGTTTTTCTCTCACTATCCATTTCATTTCATGCCTCTGAATTAATGCTCGACTGAAAAAAAACATACAATTACTTACCAAGAGAAACCATCCTTGAGACTCGTCAAGAAAGGTCTGTTTTTGCGCGAGGGCGGGGACGGTATTTAAATCAGAAGCAGTCTGCGGGCAGCAGCTGCAGCGAGAGCACAGATAGCAGCTCAGAGCCGAGTAGAGCAGAGAGGGGGTGGGGCGTGATCGCAGCCGTCTCTGCGGGGAGAGCTTTGCTACAGGATTAGATACTTTGCTCCGGCAGCAAGTAAGCAGCCCAGCAGAGAAGCTAAAAACACCGAGGGTGAAGAATACAACCCCGAACAGCTGGAGTCTCTCGGGACCTGGCCACACCTCCCCCACAGTGTCTCAGAGCGCAGGCGCCATAGCACAGTAGGACCTGTGCCTCACGAATGCCCTGCCCCTCCCCCAAAGAAAGCAGCCTCCACTCAAGGGTTTTTTTTTCTTCTGTTTCTTTGATAGTTTGTCTTTGATTATTAGACAGAATGAGCAAGAAGCTGAAAAAGAATTTAACCCTTGACAGCTTCTATACAGATAAAGAGCAGACTCCAAATCCTGAGGAGACTAAAAACAAACAGTCCCCAGGTGAATCCCCAAAGGAGATCATATGTTCCTCAGCACAGATGAATCTCATGGAGGAAATTAAAAAGGCTCTCACAAGGGAGCTAGAAGAAAAATGGGGAAAGGAGAGGGAGGCTTTGCAAAAGGAGAGGGAGACTTGGCAAAAGCAGAGTGAGGCTCTGCAAAAGGAGAGGGAGTCTTGGCAAAAGAGCCTGGAGAAGTCAGTTAAAGAGAGAGTGTATAAAGAAACCAAATCCTTGAAAAATAGGATTGGTGAACTGGAAAACAAAATTGGCGAAATGGAAAAAAATTCCACAGACCAAAAGAACTCAATTGGACAATTAGAAAAAGATCTTAAAAAAGTGAGTGAAGAAAATACCTCACTGAAAATCAGGGTCGAACAATTGGAATTGAATGACTCGAGGAGACAAGAAGAATCAGTCAAGCAAATCCAAAAAAATCAAACAATGGAAAAGAATGTGAAATACCTTCTGGGGAAGACGACAGACCTGGAAAACAGATCCAGGAGAGACAACTTGAGAATCATCGGACTTCCAGAAAAGTATGATGAAAAAAAGAGCCTGGACACTATTTTCCAGGAAATTATCAAAGAGAACTGCCCAGAAGTCATAGAAACAGAAGGTAAAATAGACATTGAAAGAATTCATCGATCCCCTACTGAAAGGGATCCTAAAATCAAAACACCAAGGAATATAGTGGCCAAATGCCAGAACCCTCAGGCAAAGGAAAAAATACTGCAAGCGGCTAGAAAAACCCAATTCAAGTATCAAGGAACCACAATAAGGATCACCCAGGATCTGGCAGCATCCACATTAAAGGATCGAAGGGCCTGGAATATGATATTCCGAAAGGCTAAGGAACTTGGTATGCAACCAAAAATAACTTACCCAGCAAGATTGAGCATCTTTTTCCAGGGAAGAAGATGGACATTCAATGAAGTAAGCGAATTTCATCTATTTCTGATGAAAAAGCCAGAACTTAACAAAAAATTTGATCTACAAGCACAGAACTCAAGAGAAATCTAAAAAGGTAAAGATTAATCTTGGGAACTATATTTCGGCTATAAAGATGTATAAAGAATACATGTATACCTTGTTCTAGAAACTAGAAGTGGAAAGGACATTGTACCAGAAAAAAGGGAAAGTGGGGGTACTACATTTCAAGAAGAGGCAAAGAAAACCTAGTATATCTGAGAGAAAGAATGGAGAGGGATGAATATAGTGAGTATTTTACTGCTTTCAGAATTGGCATTAAGAGAAGAATTTTAGACATATTCAATCTATGGTGAAACTTCTCCCACCTCATTGAAAAGTGAGAAGGGAAAAGTGAAAAGGGAAGGAATAAGCTAAGTGGAAGGGAATACAGTAACTGGGAGGGAAAGGGGTGTTAGGGGGAGGAACTCTAAGGGGGGGAGGGATACTAAAAAAGGGAGGGCTGTGAGAAGCAAGTGGTGCTCACAAGCTTAATACTGGGAAGGGGGGTAAGGGAGTAAGAAGGGAGAAAGGCATAAACCGGGGTTAACAAGATGGAAAGTAATACAGAATTGGTCATTTTAACCATAAATGTGAACGGGGTAAACTCCTCTATAAAGAGGAAGCGGTTAGCAGAATGGATTAAAAGCCAGAATCCTACAATATGTTGTTTACAGGAAACACACCTGAAGCGGGGTGATACATGCAGGTTAAAGGTAAAAGGTTGGAGCAAAACCTACTATGCTTCAGGTGAAGCCAAAAAAGCAGGGGTAGCCATCCTGATCTCAGATCAAGCTAAAGCAAAAATTGATCTAATCAAAAGAGATAAGGAAGGGCACTATATCTTGCTAAAGGGTGGAATGAATAATGAAGAAGTATCTATATTAAACATATATGCACCAAGTAGTGTAGCATCTAAATTCTTAAAAGAGAAATTAAGAGAGCTGCAAGAAGAAATAGACAGTAAAACTATAATAGTGGGAGATCTCAACCTTGCACTCTCAGAATTAGATAAATCAAACCACAAAATAAATAAGAAAGAATTCAAAGAGATAAATAGAATACTAGAAAAATTAGATATGATAGATCTCTGGAGAAAATGTAATGGGGACAGAAAGGAGTACACCTTCTTTTCAGCAGTTCATGGAACTTATACAAAAATTGACCATATATTAGGACATAAAAACCTCAAACTCAAATGCAGTAAGGCAGAAATAGTGAATGCATCCTTTTCAGACCATGATGCATTGAAAATTACATTCCATAAAAAGCCACAGGAAAGTAGACCAAAAAATAATTGGAAACTAAATAATCTCATACTAAAGAATGATTGGGTGAAACAGCAAATTATAGACATAATTAATAACTTCATCCAAGAAAACGATAATAATGAGACATCATACCAAAATGTATGGGATGCAGCCAAAGCGGTAATAAGGGGAAATCTCATATCTCTAGAGGCCTATTTGTATAAAACAGAGAAAGAGAAGGTCAATGAATTGGGCTTGCAACTAAAAATGCTAGAAAAGGAACAAATTAAAAACCCCCAGTCAAACACTAAACTTGAAATTCAAAAAATGAAAGGAGAGATCAATAAAGTAAAAAAACTATTGAATTAATTAATAAAACTAAGAGTTGGTTCTATGAAAAAACCAACAAAATAGACAAACCCTTAGTAAATCTGATTAAAAAAAGGAAAGAGGAAAATCAAATTGTTAGTCTTAAAAATGAAAAGGGAGAACTCACCACTAACGAAGAGGAAATTAGAGCAATAATTAAGAGTTACTTTGCCCAACTTTACGCCTATAAATTCGACAACTTAAATGAAATAGAAGAATACCTTCAAAAATATAACTTGCCTAAACTAACAGAGGAAGAAGTAAATATCCTAAACACTCCTATCTCAGAAAAAGAAATAGAACAAACTATCAATCAACTCCCTAAGAAAAAAACCCCAGGACCAGATGGATTTACATCTGAATTCTATCAAACATTTAAAGATCAATTAACTCCAATGCTAAATAAACTATTTGAAGAAGTAGGGATTGAAGGAGTCCTACCAAACTCCTTTTATGACACAGATATGGTACTGATACCTAAACCAGGTAGGCTGAAAACAGAGAAAGAAAATTATAGACCAATCTCCCTAATGAATATTGATGCTAAAATCTTAAATAAAATATTAGCAAAAAGATTACAGAAAATCATCCCCAGGATAATACACTATGACCAAGTAGGATTTATACCAGGAATGCAGGGCTGGTTCAATATTAGGAAAACTATTAACATAATTGACTATATCAACAACCAAACAAACAAAAACCATATGATCATCTCAATAGATGCAGAAAAAGCATTTGATAAAATCCAACAGCCATTCCTAATAAAAACACTTGAGAGCATAGGGATAAAAGGACTTTTCCTTAAAATAGTTAGGAGCATATATTTTAAACCTTCAGTAAGCATCATATGCAATGGGGAAAAACTGGAACCTTTCCCAGTAAGATCTGGAGTAAAACAAGGTTGCCCACTATCACCATTATTATTCAATATTGTATTAGAAACACTAGCCTCTGCAATAAGAGTCGAGAAAGAGATTAAAGGATTTAGAGTTGGCAATGAGGAAACCAAACTATCACTCTTTGCAGATGATATGATGATATACCTAGAAAACCCCAGAGATTCTACTAAAAAGCTATTAGAAATAATTCATAATTTTAGCAAAGTAGCAGGATACAAAATAAATCCCCATAAATCCTCAGCATTCTTATACACCACCAATAAAATCCAAGAGCAAGAGATACAAAGAGAAATTCCATTCAAAATAACTGTTGATAGCATAAAATATTTGGGAATCTACCTACCAAAGGAAAGTCAGGAATTATATGAGCACAATTACAAAAAAGTTTTCACACAAATAAAGTCAGACTTAAATAATTGGAAAAATATTAAGTGCTCTTGGATAGGCCAAGTGAATATAATAAAGATGACAATACTCCCTAAACTAATCTATTTATTTAGTGCTATACCAATCAGACTTCCAAGAAAATATTTTAATGATTTAGAAAAAATAACAACAAAATTCATATGGAACAATAAAAAGTCGAGAATCTCAAGGGAATTAATGAAAAAAAAAATCAAATGAAGGTGGTCTAGCTGTACCTGATCTAAAATTATATTATAAAGCAGCAGTCACCAAAACCATTTGGTATTGGCTTAGAAATAGATTAGTTGATCAGTGGAAAAGGTTAGGTTCACAAGACAGAATAGTCAACTATAGCAATCTAGTGTTTGACAAACCCAAAGATTCTAAATTTTGGGATAAGTTTTCATTATTTGATAAAAACTGCTGGGATAACTGGAAATTAGTATGGCAGAAATTAGGCAAGGACCCACACTTAACACCACATACCAAGATAAGATCAAAATGGGTCCATGATCTAGGCATAAAGAATGAGATTATAAATAAATTAGAGGATCATAGGATAGTTTATCTCTCAGACTTGTGGAGGAGAAAGAAATTTGTGACCAAAGATGAACTAGAGACCATTACCAATCACAAAATAGAAAATTTTGATTATATCAAATTAAAAAGCCTTTGTACAAACAGAACGAATGCAAACAAGATTAGTAGGGAAGCAACAAACTGGGAAAACATCTTTACAATTAAAGGTTCTGATAAAGGCCTCATTTCCAAAATATATAGAGAACTGACTCAAATTGATAAAAAATCAAGCCATTCTCCAATTGATAAATGGTCAAAGGATATGAACAGACAATTTTCATATGAAGAAATTGAAACTATTACCACTCACATGAAAGAGTGTTCCAAATCACTATTGATCAGAGAAATGCAAATTAAGACAACTCTGAGATATCACTACACACCTGTCAGATTGGCTAAGATGACAGGAAAAAATAATGATGAATGTTGGAGGGGATGCGGGAAAACGGGGACACTGATGCATTGTTGGTGGAGTTGTGAACGAATCCAGCCATTCTGTAGAGCAATCTGGAATTATGCCCAAAAAGTTATCAAACTGTGCATATCCTTTGATCCAGCAGTGTTTCTATTGGGCTTATACCCCAAAGAGATACTAAAAAAGGGAAAGGGACCTGTATGTGCCAAAATGTTTGTAGCAGCCCTGTTTGTAGTGGCTAGAAACTGGAAAATGAATGGATGCCCATCAATTGGAGAATGGCTGGGTAAATTGTGGTATATGAATGTTATGGAATATTATTGCTCTGTAAGGAATGACCAGCAGGATGAATACAGAGAGGCTTGGAGAGACCTACATGGACTCATGCTAAGTGAGATGAGCAGAACCAGGAGATCATTATACACTTCGGCAACGATATTGTATGAGGATGTATTCTGATGGAAGTGGATTTCTCTGACAAAGAGACTTAACTGAGTTTCATTGGATAAATGATGGACAGAAACAGCTACACCCAAAGAAGGAATACTGGGAAATGAATGTGAACTATTTGATTTTTGATTTTCTTCCCGAGTTATTTTTACCTTCTGAATCCAATTCTCCCTGTGCAGTGGGAGAACTGTTCGGTTCTGCAAATATGTATTGTATCTAGGATATACTGCAACATATTTAACATACATAGGACTGCTTGCCATCTTGGGGGGGGGAGGGGAGAGGGAGGGGAAAAAAAACGAAACATGTGATTGCAAGGGATAATGCTGTGTAAAAATTATCCTGACATGGATTCTGTCAATACAAAGTTATTATTAAATAAAATTAAATTAAAAAAAAAAAAACAACATTATAATACCACAATTGGCTCCTTGAAAAGCCAAGATAGGATGCAATGTAATGCTGGAGAAACTGAGCAAGACAGAGATTAGAAAACAATTTAATAATTTATTAAATGGAGAGATATACTGGGACCAAATGGATCCATGGTTGATCCCAGAGCTGAATGAGACTATCGTCTCAAAGAATCCAGCCCTGAGTATCGGGTCAGCAAGATTTTGATAGGATAACAAGAACAATGACATAATGGGGGAGGTACCTGGATGGGGATAATGGGAGGAGGCACCTAGGATGACACAATGGAGGGAGGTACTGGAGAGGTTACTGATATTCTAATGATGTCTAAACTGCATAGACCTTTATCCTGTCAAACATTAAGAAGGAGTGATTATAGCCTAAAGATATAAAACCTTTATCTCATCAAACCTTAAGGGGGAAAGGTTATAACCTGAGGCAGAGTAACTAAACAGGACAATTGGAGAAATTGGGTCAGGACATTAAAAGGGAACTATGGCATTACAGAATGAGTTTTGTTAAGAAGTATTGTGGTGTAGTGGGAAAAGCATTGGATTTAAATTCAGAAGGTCTCAATTTTAATAACAGCTCTGGTACTTCAATAGGTTTAATGTACTTTCTTAAAACATCACTGATATGGGCTGAATGTTGGGGATTTAAGAAAAGTCCCTTTCACCAATGAACTTATATTTCTCCCAACCAAAATAAAATATGCAGAGATAAATATCAAATATGTGAAAGTAGAATAAAACTGTAAGGTAATAATAATATTGTAAATAATTGTAAAAAATTATAAAAAGCCTCATGTAGTTGATGAATGCTGACCTATGCTTTGAAGGAAGCATAACATTCATTTGCATTACAATCTTGGTTATGTTAATAAACTTCTCTAAGCTTCAGTTTCCTTATCTATTAATGAGAAGTGGTAACAGCATATAGAAATGTTCTTCATCTGTCAATTCATAACATCAAATGATCTAGAATCACTGATAGTAGTATAGTCCCCAACCTGCTTCCAATTTGGCCTTGATAATACAAAAGGGAACAGAGTGACAGGATTGCCACTTCGAGGCTCCTCCATTATATTGACCTTCTACCCTTTAAATATTTAAATCAGAATCCCTGGAAACCAAGTTTATTTAAATTTCTCTTGAGGTCTCCTTACTACATTCCAGAGTTATCTTTAAGGAATTTTCACTAACCTTCTTTTGCTGAATAATTTGCCATTTATTTCCTAATTGTTAAATGATATTCAGGTCACAGTGCTCTTCAAAGCTTCAAATTTAAAGTGGAGTCTTAGGTTTATCTAGCCCTATTTCTTCCTTCTGCTGTCATACTAGCTACCTGATATCATTCTAGACTTAGGAGAAATGCATTCTTATTCTCAAAATCATACTTTTACCAGCTGATAGGACCTGCTTTTTTTCTTTTAAGTTCCATTCCATAACTTATTTGAAAGAGTGATATGGGCCTCCTGGGTATGATAAAATCTGGAAATTATTATTCAAACATTTTATTATACTAGAATTGTTCATGTCAGTGCAATTCAACAACAATGACAATAACAACAAAAATGTGTGAAGTACTTCTTAGACATTAAGCCCTAGAGTTGGCACTAGTGAGATACAGAGATGAAAATCTAAACCATTCTTGTCTTCTGAACATGGTGCATATGTATGTATGTATGTACCTTATGATGTAAGGGTACATAAGACACAAACAGATTTAAGTAGGATATAGCATAAACAAAGAATGTGAGACTGTCAGGAAACATCTAGCATACAACCTCTTACTTCAGAGATGAGGAAAAAAATCAAGCAATATATTAATCACTTATAAAATGTAGAATAAGTGAAGGTGAAATCTATAAGGGTTGAGGGAAATGATGTAAGATAATTGATTTTAGCCAAGTTAATTAAGGCATCATTGAGAATATATCAAATATAACTTTATAAAGGTAACACCATGAAGGGAAATAATTTCATGAGACAGATATATAAATGAATTAAAATCATAATAATAAATAGCATTTAATACATGATGCTAAGCTTTGAGGAGACAAAATAAGTATACAACTCAGACTCTGCAATCATTTATGTGCTAGCTGAAAGAATTAACAGAAAGAAACTAGCATTAAGAAAAAGAAGTGGAAATAGGAAGATGTCATGCCCTTGTGAAGGCCATAAATTTGATTATAAATAAAGAAAGATAATTTGACAGAGCACAAATCAGAACCCAGATTTTAAGGAAGAAAAATACAAATTCCACAGATGTGTATTGGCACAGATGTGAAACAGAATGTAGTCCACACATAGAATGTGATCTTTTCAAATACACAATGATAAAAGGAAAAAAAAAGATTGGCTAAAAACTTTAACTAAATAAAGAATTCTAATTCACTTGACATATTCTGCATTTTCAGGAAGGCAGAATATCTGAATAATATAAACTTCATTGATAGAACATATATACCTGGGTCATAGATCAGTCATTAAGCTCTTAACCCACAAATGGCCATGAAAATGCTTTTCATTCTATTAAATTGCCAATATGGATTGGTCCTGTTAGACTTTTTCTTTGCTTCTATTTTAATATAGATAAACAGAATTGTATTTTGCTTGAGACTGGAGATTATATTCTCATTTAAGGGTGAATACAGTCACAGCTGGGCCTTTATAATTGTAAGACATTTAAAATGCCTCGTTATTAAAACTGGATTGTTTTGGATGGTAACTTTATTCAGTTGAGACAATTATGTGTTCTCTGTGATTCAAATCAATGATTTCAGGCAGTAGTTGATTATTTCAGCTTAATTTGTTGGGACTTTTTTTTTTTTACATTTTTAGACAGATGTTTGATATCGGAGACTGAAATTTAATTTTAATTTTCTTGTGGGGAAATTTCATGTGATTATATTGCTTTTGCTTTTAGAAATGTAATGTACCTTGTAGTCATATTGAGACTCAGACATTAGTTTAAATAATATTCATTTACTGACACTATTGATTCACTGAATCAAAGTATTCCCATGAACCTGCAGTAGTGATGGAATCATTCATATAGGGATTTGGTGCTTACATCCATTGTGGGAGTTGGTTATGACATCTGTCAATTATAAAATTGATATTATTGGATGATGCTATTCTTAAATCTGGTTTACTTGGGAAACTACTGGTTTTTCATACAAGTTTCTTTTAGAAGAGAGTTTTGAGGAACATATTGATATGGACAATTTTAAAAATGAAGCATATTACCACTCAAAGCAGGTAGAAATGACCCAAACTAATCTTTACAGGTAACACAAATGCAGAGTATACAAAATGATGAAATATGTGCCAAGGAAACAAGTTATGTTCACATGAATTAAAATAATTTTAAGAGGTTTTTTTTTTCATCAGAGGCCATTTAGTTCAATCTCCTCATATATTGTTGTTGCAAATAGAGACAAGATATAGAGCATAAGAAAGCGAATTTGGAGTTAGAATGACACATATTCAAATTCTACATACAACACATAAGTTGTATGACACTTGGGAAGTCACTTAACTCATTTGTGCTTAACTCTAAAGAGTCTTTCTTCATCAGTGAAATGATGGGATAGAATTTAATGACCTCTAAAGTCCTTTCTATCTGTATAAGGATAATGTCCCAAGGATCAGAGAAGTTAAAGTACTTCTAATAGTGCAATGAGGAAAGTAAGAAAGAAGAGAGAGTGAGAGCAGAGTAGAGAAAAGAGAACTCTTGGATTCATTCTTAATGTTCCCTCCTGTAATTGCCTAAGAAATTCAATAATTTGACAGTAACAGACTGTTACTGTCTTAGGCCTGCCCCAGCTTTGAAGTTATTTTACCAAATCAGCACAGCCTGTGTCAACCTGCACCAGGCAAAAACCCAGAAGTAATCAATGGCCACAACAACCTAAAATCCATCAGAGTATGATTTTTTTTTTTTTTTTTGACAATCTACTACTAAGGAGTGCAGTGTGTCAAAAAAAAGAAACAAACAAACAAAAAAAACTGAAAAGCCTCAATGAAATCCAGAGATTTAACAGACCAACCAATATTCTGGCTTTCCAGTCCTTTGGTTTTAGATCAGGAGCAAATCTTGTTTACAAAAATTTAGTGTCATCACAACTTCTCAAGGCTCTGAGGAAGGGTAATACCATGGAATTTTTTTTCTCAAGAGGTGACCCCACTCATTTACTAGATGAAAAGTAAAGCCCCTTAATAATCAAAGGAGTAGTCCAATTAGTAATGAATTATATCTAAAATAGTGCAGTGTCTTGGAGTCATCTTATATGTGACTGGGTTGAAGTAATATAGAAAATTAATATATAGTAAATATAAATAAATATTTAGTAGAAAATAAAATATAATAAAAGGGAATAAGTGTTGCAGTATAGTGACAGAGCAATTTTGGGAGGAATGCATACTTTTTTAATTATTTGAGGTCATTCTCAATGAGAAAATAAATCTCCTTATAGCAATGTATCCCTGATATGAAACTTCTAGTTAAATATAGTGTTTATTTATCTAGAGTACATAAAATTATATATATATTCATATATACATACACACACATATACACATATGTGTAGTGTCCTTTCTAGAGCCCCCAAATTGGGGTGCCAAGATATACTATGCTTTCTAGAGCCCTCATGCTAGGGTGCCAAAATATACTGTCTGGACTAGCTCTCTGGTGGATCTTGGGACTAGCCTGAGTCCTTGGTCTTAGGGGAGGAGGGAAGAAGGCAGGAGATCCACCAGTCTGGGACCTTATTTCAAGTCCTCTTAGCCTTTAAATATCTTAGTATGATCACATCCTTAGCACACTAAGCATGTGCCAACTAGAGAACGATTACATCACCATATCACACTGAGCAAGTGCTAACTATAGTAGCATTACATCACCACAGCACACAAGTGCTAACTATAAGCACCCTGCTATTGATATGTAAATTCCTCCTTACTCTAAGTATCCCTTGCTGCAAGTAGAACACAGGTGGTCAAGCCCTCCTTGACTTCTCAGAAAGGGTGAGAGCTCGTAAGGGAGATGGGGAGCCAAACCAGACACTGTCAGCAAATTTCCTCTCTGCTAAAGAGTCTTATACCTTACCCAGAGTTTCCACTATCTGTGTCCCTCTACACATATGCATACTTTTTCTGCATAACTATTTCAGAATGATTATTTACCATTGTGATCCTATTCATTATGTTCTAAATATTTAAAAAAAAAAGATTTGTCTAAAAAGGGGTCCAAATTCTCTAATAGAATGTTAAAGAAGTCTATTAAATACACAAGATTGGTTGAGAAATCTTATGTGGGAGAGTGGTTTATGATGTTGGAAAGCTAAGTGATTTGATTAACATAATATAATGAGTACCTATCAGAAATGACCTTTGAATCTATATCGTCATAATTCTACAGCACACTTTCAATCCATTTCTGTATGTTGTCTTTATATTTTCGAAACGTGACTGTGTGATTTTGAGACACAAACTGACTAGCCCATGAAAAGAAGAAGAAACAAACGATCAAAGGTGAGGAGAATATAATTGTGGCTTAGTCTGAGGAAGAATTATCTAACAGAGTAGTTCAAACCTTGAATAATCTTTTTTTATGATGTAGTGAATATATTTGCTGTCTCTGGAAGGGTTTTAATAGGGAATTAGTGGATACTTCCAAAATGTATTTTTAATTCATGTAGAGATTGTTCAAAATGGTACTTCCATTCCCTTAAATTTTGGAATCTGGTGATTCTGAAAGATCTATAATTTTGTAGTCACCAAGAATTCTGTTTGTCTTGGGATGGTGGTGAAGCAAACACTATGCAAAGATACCTCTTGTCCATAGAACTAAACAATGTATTAATTTCTTTTGCTCTGTTTTTCTGGGATTACTGAATAGTATTATAAAGTTGAAAAACTCTTAGTTACTGAGTCACCAGAAAAAAAAAAGGATTAGATAGTTTTAAAGGTACATTCTGTTGTGATCTAGTTCAGATGGATCTGAATCGGTCCCTGTTCGGGTGCCAAAATGTGGTGAGCTTTTTCTTCTCAAAACGCCGCCAGGTGATAGAGGCCTATCTCTCTGCTTGGTTCCAAGAGCTCTCTCTGAATGTCTCTAAATCCAAAGGTTCTGTCCTTCAGCCTCTGCCTCTGCTTTCTTCAGCCTCCAGCCAGCTCCACTCTTCATGTCATTCCGGTGAAATCTCGACTTGTAGCTTCTTCACTCTGAAGTACTTCCTCGACTGGCCCATTGAAGCTCTATTTATGCTCAAGAGAGGGATTGTGGGTTTTCTCCCATAGGGCTCTCTGGCCCAAAGAGCTTCAAGGGAGGTGTGAACTCATTGAACTCCAATGAGTAAAGGTGTGAACACAAGCCTTGTATTAATTAGTTCTACTTAGTACCTTGTTTCAGGTTCTACCCAAAACATCTTCTTGTAAGATTAGATCAACTCTAATTAGTTAGCAGTTAGTAAGGATTCCAACATCTCCCCCTTTCTTTTGTTAGATGAAAACACCAAAGGAAATAGGAAATCTAATCAGATTAGTGGGTTTCTGAAGGGGTACACATAAATCCATCAATATGGGCCAGAACTTTGTAACCGATATACATGGTATACATAAATCCATCAATATGGGAGGCATTATACATAATTTACATAAGCACATAGCAATATAACACAGGCTAGTAGTAATGTAACAACATGAATCAACCTGAAAATTTACACATGTCCATAAGTCCTAGAAATAGTCCATAAGCAATCCATTGTCCATTAGTTCATGTGCCAGGAATCTAATAATTTTTGTAAGCTCTGAAGTACTGCAAAAGATCTCATCAACAATTTTTCATCTCAGGGAACCCAATGATTCTTGCTGATTTTTAAAGAACTAAAACAGTTTCATCTTGTGTTAGGAAATCCAATGATTCCTGAAGCTTTTAAAAGTCTTTTTAACAGTCTCATAGTCAGCCATCTGATTATTTCTCCATCTGTGGAAATATAAGCAGATCCTCTTCCCCAAGCAGTTAATCTAATTCCCTTCTATTTACCAAATTTGGGGTTTCTCCTCATCATCTGGTAATTACATTGGAGTTGTTTGCATTGGATATTGTCTTGTTGTCTTAAAAGGCCTGTATTCTTCCCAACTATAATCCTGATTGTTTTTCTGTTGGTTGATGACATCAGAGTTCTGAATTTCTAAAGTCTCTCTGGGTGTAACCTCAGCTGCTATCATGCCCCACCTGTCCTTTGATTGATACTTTGGAGCTGGGCCTTGCCTCTCATTCTTCTGGGTCAATATACATTTAGAGGCCCAGTGAAAGCCTCGGTTACATTTTGGACATGAGGTTTTGGGTTTTCTCTCACCCTGTCTTCTCACTCTATCTCCATATCTACATTGAGCTCTTAAATGTCCAACTTTTCCACAATGAAAACATCGACGAGTTTCTCTAGAATTCCTCTGCCAAGAAGGACCTTGTCTTTCCATGTTCATCATAGTCTGGGCATAATAAGCATTTGTGCCCACTGTGGCACAGCGTCTAATGATCTCCTCCAAAGGAGCATCTTTGTCTAGCCCCCATATAATTCTTTTGCAAACCTCATTGGCATTTTCCTTAGCCAAATGTCTAGTCATTATTTCTGTTGCTGTATTATCTCCAATGGTTCTTATTATAGCTGTTTGTAAACGTCCCACAAAATCTGCAAAAGGTTCATTAGGACCTTGCTCTATTTTTGTGAAAGCATTATTTCCATCTTTCTGTCCAGGGAGAGAATTCCAAGCTTTCATTGCAGCCTTAGAAATTTGCTCATACACTGTTATGGGATAATAAATTTGTTCTGAACTCTCTGCATACTGACCTTGACCAGCTAGTTGGTCAAAAGTGATTTGTCCTGTTTGCCTATTGTGTTGGGTTTGAATCCTACATAATTCATGAAACTCTGAAAGCCACAATAAATTTTGTCCTGGTTCTAGACATGTTTTAGCGATGGATTTCCAGTCATTCAGGATTAAGATTTCATAAGACAAATTATCCAGGAACATCTTCACATAAGATGATGTAGCCCCATAAAGAGTGCAACCCTTTTCCAAATCTTTAATTTTTTCCAAATTAAAAGGAGTGTATCTTCTCCCTTTTTGACCTGAGGAGTTGAGCTCTTCAATCACAGGATATGCATTTATAAAATCAGATATATCTTCTCCTTCATTTTTTGCTTTAATTAATGCCTTTTCTAATCTTGTGAAATTCTGCTTTACAGGAGAAGTTGACTGTGTTTCTGTCTCTCTCCCTCCCCCTTGTTCCACCCATGAAGGGTTAATTGCGGGGGGAGGGTCATGAGATGGGGAATCACCTAATTCCTCCTGCTGTGAAGTATCATACTCAGAATTGTAATTAACTCCATTCTCATCTGATTCGTCCTCCTTTTCACCTAGTAAAGTTGGCACTTCTTCCTCCTGTACTTTCCTTTTCATCATTCTATCACTTAAATAACTTCTTATAGCCAATTGTATTACATTATATGTATTAATTATTGAGTTAGGCCCATTTTTATCATAGAATTGACAAAGATCCTCTCCAACCAATTTCCATTCATTTAGATCTAATTCCTTATCAAGAGAGAAACAAGGACATATGTCCTTTACAGTTTGTAAAAGTTCAGTGATTTGCCGTAAACTTATAATTAAACCTTGGCTTTCCATAACTTTGACAATGCTCTCTAAACATTTTCCTTGAACAGAAACAGGCTGTTTTCTAAATATCTGTCCCATCTTAACTGAAATTCTACTTTAACTCTTCTAACAAAATTTCTTTGTTGCACTCACCCTAATTTCTGGGTTGAAGAGTCTTTTCCACTGGATCAGGATCAGAGGCTTGTTTTTACTCTTCCTCCCTTTTCCTGACCATGAGTTCAGGATCAATAGCCTTTTTTCACAGCTCCTTCATTTTCCCCTAAGTTCCCTAAGGAAGAAAAGAAAACTTAAAGGACCACCTAAAAACATTCCTGAGAGGCAGTTTAGCTGTTCTTAGCTTCTGTTCGATTTCCTCACATGAATTTAGGAGTCTTATCTATTTGCAATATTCAGTGGACAGGTAATAACAGGAAAAAAAGGGAAAACTCTGGAGAGTAGTATTGTCTACATGGATAGATTTCCCCAATATCTTAAGTTTGCCTTGTATTTATTATTTATGAATAGTTCCTTTCCTTCCTTTCTATCAGGAAACCCATCTTTAGTGCAGGAGGAAGAATTTTTGGTAGAGGATAAGTAGCAAGTAAACCCTGAGCTTTTAATCTCCAAGGAGTAGAAAGCCTTGATTTATATTTCTTATTCACATTGTAAGCATTTTTCAAACAAATAAAAATTTCAAGTGGACTCTAGTACTCATCTCTGAAATAACTTTTAAACCTTTTCTTTGGGTCTTCACTTAAACAACATTTTCTTTCCTTCATTTTCTTTGAGAAGCTTCTAAATAGTTTCTCCCTCCTGTTCTAAAGTAGCTCCAAATTTTACCCACTAATCTTTAAAAGATAAAGAATAGGAAGAAAAGTTCAACCTCAGAAAAGAAGAATTGAGATTACTTGGTAGAAGATAGGCAGCAAGTAAACCCCGAGCTTTTAATTTCTAAGCTGCAGAAAACCTTCATTTATATTTCTTAAATCAAATTGTAAGCACTTTCCAAATACAAATTCCAAAAGGTTGTGATCTAGTTCAGATGGATCTGAATCGGTCCCTGTTCGGGCGCCAAAATGTGGTGAGCTTTTTCTTCTCAAAACGCCGCCAGGTGATAGAGGCCTATCTCTCTGCTTGGTTCCAAGAGCTCTCTCTGAATGTCTCTAAATCCAAAGGTTCTGTCCTTCAGCCTCTGCCTCTGCTTTCTTCAGCCTCCAGCCAGCTCCACTCTTCATGTCATTCCGGTGAAATCTCGACTTGTAGCTTCTTCACTCTGAAGTACTTCCTCGACTGGCCCATTGAAGCTCTATTTATGCTCAAGAGAGGGATTGTGGGTTTTCTCCCATAGTGCTCTCTGGCCCAAAGAGCTTCAAGGGAGGTGTGAACTCATTGAACTCCAATGAGTAAAGGTGTGAACACAAGCCTTGTATTAATTAGTTCTACTTAGTACCTTGTTTCAGGTTCTACCCAAAACATC
The DNA here is from genome assembly GCF_016432865.1 of Antechinus flavipes. Classification (NCBI taxonomy): domain Eukaryota; kingdom Metazoa; phylum Chordata; class Mammalia; order Dasyuromorphia; family Dasyuridae; genus Antechinus; species Antechinus flavipes. The sequence continues at coordinate 197,377,247 of NC_067399.1, forward strand.
TTCTTGTAAGATTAGATCAACTCTAATTAGTTAGCAGTTAGTAAGGATTCCAACAACATTCCAGTTAAATTCAGAACACAAACTGAGCAGAGGAAACATCTTTTCAACTATATTCTTCATGTTCCTATTAAAGACTGAATCAGTCTTTAAATAGGGAACTGATCATCACCATTCTTCAACCTGGACACTCTGAGCATATTTATTCAAAAAAAGTATTTAAAACTGTTTTGTATGATGATTCATATGATGATTGCTCAAAGGAACTGGAAATGTTTTGCCCAAAGAAGAAGATATGGTAAATGTTTTCAGGTATTGAAATAAATTCCATGAAGTTAGGTCCATTATTGCTTGTTTTTACTGTTGATCCAGAAGTTCAAGAGAGAACTAGACCAAACAAGTAAGATCAAAAGGGATTAATGATGACATTGATAATGATCATAATATAATTGTTATTATTAGTGTTTCTTTTTATATTAAAGATTAAGTCTAAGAGTATCATAGGGGATCTTAGATTTAGATATCAAAGGAACATCAGAGGACTTCTAGTCTAACCTCTTATTTTACAAATGAGAAAACTAATGTCTGGCACTTTCCAGTGTCTGTCTCTGGAAGGGTTTTTTTTTTTTTTTTTTAATAACTTTTTATTGATAGAACGCATGCCAGGGTAATTTTTTACAGCATTATCCCTTGCACTCACTTCTGTTCCGATTTTTTCCCTCCCTCCCTTCACCCTCTCCCCCAGATGGCAAGCAGTCCTTTACATGTTGAATAGGTTACAGTATATCCTAGATACAATATATGTGTGCAGAACTGAACAGTTTTCTTGTTGCACAGGGAGAATTGAATTCAGAAGGTATAAATAACCCAGGAAGAAAAACAAAAATGCAAGCAGTTTATATTCATTTCCCAGTGTTCTTTCTTTGGGTGTAGCTGCTTCTGTCCATCTTTGATCAATTAAAGCTCTCTTTATCAAAGAGATCCACTTTCTGGAAGGGTTTTAATAGGGAATTAGTGAGTACTTCCAAAATGTATTTTTAATTCATGTAGAGATTGTTCAAAATGGTACTTTCATTCCTTTAAATTTTGGAATCTGGTGATTCTGAAAGATCTAGAATTTTGTAGTCACCAAGAATTCTGTTTGTGTGAGACTTATCCAGTGTCACAGAGGTAGTAAAGATATGAGGGATTTGAGTCGAAGTGTTTTAACTCCAGAGCCTATGTTCTTTCCACTATTCTTCTTTTCAATAATCAATTTAATTCAGTAAAGTTACTAAATTGTTTACCATGAAAATAGGAAACCTTGCAAGATTCTGACCATAGTGAAGATAAAACAAGATACATTCTTTGTTCACAAAGAACACAGTATTGTAAATGGGTGGAAAGATTAAGTGAATGCAAAAATAAATATAAAATTAGTAAATGATTAAATATATATGAGAGAATAAATGGAGAAGTAAATGGTATGATGGAGGGATCAGAAAAACTCTCATGATAGAGGTGGCAGCTGAGTCAGGCCTTCAAGAGGATTACCTCATATGACAATATGGATGAATTGATAAATTTGAGCTGGAAATCAAATTTTAGCAAGGGAATTGACAAACTGTAGAAAATGTAGTATTTATTAGGATAATATAAATCATATAAAGTGATCAAAAGTAAATACATTTGCACTTGGAAAGGAGCCAGTAGGATTATTTATTCCTGCCCTCTCATTTTCCAGAAGACTAAATTGAAGACTAGTTTAAATTTGTGAAAAACAATACACAAAAATGAAGAATCAAGATTCAAACATTTATCTAGATTAAGTGTTTTCTTCACTCCTCCCATGCTCTTTGAAAGAACTATGGTGTGATCAATATTCTGTCCAGACAATCCTCATTCTAGATACAGATGACTCTCTCTATTAGAAATCTCTTGGAATTGGCCTGAATCACCTCATTGCATAAAAGACCCATGTCCATCAGAATCAATTATCTTATAATCTTGTTGTTACTATTTAAAATGTTCTCCTGCTTCTACTCACTTCACTTAGAATCAGATCACATAAGTCTCTCCAGGTCTCTCTGAAATTATCCTGATTGTTTCTTATAGAAAATTAACATCCATAACATTCATTTAACATAATTTAGTCAGCCATTCTCCAACTAATGGCCATCCACTCAGTTTCTAGTTCCTTGACATTACACAAACATTTTTGCACACGTGGATTCTTTGCCCTTTTTTATGAGCAGAACCAGGAGATCATTGTACACATCAATGTTATATGACGATCAATTCTGATGAACATGGCTCGTTCCAGTAATTAGATGATTGATGCAAATTCTAATGATCTTGTGATGAAGACAGCCATCTAACCCAGAGAGAGTACTGTAGGAACTGTATGTGGATCACAACATAACATTATCACTCTTTTTGTTATTCGCTTGCATTCTGTTTTCTTACTCATTTATTTTCTTTTTAAATCTGATTTCTCTTGGCAGTAAGAGAATTGTATAAATATGTTCATACATATTTGATTTAACATATATTTTAACATGTTTAACATATATTAAATTGCTTGCTATCTGGGGAAAGTGGGGTGAAGGAGGAAAAAATCTGAAACACAAAGCTATGCAAGGGTCAATGTTGTCAAATTATCCATGCATATGTTTTGAAAATAAAAAAGCTTTATTAAAAAATCTGTTCCTTATTTTCTGCCCTTTCTATATTTGTTCTGAGACTTCAGCTCTCCCTACCTGATTTTTCTGATATAGAAAATGCAAGGCTTTGCAATCCTCAAAGATTCTTTGACATATCTGAATAGTGTCACCAGAAGACCATGATGATTAATTAGAGTAGAGCATGATTGGCAGCAAGTGAATTTTTTTAATGAATATAAATTTTGCATAATACAAGAAAGAAGAATTATTACATTTTTCATGTAAATTATAATTTTTTCTCATGGAAAATACTTGCCAGTTTAGATGAGTTCTTTCTGGTTTACTATTAGCCAATGTTTTGATGGAGTAGCCAAAAATAATTTTAAAATAACATTGTGTAGAATGGAAGATATTATAAATTATTCAGTTTTTCAAACATGTATTAAGTATGTATTATTCTGATTTCCAGGTACTAGGAAATAAGAGGTAGTCACAGATCATAATATAAACTAATTCATTAGAACTGACCAAAATAACTCTGCTGTTTAAAAGAGCCATGTTCACCAGAACTGATCATTACATAACCTTTTTGTTACTGTGTACTATGTTCTCCTTGGTTCTACTCACTTCACTTAGCATCAGTGCATGTAAATCTCTCCAGGCCTCTCTGAAATTATTCTGCTGAAAGTTTCTTATAAAAGAATAACATTCCATATATTACGGTTCTATAAGAAACGATCAGGAGGATAATTTTAAAAAGGCCTGGAGAGACTTACATGCACTGATGCTAAGTGAAATGAGCAGAACTAAGAGATCATTTTACACAACAACATCAATATTATATGATGACCAATTCTGATAAACATGACTTTACAACAATGAGATGACTGATGCCAGTTCCAATGATTTTGTGATGAGGAGAGCCATCTACACTCAAGAAAGGACTGTGCGAAATGAGTGTGGATCAGCATTCTCACTCTTTTTGTTGTTGTTTGCTTGCATTTTGTTTTCTTACTAATTTACTTCTTTTTTAAATCTGATTTCTCTTGTGCAGCTAAAGGATTGTACAAATATGTTTATACATATTTGATTTAACATATATTTTAACATGTTTAGCATATATTGAATTGTTTGCCATCTAGGGGAGAAGATAGGAGGAAGGAGAAGAAAATCTGAAACACAAGGCTATGCAAGAGTCAATATTGTCTTTCATTTCTTGTCTTCATTTCTTTCTTCAGTCATTTCTTAAAATGAAATTATTGATTGTGTCTATAATTTTTTGTTTCACTCACTTATTCTTTAAAACCAGATTATTTAGTTCCCAATGAAGTTTTCATATCTTTTCCCCTGGCACTTTATTGCATGCAATTTCATTCCATCATGATCTGAAAGAGATTCACTTACTACTTTTTTTTTTTTTTCTTTCAGCATTTCATTGTGCAGTTTTGAGTGAGCAAATATATAAGACCCACACACACACACTGGTATAGTTTTGTTGTCTAATTCTTCTTACATGGCTCTTAACTTCTGAATAAGAAATCTCCTTATTAGTAATAAGTTCATTTCAAATCATTGTAAGGACGTGACTTTCCCCATATGAACCTAATTCCCATGTAAACCATGAGAACCCAATCGAGGAAGGACATGACTCCCCCTGTGAGGACTTGACTACTCTCTCACCCCAAGAGCATATATTTTAACTCCTTCTCCTATGAAAACCTGACCGTTCCTTGACCCATAAGAACATATATTTCAACTCTTTCCTTTTTAATTATAAGACAGGAATGTACCACCGGTGTTTTAGCTCCAATTATATGATTCCAGGAACTCGCCACTCCTTGGAACTGTTGCTGTTGATAAGGACTGGCCCCCTTATCAATGCAACATTTGATTATAACCACCTGGAGCCCTAGTTGGTGCATCCTTGTCTTAGATGAGGTCTTCATTTGGCCCAAAGCCTTCTTTGTTTGGACCCCTATAAAAAGTGGGCAAAGCATTCTCCACTTTGAAGCCTCACCTATGGAGATGACTATCTGCCTAGGACTTTCCTGATCGAGACTCACAGACTGAAATATCGGGGCCTTCCCAGCCGTCCAATTAGAGTTGAAGCTCCCTCGATCGTACTGAGTAATGTATTCTCTCTCTTTCTCTGCTATTCTAATCATAATCCTTATTATTCTTTGCCTCTTGTGTATTATTTGCTGTATGTGTTGTTATTGCAAGCATTCTATCCCGTGCATTGTATAATTAAATTTTACCTTTACTTTAACTGAGCCTGAGAGCGTCATTTATAAAAGCGGATTCGAACTTCTCTTAAAAATCATATAACATTAATAGAACAACTTCTCTAAGAATTTGAATGCTATACCACATAATACCACAATATGTTTAGTATTAATATTACTTGATTATCTATGTTAATGATGCTTTAATTTCATGGAGTTGAAAATTTTCAGGAGGGTGAAAAGTTTAGTTAAAACACCATAATTTCCTCCTTGGAAATTATAATTGACAGTGACATCAACTCAAAATTTATGAATATGTTTTCAGTAAGGACCTTGTTGCTTTTAAACACTAAAACTTAAGATCCACAGTGGAGTGGGGACATACTTCATAATTCCAGTGCAGAAAAGCATGCTGACGATCATGTCACTAAGAGTATCTCTGAAAAGAGTTGCAAAAAAGCCTTGAAGTTTGGGATAATGCACACTCCACCCTGGAATGAGAGTCCTACTTTAACAAAGACAATAAAAGCCAAGTAAAAGGCTGGGAAAATGAGTAAACAATAATTTTTTAAAAAGATTCTTGGTATAGAAAGTTATTATGGTAACAAGGAAGGCCAAAATATATATATTCAGGAGATGATAACAAAGTCAAAGCTCCTACATTCAAAGCCTCCAATAAAAATATAAATTTATCTCAGACCTTAAAAGAATTCAAAAGGGATTTTGAAAGCAACATAATTAGAGGAAAAACTGAGGTGATAATTTAGAATGGTACAAAAGGAAATACAAAAACTAATTAGGAGAAAAATGTCTTAAAAGGAAACTTGGTCAATTGGAAAAGGTCATAATAAAACTCACAGGGGAAAATACTTCTTGAAAATTAGAACTGAATTTCAGAAAAGCCTGGAGAGACTTACATGAACTGATATTGAGTGAAATGGGCAGGGCCAAGAGATCATTATATACTTCAACAATAATACTATGTGGACTACTTGCCATCTAGGGGAGGGGATGGAGGGAGGGAGGGGAAAAATCAGAACAGAAGCAAGTGCAAGGGATAGTGTTGTAAAAAAATTACCCTGGCATGGATTCTGTGAATATAAAGTTATTATAAAATTAAATTAAATTAAATTAAAAAAAAACAATAATGCTATATGGTAATCAATTCTGATGAATATGACCATCTTCAGCAATGAGATGAACCAAATCAGTTCCAATGGAGCAGTAATGAACTGAACCAGCTACACCCAGCGAAAAAACTCTGGGAGATGACTAAGAACCATTACATTGAATTCCCAATCCCTATATTTTTGCCTGCCCACATTTTTCATTTCCTTCACAGGCTAATTGTACAATATTTCAGAATCTGATTCTTTTTGTACAGCAAAATAACGATTTGGATATGTATACTTATTTAGTATTTAATTTATACTTTAATATATTTAACATGTATTGGTCATCCTGCCATCAGGGAGGCGGTGGGGGAAAGGAGGGGAAAAATGGGAACAAAAGATCTGGCAATTGTCAATGTTGTAAAATACCCATGCATATAACTTATAAATAAAAAGCTATTTAAAAAAAAAAAAGAAAATTGGAATTGAGGAGATTTCCATGGGTGGAGCCAAGATGGCAGAGTGAAGTGAGGAAGCAACTTGAGTCCTAGTTTCTCTCAAAAACACAGGAAATCAAGCCTTGAACAGAGATGAATGAAACTAATTTCCAGCTGAAGTTAGACTGGAAAAACTTCAAAAAAAAAAAAAAAGATCAGGTTCATTGGATGAAAGGGGTGTTCAGCCCAGCTCAGATAAGAATCTGGGAAAATCAATGAGAGGATCTTAAATACACAAAATCATCATCTAAGTCTCTTGGTTTTGGCTCAATAGCAAAACAAATAAGTAGGGAAGTTCTCAATCCCAGTTCAGAAGGAAAATTCTGGGAAACTAGGCTTTTTCTTGGAAAGAGCAGAAAAAGCTACCCCCTCCCCTAAACACAAAGTTTCCAAAATCTATGCTGAGAGAAGCCAGGGAAGCTTGGGACACTACCCCATTTACTTCAGGAGCAGAGCTCTACCATAAAAGCTCAAATAGGAGTACCAAAAGAAAGGGGAAAAATTAGCAAGAAACAGAAATGAATCTTAAGTATAGAAAGCTACTATGTTGGCAGGGAAGAACAAAACTCAGATAAGACCAAAATATCCACAGAGGAAATCTCAAAAAATGATTTAGGTTGGTCTTAAGTCCAAAGAGGCTTCTTGAAAGTGCTCATAAATGATTTTAAGACACAAATAAGAGAAAAAATAAGAAAGGAAATAAGTAATATGCAAGAGAGACTCAATAGCTTGGAAAAGGAAAGGAGTTCCTTAAAAAATACAATTGACCAATGGGGAAAAAAAAAACCCTGAAGAAAAAAAAATTATTTTGAAAAGCAGAATTAACAAAATGAGAAAGAGATACAAAATCTAACTGAAGAAAATCACACTTTAAAATTAGCATTGGACAAATGGAAACTAATGATTGAGATATCAAATCTCAATAAAACAAATTAGAAAGAATGAAAAAATAGATGAAATTGTAAAATATACCATTGGAAAAACAACCAATCTGGAGAAAAGCTCCTGAAGAGACAATTTAAAAATTATTAATGTACCTGAAGGCCATGATCAAAAAAAGATTTACATGAACTCATGTTTAGCAATAGAAGCAAAACCAGGAATACATTGTACACAATAACAGCAAGAATGTGGGATGATCATCTGTGAAAGAGTTTATTTTAAGTGATTCACTGTTTCTTGGCAATCCAAATGTGCTTTCAATGGAGGGTGATAGATGCGTCCAGAAAGAATGCTCAAATCAATAAATGCTATATTCACTCCTTTCTCTGTTTTCCCCCCTCTCCCACAGTTTTTCCCTTTGGTTCTGTTCTTTTTTCCTCCCAACATGATTCATAAAGCTTTATGTATAAAAATAAACAAATAAATAAGAGAAAAAAAAAAAAGAAAATTAGAACTGAACAAATGGAAACTAATGACTATGAGAAATTCAAACACAATAAAACAAAACAAAAAGAATGAAAAAAATTAAAAGAAAAACAATTTGAATTATTTCATTTGAAAAACAATTGATCTGGAATATATATATATATATATATATATATAATGTATATATATAAACACTATTTTTAATATATTATATTATACTATATATATAATATACTATAATATTATAACAATATAATATTATATATATACATATATGTGTGTGTGGTGTGTGTATATATATATATATATATATTATATATATATATATATATAGTTTACCTGAGAATCATAATCACAAAAAATGCCTAGACACTTTCTTTTTTTTTTTTAATAATTTTAAAAATTGTTATTTGTAATGTTCTGGTTAGCTTTCTGGAGGTCTTGGGACTAGCCTTCATTTCAGCAGAGTAATCACCAAGAGGATAGCGAGGAATAAAGTCCAAATTCTGTATTATCTCTTTCACAGTCTGTCTCCTTGCCTGGGGACTGGCTAGCTTTCTGGAGGCCCTTCAGATGGGTCTTGGTCTCAATGGGGGAAGCAGGAAGACAGGCTAACCACCAGGAGGCTGATGAAGATGAAATGTCTCTCCTTGGCTCTAAGAGCCTGAGTTCCAGCCTCCAGTCCTCGGTCTTCTCCTTGTCTGTCTCAGAGTCTGTCTCTAGGTCTGAATCTGACCTCTTAAATATTTTATTACAATTACATCCATTCATCAATCTGAGTATAAGCCAATTGTTATATCACTAGGGAACCATTATTTGTTGTAACATTAACTCAATCATACTGAACTAAAGAACTATTAATCACCATGCTAAACTAGATAACCGTTGTCTTATCAATTCCACTGAGTTACCACGTTCTTTCGAGTATACTTCTCCAGAGTTCTGCCTTTTGAAATTATTATAGATTTTTATTTACAAAACACATGTGTGAGTAATTTTTCACCGCTGACCCTTGCAAAACCTTCTGTTCAAAATTTTCTCCTCCTTCCCCCCACCCTCTCCCCTAGATGGCAGGTAGTCCAATACATATTAATATATTAAAGTATATGTTAAATGCAATAAAATATGTATGTATATTTATACAGTTATCTTGCATCACAAGAAAAATTGCATCTAGAAAGAAAGTAAAAAAAAAAAAAAACAACTGGAAAATGGAAAGAAAAATGCAAGCAAACAATAACAGAATGAGGAGAAATGTTATGTTGTGGTCCCATAGTTTTCTCACTGGGTGCAGCAGATTCTCTTCATTGTTGAACAATTCAAAAGAATTTGAATAATCTTGTTGTTGAAGACAGCCATGTCCATCAGAACTAATCATTACATAGTATTGTTGTTGAAGTGTATAATGATCTTCTGGTTCTGCTCATGTCATTTAGCATCAGTTCATGTAAGTCTGTCCAGGCCTTTTTGAAATCATCCTGCTAATCATTTCTTATAAAACAATAATATTTCATAACATTCATATACCACACCAATTGATGGGCATCCATTACATTTTCAGTTTCTAGTCACTACAAAAAGGGTCGACAAAAACATTTTTTCACATTTGGGTTACTTTCCCTTTAACATCTTTTTGGGAGTTAAGGCCAGTAGAAATACTGTTGGATCAAAGGGTAGACACACTTTGATAAATTTTTGACCATAGTTCCAAATGGACTTCCAGAATGTCTAGATATATTCACAGTTCCACCAACAAGGTATCAATGTCCCACTTTTCCTACATCCCCTCCAACATTCATCATTATCTTTTCTTGTCACCTTAGCCAATCTGACAGGTGTGTAATGGTATCTCAGAGTTGTCTTAATTTGCATTTCTCTTATCAATAGTGATTTTTGAGCACTTTTTCATATGACTAAAATAGTTTCAATTTCTTCATCAAAAAATTGTCTGTTTATATCCTTTGACCATTTATCAATTGAAGAATGGCTTAATTTCTTATAAATTAGAGTCAATTCTGTATATATTTTGGAAACAAGGCCTTTATCAGAACCTTTGACTGTAAAAATGTTTTCCCAGTTTATCACTTCTCTTTTAATCTTGTCTGCATTATTTTTGTTTGCACAAAATCTTTTTAATTTAAAATAATAAAAAAAATTTTCAATTTTGTGATCAATAATAATCTCTAGTACTTTGGTCACAAATTTCTTCCTCCTCCATAAGTCTGAGAGGTAAGCTATCCTATGTTCTTCTAATTTATTTATAATCTCATTCTTTATGTTCTAGATTGTGAAACCCTTTTCATAGTGTTAAGTGTGGGTCAATGCCTCAACTAGTCTATTTCTTAGCCAATACCAGCTGGTTTTGGTAACCATTGCTTTATTATATAGTTTTAGAACTAGTATAGCTAGGCCACCTTCATTTGATTTTTTTTTTTCATTAGTTCCATTAAAATTCTTGACATTTTGTTCTTCTAGATGAATTTGGTTGTTTTTTTTTTTTTCTAGGTCAGTAAAATAGTTTATTGGGAGTCTGATTGGCATAGGACTAAAGTATTGTCATCTTTATTATATTTGCCTGACTTATCCAAGAGCACTTAATATTTTTCCAATTGTTTAGATTTGACTTCATTTGTGTGGGAAATCTTTTATAGTTTTGCTCATATAGGTCCTGACTTTCCCTTGGTACATAGATTCCCAAATCTCAATTCTTATTTTAAATGAAATTTCTCTTTGTATCTCTTGCTTTTGGATTTTGTTAGTGATATATAAAAATGTTGATGATTTATGTGGATTTATTTTATAACCTGCAACTTTGCTAAAGTTGTGGATTATTTCTAATAGCTTTTTAGTTGATTCAGGGTGAGTACCCCTTCTTTTTTATTTCACCTGCTCCATAATAGATTTGTCTCCAGCTTTTCACCACCTTTAAGCGATATATTGTAGAATTTTGGCTTTTAATCCTGTCTGCTATCCACCTCTGCTTTATGAGTTCTCCCCATTCACATTTATACTTAAAACTACTAATTCTGTATTTCCTGCCATATTATTATTACTAGATTATGCTTTTCTCTTTACTTTTTCCCTTACCCCTCTCCTAAGTATTAAATTTTTGGACACCAATTGCCTCAAACACACCTCCATCTTTAGAATTCCTCCTTCCCCTTAGAGTCCCTCCCCCTTTCTTAAAGCTTTCCCCTACTCTTTCTGTATTCCCTTCTATTTAGTCTATCCCTTTCATTTTTACTTTTCACCTCCCACTTTTCAATGAGTTGGGAGAAGTTTCTCTTAAACCAAATATGTCTAATATTTTCTCTTTCAGCCAAATCTGATGAGAGTAGGATTCACACAATATTCATCTACCTCCCTTTTTTCCCTCAGATATAATAGTTTTCCTTTGCCTCTTCATGAGATGTAGTCTCTCTCTTTATAGTTCCACTTTTCCCTTTTTCTGGTACAATCTCCTTTTCACCTCTAATTCATTTTTATCTTATAACAATAAAATCAAATTATGCATGTACTCTCTATACAATTCCAAGAGTTCTTTTTACCTTTTTATGCTTTGCTTTATTCCTACATTTGGAGATCATTTATTTTGTTGTTGTTGTTGTTGTTGTTTAACTTTGGTTTTTTCATCAAAAATAAATGGAATTCACATATTTCATTGATTGCCCATTTTGTTCCCTTGAGAAAGTGCTCAGTTTTTCTGGGAAGTTTATTCTTGGATGCATTCCAACTTCCTTTGCCTTTTGGAATATCAAAATCCAGGCCCTTGCATCTTTTAATATGGATTCTGCTAGATCCTGAGTAATCCTTATTGTGGTTCCTAACTAGCTGATTTTTTTCTGGTTGCTTGTAATATTTTTTGTCTTGGTCTGATAGTTTTGAAATTTAGTGATAATATTCCTTGGCGTTTCAATTTTGGGATCTCTTTTAGGAAGTCTATGAATTTGTTCAATGGGCACTTTATCTACTGATTCTATGACATTTGGCAGTTCTCTTTGATGATTTCCTGAAAAATAGTATCTAGGGTCTTTTTTCATCATGATTTTCATGGAGTCCAATAATTGTTAGATTATCTCTCCTAGATCTATTTTATAGGTCTGTTCTTTTCCTAAATAGATATTTAACATTTTTTCTATTTTTTCCATTTTGGGGATTTTGTTTGGATAATTCTTGATGTCTCTTATAGTCATTCATTTCCATTTTTTTTCAGTTTTTATTTTTAATAAATTATTTTCTTCATTTATTTTTTAATTTATTTTTGTTTTTGTCCAATTGAGTTTTTAAATTAGTTGTTTTGTTCTATGGAATTTTTTTTTTCCATTTTACCAATATTTTTTGAGGAGTTATTTTTTCCCAATTCATAAATTCTGTTTTTCTGGGAGTTCTTTACATTTTCCAGTTTACAATTTCTGTTTTCCTGGGAGTTCTTTATTTTTTACAATTCACATTTCAGGGAGTTGTTTTCTTTTTTCCACTTTAACAAATCTTTTTTTTTGTTTGTTTTAATGAATTATGTTGCTTTTCCAACATTATTACTGTTTTCCTTTACTTTCCCCATTTTTCTTCAAGCTCTCTTTTAAGATTATTAAAATTTTCCTTTAGGAGAGCCTTGTGTGATGGGGATGAGGTCATACCCTCCTTTGGAGCTTCATCTAGTGACAATCTACTTTTAGTCTCCTCAGGATTTAAAATCTGCTCTCTTTCACTATAGAAGCTTTCTATAGTTAGAGCCCACTTTGCCTTTTTACTCATTAAAAAAAAATGAAGCTTGCTTTGGGGGCATTGAAGGCTTTCCAAGCTTCCTCAACCATGGCAGCAGAAGGCACCATGCAGTGGCAGTGGAAAGGCAGCAGCTGTGCTGGGATTGTGCTGAGTCACTCCTGGTTGTGGATGGGTGTGGCCAGTTCCCATGAGACTCCTGCCACTTTGGGGTTGCTTTTAACCTTTTGCATTTATGTTGTATGTTTTATAATTTCTCTGCTGATCTAGTGGCTTGCAAGCAGGGCAGAGTAGCCAACACTATGGTAGAGTCCTCCCCTTAGATTCTCTGCAGTGCAGCAACTATACCCCACCCCTGGTCTGCTCAGAGTGTGCTGGCCTCTGTGCTCTGTCTGGCTGCCTGCACCTTGCCTCCTCCTGTGTACACAACCAAAGCAGACCTTTTCTGGTGATCTTCAAGATTGTCTTCTGTTGGTAATGTGTTACACTACCAGTATTTGTGGGTTCTGACAGTCCAGCACTGATTCAGAAGCTGAATTTCGTAAATAATGTGAGGGAAGCAGGAAAGCCCAGAAAGAAGCATGTCCTCTCTGCCCTCTTGCCTCTGTCCCTTCTCAACATTTTCTTCTTTTTCAAGAAATTACCCATGTCCCAATATTCTAGAACCAGAGTGTAAGAGAGAAATTAAAATATCCACCATTCAGCTCCTGAACAAGATCCTAAAATGTAAACTCCCAGGAATATTATAGCCAAATTCTAGAATTTCCTGGTCAAAGAGCAAATATAGCAAGTTAGGATTCCAAACAGGAATCACTTCTCCAGCAAAACTGAGTGTAATCCTTATGGAAATAAGTTGGGTATTTAATGAAATACAGAATTTTCAAGCATATGTGATGTAAAGATTGTAGCTGAATACAAAATTAGTTTTTTCAAATGCAGGACTCTGGAGAAGCATAAAGAGGTATTCAGGAGAAATATATCATAAGGGACTTAATAAGGTTTATCTGTTTACATACCTATATGAAAGGATAATACTTGTAAGTCATTAGAACTTTCTCATTTTTATGGCAATTAGGAGTACATATCGACAGGAAGCACAGCTGTGAGTTGAATATGAAGGAATAACATCTAAAGATTATTAAGGGGTGAGTGAAGCTTATACTGTGTACAAATAGCAATGTTGTAGGATGATAAGCTATGTAACAAGTTTGGTATTCTCAGCAAAACAATGATCTAAGTCATCTCTGAAAGATTTAGTACCCTATCCATGCAAAGAGAAAGAACTTAATGTGTCTGAAACATATTCTTTTTTTTAACCTTATTTTTCTTGAGGTTTTTGTTTTTGTTTTTGTTTTTGTTTTGGGGTGAGGGAAGAATCTGTGTTTTCTTCCATAATATGACTCTTATGGAAATGTTTTGCCAACGTGTATGTGTGCCTTCTTAGTAGAGGTGGGGTTAGGGAAGAAGGGGGAGAATCTAACACCCAAAATTTCAAAAACATACTTAATATGTTGTTTGCATATAACTGGAAAAAATTTTTTTAAAAGTATTAATTAAAAAGAATAGATAACAGTCTTGGGTATTATAAAGTTACTTGATTCAGCCAAAGTCATGTAATCTGTGTATGTACCTAATAGAGTCTCAATGAACATTTTTCAGATTCTTAGACTCACAAGTTTGGATAGTCTATTGCATACAATAGACTAGTGTGTTGGAATGTTGGAAAAAGTTAATTTAAAAAGCAAAATAAAACAAAATCTGCATTTAATTTTCTTTAAGTTTGCAAGGTAATTTTAAACTAATTAAATATTGTCATCTTTAACACCACAATTATATAATAGGATTGGTATTCTCCATTTTTTAAATTGAAGGTAAAGTTGATGCACAAAGAAAATAAGTAAACTCCTCAAAATCATTGACTTAATTAGTGGCAGGGAGGGAGTCAGGATCTAGTTTCCTTGTTTTCTAGCCTGAGAACATTTCTGCTGTACCACACAGATAGTACTCCTGCAGTAGTTCCAAATTGTTCTTCCAAATGGTTAGATCAATTCACAAATCCACCAACAATGTATTAGTGTCCCCATTTTCCCACAATCCTCTTTAAGATTCATCATTAATTTTCCTTTTCCTGTCATATTAGCCAATCTGAGAGATGTGTAGTGGTACCTCAGAGTTGTCATAATTGGCGTTTCTCTGATCAGTAGTGATTTAGAGCATACTTTCATATCATTGGAAATGGTTTTAATTTCTTCATATGAAAATTGTCTGAGCAACATAAAATTTTAAGTATCTGTGTTCCAGTCATTATGCTTAGCACTTTTTAAATATTATCACATTTAATTCTCACTATAATTCTGTGACAGAGGTAATTATTTTCATTTTATAGTTAATGAAGCTGTGATAGAGGTGAACTGAATTGAGTAGGATCATACAACTGAGAATTGCTTGAGGCTTCTTTCTGGGCTTTCCTGTTCCCCTCACATTATTTATGAAATTCACCTTCTGAATTTCTGAAAGACTTTGGTTTTTTTGATTTCAAGTTTACACCTAGCTACATAAAATATTACATTGGTGGATCCAAGTGATCCATAAAGTTTGAAGTTGAAGAGACATTGAGAGAAGAGACATTTTGTATTCCAAGACATGCTAGGGTAATGTTATAGACCAGAACTCTGAACTTGAAACAAAGGAGTCCTACAAAGTACTAAGTCAGTGGAATTGATAGAAACAATAGTTATCTAATTTAGCATGGTTCAGTATGATTGATTTAATCCTACAAGGAGATGTTATGGGCCAGAACTTGAAACAAAGTACTAAGTGGAATAGAGGAGACAATGGTCAAATCTAGTTTAGCAGTGAATTAATTCTACAACAAATAATGGTTTCCTAGTGATATAATGGTTGATTTATATTCAGTGTACAGCATATAAGCTAGAAGCTTTCAGGGTCAGAGAGGGCAAGAGTACTAGAAGCTCTCGGAGGCTGAGACCGATTCATTCCATCTTCCACCTTTGTGTGTGGCTGGAGGCTGAAGTCCAAACCTTTGGATTCAGAGAGACAAGCGGACAGGAGGCTGGAGGCTTAAGGCTGGAGCATAAACCGTTGGATTTAGATTAATCCCATCTCACACCATCTTAATTTTAAGTTCTCCTTCTTCACTATTCCACTGACACCAAGACTCTGGAAGGCCTCCAAAAAACTAGCCAAACCCAAGTGAAAAGGATAAGACTTTGAAGGAGACAATAAAGGAGATGGACTTTAACACCTGGCTGCACTTGTGGTGATTATTGAACTAAAATGAAGGCTGCTCCCAGAGACCCCAAGAAAACCTCAACAGAGAACATTACATTTTAGAGTGAACATTACAGGGTAACTGGCACAATTATCTTATACTTTTCTTCCAGAGCCTTTTTTTTTTCCTTTCATGTGTCTGAAGAAATTCTGGAACCAAATGCTTTCTATCTTGAACCTAGAAGACAGAAGACTAGAATCTGCCCTTGTTTTTTTTTTTGAAGAAGAATTAAAAACAATTTTCAGTTTTAATTTCTCACCTCTTCCACACCCATTGAGAATATCAGAAAAAAAATGTACATGTAGAGTCAAACAAAAGTAATTTATGCCTGAAGTATACAACAATTGATTCAAAATCAGAAAACTTAAGTTTAAATTCTCCTTTTCTACTTTTTAGATGTAGAATCTCATATGTTCAATTTTTTCATCAGCAAAGGGGGAACAGAAATGCCTATAATATTTCCCTTTTTGTAAGGACTAGCCTTGGTAAGTTTTAAAGTTATATATAATAACTTTAGTTGTTTTTCATTGAAATGAAACATGAAATATTAACTGGAAGTGTGAATATAGAATCAAGAAAAGCAGAATTATAATATCACTTTGGATATTCAATAGATGTGAAACTTCAATTTCCTCATCAGTAAAATGGGGTTAATAATAATATCTACCTCCCAGGATTGAAGGGAGTATCTAATTGAATAATTTTACTAAATTATCTTACAGATCATAAATAGTCAAATATATATTTAACTTTTATTAATTACAAATAATGCTAACTACAATTCAATTTATTATATCTTTATGAATATACAATAAATGTTTTTGTACAATATTTCATTTACTCCTGAAAGTAATGTAGATAAAGCACCATTATATCTATCCATCTATCAACATACATATATGAATATACATATATACATAGATATATATGGAAATTGAGATTAAGAGAGTTGAAGTAATATTGTAAGTCAGAAATCTGATAAATGAGAAAGCCAGTAATATATCATATATCTTCTCCCTCCAGTGCCAGTATTTTTATGCCATCATGAACACATTAATGAGGAAACCACACTTTTCTTTCCTGAGGCACACTCTTGCAATGATGAAAATAGGAGTCAAAGATGAAATATTAGGAAAAAATATGTACTGTCCAATTAGATAATATTGGTAGCTTATCTGAAATACATGTCTTACTGGGGGGTATTGCTTATAATGGAATGGAGAAATGTTGGAAATAGCTAGTTTTTGTTAGAGCCCAGAAATATCAGGGAAACAAGAGACTTAGCAGAGACGCTGATAAAATAAAATACGAGAGAAGAAAACACACATGTGGCCTTTGGTGCCATGAATGATCCATCAGAAAACATTCTAGCCAAAATAATAATTGAGTGACCTAATCTGTTGACATAATTTCCATTAGAAATACAGAAAGCTTTAAAAGATAAAAATTGGGTGGAGGATCCAAAAAGAAGTTAACAGGTTTCTATGTATTGATCTTAGATATCCTTGTGAAACTTAAGGCTAGGAATCTTTTAATTAAATGAACATGTTGTTTTAGAATGAAAATACAAAATTACACGATTTCTTTAAGAAAATGATAATAACCTAGAAGATTAGACATGGCAGGACACAAGATAAGATGAAAACTAATGCAGATAAACTAGAAAATCAGGTAACCTCAGAAGACCTCGAAATGCTATTTGCAGCACAAACATTTTAGGTACAGTCAAAGGTTAAAATATCATCAAATAGAAACTTGTGGATTAAAATAAAGGAATATAAAAGGAAAATGAAGAAATCTTTAATATGACACTAGTTTCAAAGAAAAGGAATTGGCTTTACATAATTCAATATAAAAATCAGTTATTAAAAACTGGCTAAAATTTCTGGAAGAGAAAAATGGGATGTCTTAATCTTTAGTTTTCCAGATTAAAAAAAAATCTCAACTGAGAATTAAATGATGCCAAAATGATTGTACTTAAATTCAGTCAGTGGGAATGGCATTTGCAGGTAGATATATAAAGTAAGAAGAAAAGTAGAAAATAGTCTGTGTTTTCATTTTATTTTAATTTATGAGGGAAATTTAGACTTGATGTGAGGAAAAACTTCATAACTATTGAGGTTCTTTAAAAGTAGAATGAAATCTTTAGATTTTCTCTCTGCAATTAATCATACAGATGATAGATGACAACTTTACAGTTACAATATAATAAGTATCCATTTAGCAATGGGTTCAATTTAGGGCTACTGAGGTTTCTTCTAGCTTTCAAATTCTGTGATTTGGCATAAAGAGGAAATATTTTGCTCAAATTAAATTGTTCAAAGAAAAATAAATTACAAAAGAAATGAACTATATTGAAATATAGTCATCAAAACATTCAACAAAAGAAAATTCACAAAATTCAGATGAATAAATTTTGGTCTCTAGTTTAATATATCTTTCAATCAATCAATCAATCAATCAGCAAGTATCTATTAATTAAACTCTTACATATTAGATTTTCTGTTTTATGCTCTGAGGTACCTTTTTGCTCTGATACTCTATGTTTCAGGAAAAAAAAAAAACTAAGAATAAAAAGTTTATGTTCTAGCATTCTTACCACTTCTGATATGCTATATATATTCTGAACCATATCTTATATGGATATTTTCTCAGAAACTTACATCATCATTCTCCTTGCCCCACCATTTCCTGAAACACTTAATCTTTTCATCACCAGTCAATAAACATTATTAAGAGACTACTAAGTAGTAAATACTGAGGTAAGTGCTGGTACAAGAACATTTTTGTCCTAGGGCTCTGATATCTTTAAAAATACCTTGATAATTGCCTACTACATCTAGGACCACACTTTCACTTCACTCCCTGGCTTTTCACCAATATCCTGATGTCTGTTTTCCAGTTTTTAAATCATAATCAAATCATACTTGCTATTTCTCCAAGAAAATTTGTACTAATCCATTCTCCTCTGTCTCCACTCAACAACACTGTAACTTTGCACACCAAAATATCCATATTTTGCCACTTCCCTAGATGTGTCATTTCCTTTTAGAACTGGAATTCCTTGTAGATAGGAGCTATTTTCACATTGTATCTACAGTGTTTATCAATATTTGATATATATAAGAACTTAAAAAAACATTTTGAGTCACTGATTTATTAATTTATTCATTATGTACTTTCCGACTTTGATTTTTCTGTTCTATTCTATGCTCAAAAATCCTTGTAGCTCTGATAATTTATATAGCAAAAGTTCTTCCAGCTCTGGCAGTCTGTTTCTATGAAAGTGAAAATAACAACAACAATTTTTTTACTGGAATTTGATACCGACAGAAAATATACTCAATGTATTCACTTCTAAGTAATGAACGGATGTGACACAAACATTTCCTAATTAAAACATACAGGACTAAGTGCTGGTATTAGTACTCTAATAGTACTATGAAAAAGAGATGACATCAGGCCCTTAGTCAAC
Source organism: Antechinus flavipes (assembly GCF_016432865.1). Taxonomy (NCBI): domain Eukaryota; kingdom Metazoa; phylum Chordata; class Mammalia; order Dasyuromorphia; family Dasyuridae; genus Antechinus; species Antechinus flavipes. The sequence goes on from NC_067399.1 coordinate 197,396,577, forward strand.
AGGACCACTTTTGTTATTCAGAGTTTTAGCATTCAGCATTTATACATAGAAATCCCAGCACATGGGTTTATGTGCACTCATGCATGCACACATGAGCATATGTGCACACACACACACACACATACACATACACACACACACTTGCTGATTGAATCTTCAGCCACAACAGCTATACTTAAAAGCTTGCTTTTGAGAGCTGAAAGCTTTAGACTCATAAAATAACGCAGAAAAAAGAGTGCACTTTGCCAAACTAGGTATAATTTGGGTAACTGTGGCAAGACTCCATATGGCAGACACCTGCTTCCTCATTTGCATGCACACAATTTTCTTTGAATCTGGAAATTATGTATAATATCAGACAAGGCTTTTTGACATCTCACTTCTTATTCTTTGTAAAGTGATTAGATTTTATGTTGCTGACAATTTTCCATCTTCAGACTCTCAAAAGTTAGATTTTTTTTTCTTCTTTTTTAAAAGTGAAGTATCTACATTGTCTGCTTTCCAGAATCTGCATTCTTGTTTGGGTGCTGGATCAAAAAAGGGAGACAGTAGTGACTTGGTTTAAAAAAAAAAAAGACTACTGGATTTGGAGTCAGAAAAATAGAGTATGAATCCTTTCTCTGCTATTTTATACAAACTTGGTCTTGCTCAAGCAACATCCTCAGTCCTTAGTTTTCTCTTCCATAAGTAAGGGGTTTGACATAGTCAATCTCTCACTTTGAAACTGTACAATCCTTTTCTTTCAAGGAACAATATCTTTACAAATATATTTGTCACTAAGTCTGAAGCAGGGAGAACATACTTTTAAATGCCTATCTAGACATTTTGTCATTGGTTATTCATCCTGGAATCTCTGCCTAATGCACCTTTGTTTGAGATAAACATCTCTACCCAGTCTTTGGACACTAATGACTTGAAGGGTAGGTCAAATCTTTAGAACCTTGAGTCCAGTTGCACTTTCCCCGCCCCTCTGCCTTTTTTAACTCTAGGTGTTTCAGTCACTAGACAAGTTTGTCAATGCTGAGGGTATTACAAATAGTATTTATATAGTCAGCATCTCTTTAATCCAAATGTGTGAATTTACAAACAGGCTAAAAATGAATGCCTTACATCAGCTTTAATTTTCTAATGCAGTGACCCATCCTAACACTGTGTAATAACAGGTCCCAATGTGACAATTAGAATAAATCACCCTACAGAATATGCCATTAGAGGCATTCATGCCTCATCAGTAACTGAATTGTCTTCTATGAGATATCCTGAGGAAATGTTTATAAGTTCAGATAACTCTCCCCAAAGCATGAGGAAATGATTAGCATTCTTCCCAGGTTACAGATTTCTCTGAAATTTGAATATGGTTCAAATGTACTTTTCTGGGAGATGACCTGATTTTCTTAATAATCTTTCTTGCTTCTTGCTATTCACTGGCTGTGGACCCAAAACAGAACAACTCCTTACAGAATAGGAGAAGAGACTTACATATACTTGGGAGGGCTTTTCATTTTAAAAGGATAAACTGGAATTTTATCTTTCATCTTCAAGAATAAGTAAAGTCTTAGGGTAGCTAGGTGGTGCAGTGGATAGCACACCAACTCTGAAGTCAGAAGGGCCTGAGTTCAAATCTGGTCTTAGACACTTCACATTTCCTAGCTGTGTGACGCTGGGCAAATTTATTAGCCCCAATTGCTTCTGAGAGAGAGAGAGAGAGAGAGAGAGAGAGAGAGAGAGAACGCATTGGATCATCAATTTTTTGGTTTTCTTTTATTCCTTTTTGTAAATGTGAGAAGGGATAGAAGAACAAATTATTCAATAGAGATAGCTTGATATAGTGGAACAACTGAATCTGTGTTCAAATCTCAGGCAGTAATAGTTACTGGGCAACTCTGGGCAAATACGTTCACTCCTCTTGAGATTAAATATTTTTATCTGTAAAATAGGTGTGATCACCATCCATCTTATGGGTTTGTTTTGAGCAGAATACCTGGAAAACCTTAAGACATTCTATAAATATTTTTATTTTACTCTTTAATTATTCTACCTAAAGTATTAAGCTTTTCCCATGAAAAAACACACTTTGCTGTGTGTTGAAATAGATGAGATCTGGATTCAGTTCTCAGGGACTTAATATCACTTATTAGTGGTATTATCTTGGTTAAATCATTTGATCACTCTGATCATCTTCCTCATGTATTAGGTCATTCATGTACTGACCTTCCTGTCAGTAATACCTATTTAAACCTAGACAAGTCATGATCATATTTCCTTTCTGGAACTGTTAGTGATTCTCATTGATTAAATAAAAGTTAGCCTAGATGATCACTGAAGTCCTTTCAAGATTCTAATTTTTTTATAGATTGCAATAATCACTCAGGTAAATTCTCTACATGAAACGTACCCAGTTAATTCAATCCCCTTGTCTTCCAGGCAGTAAGGGAGGAAAAAATACATATTAAAATCAGTCCTTTGGTCTCTAATGGATAGATAGCACAATGGCAAAATACAATTATACTCACTGCTCTCTTCCTCAGCAACTGGGAACACTCAACCCATTCCTCCCACTTATATATACAAGCACATCTTGTATTAAGGATATCTATCAGAACCTGCTAGTTCCTGTCAAACAAAAAGTTTATGGATTGGATATGTGGGAAAAAAAATGAATGTTCAAATACTTTCATTTCATCTCATTTGTAGTTACATCTCATTTGTAAATAACAGGCCACCAGAGACTAGTAAAGAATAGCTGACTAATTTGAAAAGGAATTAATATACATTTTCTCCTTTAAACCCCATGACAACCTGATAAAGTAAGTGTTAAATATGTTATCTCTATTTTATGGTTGAAGAAACCAAAGTTTCCTCAAAGTTTGTGAGAAGTTAGGTATGAAAATGACTGCAGCTGCATATAATATCCTAAATTATATTCTATAAATTTTTATTTCTATACATGGAAAAAAAAAACATAGATGAGGAAAGTGTTTGGTCATATTGAATTGTTTCTGAAATTTGGAGGTTTCTCTATATAATCTCATTCTCTACATATATGTATATATACATATATTGTCTCTTTATATATTATATATATATATTTCTATATTCTATCACATATATTTATTATGTATAGTTATATATAATTATTTATAAATATATAAATTATTTATATATTCTTATGTACACATATTCTTATATTCTATACCTGAAAACAACACATATGAGAAACATTTTTCTCAGTGATATCAGTTGTGTCTGATGCTTTGTTGCCAAATTTAGAGTTTTCTTGGTAAGCATGTTAAAGTGGCTTGTCAATCCTTTCTCCATTTCATTTTACTGAAAAGGAAATGAAACTTTCAGAGTTAAGTGGCTTACCCAAGCTAGCACATGTCTGAAGCCAGATTTGAACTTAGTAAGATGAGTCTTCCTGACTCCAGGCCTAGCACTGTATCCATTGAGTCACTTAGCTGTCTTCAGAAACATGTAAATCAAAAACATTAAATGATTTCTTTATGGTTACAGCTAATACAGAAGTGGAATATGACCTCATATTTTCCTTATGTTAGGTCCAGTAGACGAAACAAGAAAACAAACAGCAAAAATCTAGTAATTGCTTAATATTTACTAGGAAATATGTTTTACACTGAAGATTTTTTAAAGCAAAAATTAAGCAATCCTGCTCAAGAAACTTATATTAAGGAGGAAATAAGACACAGACATGTAGACAATAAATGTATACAAAATAAATGTGGTTTTTCTAGTGTAGAGATACTAACAGTTAGAAAATTTTCATACAAGAGGTATTATTTCAGCTTAATTATAATGGAAAATGGAGATATTAATGGTCTAATATTCTATTTGCTAAGCCACCTACTTTAAAATAGTATTGGTAGTGATAGGGAGTATATGGAATATTCAAAGAAAACTTGCATCTCCACTACAAGGACTTGGCAATCTCTTTTCAGGGATTTTTATCCATCTTTGGTGTTCACATTTCAACCACTTCTCTGCTGTATTATACACAGTGGTCATACCTTGGTAAAACTTTCTGGGCAGAAAGATTAAAACAGGTTGAGCAATGCAATGGGCTCAAACCCTTCAGTAAGTTAGAGGTATGTCTTCCCTAATCATGTGAAGACTTCTCCTAATACTAAGAGTGGATAGAAATAATTTCTTTCTTTGGTCTGATGTCAGCTGAAGAAGGCAATGTGGAATTCTAAGAGCTTAATCAAAGACACCAAGGTGATCCACTGCATCCTGAACCACAGTCACATAGACTATCTATTATTTTGCTACTGGATTTCAATGACTCTGAAAGAATGAGGCTGACATCTCGTGCAACTCTGATTCCCTTAAATCCAATTCACTAGGAAGTCAAGACATCAACTCATTATATCATCAAACATTTTCAAAAACAAAGGACAAACAACAATGAAGATGGCAGTAATACTGAATGAAGATAGGTTACATTGTGGTTATAATTTATTTTATATCCATCGCATAAGATAATATGGAGGGTGATGGGAGCATGAGATAAACTAGGTTTTGAGCATGTAACACTTGTTATTTACTTTTCATTGTTTCAGGTTCCCAATCTGCTAAAAGGGGAAAAATACTAGATAACTGCCTTAAAGTACAGTTGTGAGAATTAATGAGATTTTATGTAAAGCATTGTCAGCTTTCTTGAAAAGGGGGGCATTAATATTAATAAATCTGATTTCTTCTGAATAAGTGTTTTATGTTAACACTATTCTAGCAAATCTTCCTGACTCACCACTGAAAGCATTTTGAATGTATAATGCTTGACCTTTTGAAGTACTCTTCATTTCCATGATTTGTTTTATATAGATTTTCACACCACACAGATCTGTGTCCCCACCCTCACTATTCTTATCACTGCTGAATAATCTCTTTGAAATTTTCTGCAAAAAAGGAAGAGTAAAGGAAAGAAAAGAGTCATTCAAAAAGTCATTTAATAGTAAGCTTACAAAAAAAAAAAAAAAACTTCAACAGCAAGGCCATCAAGTGATAACTAGAATCAACTCCTAAGAATTCAATTGTAGAAATATTTCCTAACTCCCTACTGCACAGAGAGAAATGTGATATAAGTTGCAGAAGACACACAGAGACAGGTAAATAGATTGATCTCCATTAATTAAGCAATAATCTAGCTAGCTAGCTACCTTACATGCTAATATATTTGGGGTTACATAGTAATTTGTGACTTTTTTTGCAACAAGCCTGTTAAAACAAGAGATATCAATAGATTCATTCTTCTGTTTCCCTCTTAGATTAATTCTTCATGCTCACTTTGACCTCTACTTCCTCAACTCCTCAGTTTTTTTTCCCCCCAGACCAAACACTTTATGCTAGTGTCCCTTTCCCCTGCTCCCTTAGCAGTCTCAATCATTTCTTTAAGCAGTTCAACTCTGATACTTCATATCTCTCTTCTAAAGTGAACACTTTGCCAAATTCTAACTGTGAATGCTCTTTCATTTCTTATACACTGCTAAAAAGACCTAGAGATTGTTCCTCAAGGTACTGCGCAGGTCGACTACTAATGCAATCTCATATGCATTTTTAAAAAATTTTGTGATAACTTTTTATTGACAGAACACACGGCAGGGTAATTTTTTTACAACATTATCCCTTGCACTCAGTTCTGTTCTGATTTTTCCCCTCCCTCTCTCTACCCCCTCCCCTAAATGGCAAGCAGTCCTATATATGTTAAATATGTTGCAGTATATCCTAGGTACAATATATGTTTGCAGAACTGAACAGTTCTCTTGTTGCACAGGAAGAATTGGATTCAGAAGGTAAAAATAACCCGGGGAAGAAAAACAAAAATGCAAATAGTTTACATTTATTTCCCTGTGTTCTTTCTTTGGGTGTAGCTGTTTTTGTCCATCATTGATCAATTGAAACTGAGTTAGGTCTCTTTGTCAATGAAATCCACTTCTATCAGAATACATCATCATATAGTATAATTGCTGAAGTATATAATGATCCTGTAATGATACTGCTCATTTCACTTAGCATCAGTTCATGTAAGTCTCTGCAAGCCTCTCTGTAATTCATCTTGCTGGTCATTTCTTACAGAACAATAATATTCCATAACATTCATATACCACAATTTACCCAACCATTCTCCAATTGATGGGCATCCATTCAATTTCCAGTTTCTAGCCACTACAAACAGGGCTGCCACAAACATTTTGGCACATACAGGTCCCTTTCCCTTCTTTAGTATTTCTTTGGGATATAAGCCCAATAGAAACACTGCTGGATCAAAGGGTATGCACAATTTGATAATTTTTTGGGCATAATTCCAGATTGCTCTCCAGAATGGTTGGATTCGGTCACAACTCCACCAACAATGCATCAGTGTCACAGTTTTCCCGCATCCCCTCCAACATTCATCATTATTTTTTCTTGTCATCCTAGCCAATCTGACAGGTGTGCAGTGGTATCTCAGAGTTGTCTTAATTTCTGTTTCTCTGATCAATAGTGATTTGGAACACGCTTTCATATGAGTGGTAATAGTTTCAGTTTCATCATCTGAAAATTGTCTGTTCATATCATTTGACCATTTATCAATTGAAGAATGGCTTGATTTCTTATAAATTTGAGTCAATTCTCTATATATTTTGGAAATGAGGCCTTTATCAGAACCTTTAACTGTGAAGATGTTTTCCCAGTTTGTTGCTTCCCTTCTAATCTTGTTTGCATTAGTTTTGTTTGTACAAAGGCTTTTTAATTTGACATAATCAAAATTTTCTATTTTGTGATCAGTAATGGTCTCTAATTTATCTTTGGTCACAAATTCCTTTCTCCTCCACAAGTCTGAGACATAAACTATCCTATGTTCCTCTAATTTATTTATAATCTCATTCTTTATGCCTAAATCATGGACCCATTTTGATCTTATTTTGGTATACGGTGTTGAGTGTGGGTCCATGCCTAATTTCTGCCATACTAATTTCCAGTTATCCCAGCAGTTTTTATCAAATAATGAATTCTTATCCCAAAAGTGAGGATCTTTGGGTTTGTCAAACACTAGATTGCTATAGTTGACTATTCTGTCTTGTGAACCTAATCTATTCCACTGATCAACTAATCTATTTCTTAGCCAATACCAAATGGTTTTGGTGACTGTTGCTTTATAATATAGATTTAGATCAGGTACAGCTAGGCCACCTTCATTTGATTTTTTTTTCATTAATTCCCTTGAGATCTTCGGCTTTTTATTGTTCCATATGAATTTTGTTGTTATTTTTTCTAGATCATTAAAATATTTTCTTGGAAGTCTGATTGGTGTAGCACTAAATAAATAGATTAGTTTAGGGAGTATTGTCATCTTTATTATATTCGCTTGGCCTATCCAAGAGCATTTAATATTTTTCCAATTATTTAAGTCTGACTTTATTTGTGTAGAAAATTTTTTTGTAATTTTGCTCATATAATTCCTGACTTTTCTTTGGTAGATAGATTCCCTATTATTTTATGCTCTTGACAGTTATTTTGAATGGAATTTCTCTTTGTATTTTTTTTTTCCTCTTTGTATCTCTTGCTGTTAGAGTTTGTTGGTGATGTATAAAAATGCTGAGGAGTTATGTGGATTTATTTTGTGTACTGCAACTTTGCTAAAGTTATGAATTATTTCTAATAGCTTTTAAGTAGAATCTCTGGGGTTCTCTAGGTATACCATCATATCATCTGCAAAGAGTGATAATTTGGTTTTCTCATTGCCCACTTTAATTCATTTAATGTCTTTCTCGACTCTTATTGAAGAGGCTAGTGTTTCTAATACAATATTGAATAATAATGGTGATAGTGGGCAATCTTGCTTCACTCCAGATCTTACTGGGAAAGGTTCCAGTTTTTCCCCATTGCAATTGATGTTTACTGACATTTTTAAATATATGCTCCTGACTATTTTAAGGAAAAGTCCATTTATTCCTATGCTCTCAAGTGTTTTTATTAGGAACAGATGTTGGATTTTTCTGCATCTATTGAGATGATCATATGGTTTTTGTTTGTTTGGTTATTGATATAGTCAATTATGCTAATAGTTTTCCTAATATTGAACCAGCCCTGCATTCCTGGTATAAATTCTACTTCGTCATAGTGTATTATCCTGGGGATGATTTTCTGTAATCTTTTTGCTAATATTTTATTTAAGATTTTAGTGTCAATATTCATTAAGGAGATTGGTCTATAATTTTCTCTCTATTTTCAGCCTACCTGGTTTAGGTATCAGTACCATGTCTGTGTCATAAAAGGAGTTTGGTAGAACTCCTTCAACCCCTGTTTTTTCAAATAGTTTATATAGCATTGGAGTTAATTGTTCTTTAAATGTTTGGTAGAATTCACATGTAAATCCATCTGGTCCTGGGGATTTTTTCTTAGGGAGTTGGTTAATAGCTTGTTCTATTTCGTTTTCTGAGATGGGATTGTTTAGGATACTCATTTCTTCCTCTGTTAGTTTAGGCAAGCTATATTTTGAAGGTATTTTTGATTTCATTTAAGCTGTCGAATTTATTGGCATAAAGTTGGGCAAAGTAACTCCTGATTATTGCTCTAATTTCCTCTTCATTAGTGGTAAGTTCTCCCTTTTCATTTTTAAAATTAACAATTTGATTTTCCTCTTTCCTTTTTTAAATCAGATTTAGTAAGGGTTTGTCTATTTTTTTTTTTTCATAGAGCCAACTCTTAGTTTTATTAATTAATTCAATAGTTGTTTTGGATTTTTTTTACTTTCAATTTTATTGATCTCTCCTTTTATTTTTGAATTTCAAGTTTAGTGTTTGACTAGGGGTTTTTAATTTGTTCCTTTTCTAGTATTTTTAGTTGCAAGCCCAATTCCTTGACCTTCTCTTTCTCTATTTTATGCAAGTAGGCCTCTAGAGATATGAAATGTCCCCTTATTACCACTTTGGCTGCATCCCATACATTTTGGTATGATGTCTCATTATTGTCGTCTTCTTAATTATGTCTATGATTTGCTGTTTCACCCAACCATTCTTTGGTATGAGATTATTTAGTCTCCAATTATTTTTTGGTCTACTTCCCCCTGGTTTTTTGTTGAATGTAATTTTCACTGCATCGTGGTCTGAAAAGGATGCATTTACTATTTCTTCCTTACTGCATTTGAGTTTGAGGTTTTCATGTCCTAATATATGGTCAGTTTTTGTATAAGTTCCATGAAGTGCTGAAAAGAAAATGTACTCCTTTCTGTCTCCATTTTATTTTCTCCAGAGATCTATCATATCTAACTTTTCTAGTATTCTATTTACCGCTTTGACTTCTTTCTTACTTATTTTGTGGTTTGATCTATCTTTGAGAATGCAAGGTTGAGATCTCCCACAATTATAGTTTTGCTATCTATTTCTTCTTGCAGCTCTCTTAATTTCTCTGTTCAGAATTTAGATGCTACACTACTTGGTGCATATATGTTTAATATTGATATTGCTTCATATCTATGCTACCCTTTAGCAAGATATAGTGTCCTTCCTTATCTCTTTTAATTAGATCAATTTTTGCTTTTGCTTGATCTGAGATCAGGATGGCTACCCCTGTTTTTTTGACTTCACCTGAAGCGTAGTAGATTTTGCTCCAATCTTTTACCTTTACTCTGCATGTGTCTCCCTGCTTCAGGTGTGTTTCCTGTAAACAACATATTGTAGGATTCTGGCTTTTAACCCATACTGCTAACCGCTTCCTCTTTATGGGGGAGTTTAATCCATTCACATTTATGGTTAAAATGACCAATTCTATCTTACTTGCCATCTTGTTAACCCTTGTTTATGCTTTTCTCCCTTCTTTCCCCCTTCCCCCCTTTCCCAGTATCAAGCTTGTGAGCACCACTTGCTTTTCACAGCCCCCCCTTTTTAGTATCCCTCCCCCCACCTTAGAGTTCCTCCCCCTATCTTACTACTTTCCCTCACAGTTTCCGTATCCCCTTCTGGTTAGCTTATTCCTTCCCTTTTCACTTTTCCCTTTTCACTTTTCAATGGGGTGGGAGAAGTTTCACTATAAATTAAATATGTCTATTGTGGAGGAGAAAGAAATTCGTGACCAAAGGTGAACTAGAGATTATTATTGATCACAAAATATAACATTTTGATTACGTCAAATTAAAAAGCCTTTGTACAAACAAAACTAATGCAAACAAGATTAGAAGGGAAGCAACAAACTGGGAAAACATCTTCACAGTTAAAGGTTCTGATAAAGGCCTCATTTCCAAAATATATAGAGAACTGACTCAAATTTATAAAAAATCAAGCCATTCTCCAATTGATAAATGGTCAAAGGATGTGAACAGACAATTTTCAGATAATGAAATTGAAACTATTAACACTCATATGAAAGTGTTCCAAATCACTATTGATCAGAGAAATGAAAATTAAGACAACTCTGAGATACCACTGCACATCTGTCAGATTGGCTAAGATGACAGGAAAAAATAATGATGAATGTTGGAGGGGATGCGGGAAAACTGGGACACTGTTGCATGGTTGGTGGAGTTGTGAACGAATCCAATCATTCTGGAGAGCAATCTGGAATTATGCCCAAAAAGTTATCAAACTGTGCATACCCTTTGATCCAGCAGTGCTACTACTGGGCTTATACCCCAAAGAGATACTAAAGAAGGGAAAGGGACCTGTATGTGCCAAAATGTTTGTGGCAGCCCTGTTTGTAGTGGCTAGAAACAGGAAATTGAATGGATGTTCATCAATTGGAGAATGGCTGAGTAAATTGTGGTATATGAATGTTATGGAATATTATATATTTCTTGGTGTTTTGATTTTAGGATCCCATTCAGTAGGTGATCAATGAATTCTTTCAATGTCTATTTTACCCTCTGTTTCTATGACTTCTGGGCAACTAGTTCTCTTTGATAATTTCCTGGAAAATAGTGTCCAGGCTCTTTTTTTCATCATACTTTTCTGGGAGTCCGATGATTCTCAGATTGTCTCTCCTGGACCTATTTTCCAGGTCTGTTGTTTCTCAAGAAGGTATTTCACATTCTTTTCCATTGTCTGATTTTTTTTGATTTGCTTGACTGATTCTTCTTGTCTCCTCGAGTCATTCAATTCCATTTGTTTGATTCTGATTTTCAATGAAGTATTTTCTTCACTCACTTTTTTTTTTTTGTATCTTTTTCTAATTGTGCAATTGAATGCTTTTGTTCTATGGAATTTTTTTTTTTCCATTTTGCCAATTTTGTTTTTTAGAGAGCTGTTTTCTGTTTCCAGTTCACTAATCCTATTTTTCAAGGATTTGATTTCTTTATCTACTCTGTCTTTAAATGAGTGGGATGACTTCTCCAGATTCTCTTGCCAAGCCTCCCTCTCCTTTTCCCATTTTTCTTCTAGCTCCCTTGTGAGAGCCTTTTTAATTACTTCCATGAGATTCATCTGTGCTGAGGAACAGATGATCTCCTCCTTTGGGGATTCACCTGGAGACTGTGTGTTTTTAGTTTCCTCAGGATTTAGAGTCTGCTCTCTATCTGTATAGAAGCTCTCAAGGGTTAAAATCCTCTTCAATTTTTTGCTCATTTTGTCAGAGTAGAATCAAAGACAAACTAGCAAAGAAAAAAAAACAAACAAAAAAATGGAATCTGCTTTTTTGGGGGGAGGGGCTGGGTGGTGTTACCGAGCTTCCTCTAGACTGCAGGGGCAGCAGCGAGGCATTAGCCGGACTGTGCTGGGCCTGCACTCTGAGATCCGAGAGCGTGCTGAGACACTGTGGGGGAGGGGTGGCCAGGTCCCGAGAGACTCCAGCTGTTTGGGGTTGTATTCTTCGCCCCGGTGTTCTTAGCTTCTCTGCTGGGCTGCTGACTTGCTGCCAGAGCAAAGTATCCAATCTTGTAGCAAAGCTCCCCCCGCAGAGATGGCTGAGATCACACCCCACCCCCTCTCCGATCTTCTCGGATGTGAACTGCCTTCTGTGCTCTCGCTGCCGCTGCCTGCCCTCAGCCTGCATCTTATCTCAAACTGCCCCTGCCCTCAAGCAAAAACAGATCTTTCCTGCTGAATTTCAAGGATGGCTTCTCTTGGTAACTATTTGTGGGTTTTTTTCAGTCAAGCATTAATTCAGAGGCTTGTAAAGAATTCTGAGAGAGAATGCAGAGCTTATGCAGCTGTGTGCCTCCTCTCTACCATCTTGGCCGGAAGTTGTCATATGCATTTTTCAGTTAATTATGCAATGCCTTTTTTTTTTACTTCATCACATTCAATAGTCCCTATTCCAAATTGATTCTTCTATCCTCAAATTTCTGTGACATTTCTCCTCCCCTCTTGCAACTTTTTAGCCACTCACCTAAGAATATCTCCTATTAATTATTGCAGAATATCAAGAGTATCCATCATCTCCCTCTTCTCCATTTTTCAATATCTCAAAATGCTTCAATAACAACTTCCATTCTCCCCTACTTTATTCTAGTCTGATGTTATGATATCCCAGTGACCAAGTACTCTCTGTAGCTCTCGGTCCTATATTATGCTTATTTTTTAAACTTTTCAAATTATTCTACTGCATTTATAAAGGAAAATATTTGTGAAGAAATACTTGAAACGACTAATAGCAGAATGAGCCCTGAGGATAATTTATAAGATAATATATGTACATTTTAATTTTAAAAAGTTCTATAGAATAAATCTCTACTCCCTTACCTATTAATTATTGTAAATCTCTTCTTTTCTCTATCATTCTTCTTTTTCTCCTCCTACTCCATACCCTCTCTGTTGAGGATATCATGTAGGGCAGTGGAATATATTTAGCAGATGAAATTGCAGTCAGAAGGAAAAGGACACTCATTGAAGTAAGGAGAATAATTTTGACTCTGTGGTGACTTTTTGATCTATCTTTCCTATCATGTAAAAGGAGACATCACTATATAGAAGTGGCAGTGTCACATTCAAATATGACCTATAATATTGACTAAGTATGTCTATTTAAAACAGTTTAAGCTCTTTGAGGCATTCCTGTATAACATTTATGACAGAAATAATATCTGTAATACTTGCCTCACTGTACTACTGCAATGATCAAATGGGAAAATAAATGGAAAGAACTAAATACAAGTCAGTTATTTAATAATAAATCAGGGATTAATCACTTTAAAAAATAAATAGGACTTAGAGCAACTTGTTATTCTTGGTCACTGGGCCATTGCAATATCAGACTAGAATAAAGTAGGGGATAATGGGAGTTGATGTCAAAGCATTTTGAGATATTGAGAAAGGGAGAAGAGGGAGCTTATAGATAATCTTGATTTTCCCTAATAATTAATAGGAAATATTTTTAAGTGAGAGGCAAAAAAGTTAGAGGAGAGGAGGGCATATATTATAGAACAGGTTTATAATAGTCATTATAAATTTACTGAGCTAAAAGATAAAGTGTTTACATAATTATATAAAAGGTGTTTATGAGATTTCATTAGTAGTTGAGGCAGTGAGAATTATATCAAATATGGCATTTTAAAACAAAGTGTTTAATTTGGGGAAAAAACAAGATTTTAAGTAGTATAAAGTTCTTTGTTAGAGGATTCACAATGAGAATCTATCTGAGGTTCTAATTGAAACTGTCAGCTCAATAAATATTTAGACAATTTCAGGTATTTGTATTGTATTTTGTGTCCAAGAAAGGAAAAAGGGGAAAAAAACCTGAGAGCCCAATATCATCTATGAGCAAGTGGATTCTCATTACTGAAAATCTGGGCTCATACTGAATATGATCACCACTTTTACTCCTAGAGTTTTGGATGCTAAATTAAAAAAGCAGACATAATTTATGCTAAAGTATTTCCCATTATGTTGGACATGATCAAGAAAAATTTCATATAGAATAGTGGATTTAATAAGATATTTTGGAAAAAATACAGTTGGGTATACAAATGGGAAAAATAAAGAGAAAGAAATAAAAAGGGAGAAAGGAGAATAAAAGGAACAATAGATTAAAGAAGGGATCAGTTCTAACCAAAATAAACTCTACAGAGAATGATCTCAAAGAGGTTCTCAAATATGTCAAATTATAAAGTAGATTTTTCAGTACTTATTTGGAGGGAGTGGGAGTACATATATCACAATATTACAAATCAGTTTTATGATGAAACAATAGTGTGTATTATATAGTTCCTTTCTCTAATCCAACCCCAAAACAATATCTAGGAAAGTTGAAATATAAATCAGAACTTCTTAACTATCTATTGATTGTCTAATATAGTAAAGAAACTGATATCTTGAGAGGAGTAAAAATACAATTGATTTAGGAGTTAGATGTAACTAATTCAAGTCAGTCCAACAACAGAGGATCAAGATTGGCACAACATATAATATTAAGAACCATATAGTATCCAATAAAATAAATTCATTTAGCAATAAAAACAACATTCAGTAAGGATAGTGTCTTGATTCTGCAGAACCCAATGACATGGATCCTTGTTTGGATCAGCCCTTTTATCTGTTTTGCTGGTATTCATTATGGAAATTGGATCTAGGAAAGACAATATAAGAATTATTGGACTTCTTAAAAATCATGATGAAAAAAAAAAGAGATTAGGAATCATCTTTAAGGAAAATGGCCCTGTTGACTTATAATCAGCTCCCCACAGATTGCCTCAATGTTAACTGGGACTTTCCCTATTTCCTTGGAATATGCCCATATCTGTCCCACTTCCAAAAAACCCTAACTTTGTGCATTCTTTTCCTTCCAGCACTTTTTGTCCTGCATCTCACCTGTATTTTATGGGGCAGTCTGTAATGATATTGCCACTTCTTTTCCCTTCATTCTCTAGAGACTTTTATCATTCAACCAAAATTGTTTTTTTACCCCAAAGTTAAGAAATGAACAAATCTAATGCAATGTGTTTTCCTCAGGCCTCTTACTTTTGATTAGTCTGAAGCCTTTGTCATTACTGATTATCTTCTTTTCCTTGATAACTTTCTTCTCTCTAATTTTTCATGATATTGCTACATCTTCTGACTTTCTAGACTTTGCCACTTTGCTTCTGATGTCTTTTTGCTCTGGAACTTCCTTTAGTGTTGGGCCTCTTCACCCTGAGGAATCATCCAAAGCAGTCTATGTCTCCCATTTGTGGGTCTAGAACCAACATTTTGGGGAGGTACAAAGGGTTGCCATCCTTCATTCCTAATTCTTTTATGGATGTGACTCTATGTATTTTACCATCATGATATGGCATACATACCCATCTCCCAAATATACACATACATTTTAGCTCTTTATTGTCTTGTCTTCCCCTATTAGAATGTAGGCTTCCCTTACATATTCGCCATCAAAATTCAGGGCCACACAATCTTTTGATTGAGTCATTACAATAATCTTCTAATTGACTTCCTTTTTTTTTTTTTTTAAATCTCTCCCCTCTTCAATCTATTTTACTCAAAGAAAGAGTGAGATCTAAGGCCTGGATAATTGAGGAAAGATCTGCATGTGAAAATCTTCTACCTCTTCCCCCATCCCAGAGTAGAAGAAGCGACCACACATCCTGACCAGGTTTCTTAAGTCATGCAACTTCTGTTTACCTGAATTTCCTCAATTATAAATGGGGATCATAATAGTGCCTTTCTCCCAGCGTAGCTGTGAGGACAGAATGAGAGCATATTTGTGAAGTGCTTAGGTTGGCACACAGTAGGTGCTCTATAAATGCTCATTCCCTTTCCCTTTCCAGTTACTGCCAGGGCTGGGTCTTGTTTCTTTTATACTTCCTCTCTTGTCTTTGCCTCTTCCCTGTTTTCGCTGTGTTCCAGTAGCATCTCTATTCTCATTCAATGTCTATCTACCCCTTAAAAACCTGGTAACTCTTGTCTGACAACATTCCAGATGCTATTCTTTCCTCAATGACTCCAGCTCCTAGGTCTCAGTCTTTCTTTTTTACCTAAGTCCTGTCCTCTTACTAAGGGAATTTCAGCATATAAAGTGATTCTCCACCAAACTACTAAAACTTCCCTGTTCCTCATTCTACTCATTTCCTATGATTTCCTTCTCTGCCTTCAGCCATAAAGAGATGATCATCTTGTTCTTGCAACCACTTTATGAACTCTAAAATTCCCTTATCTCATAGAAATCAGTTTTTATTCTATCTCTCCCTTACATATCCAAACCCCATTATTCATCCTCATTTTTCATCTCTAGCCTTCAAGACTTCAATTCCTTTTCTGGACAAACTAGGTGAAACCTGCTGCCTTCATCACCGCCCCCCCCCCACTCTTAGTAAAGCATTGCAATTTTATTTTGTAGTCTTCTACTGACTCCCATGTCCCTCTTCTAGTTACCAACCTTGATTTACCAAGTCTTAGTTTTGGAGTATTTCTACCATATTCTACTTAGGGCCATGAAACTGTGCTGACTAGATCCCCCTACACTTTTATGTTATGTAATCTCAAGTGAGCCCTTACCATGGCACAGTGATCACTTTAAGTTCTCATAATTGACTCACTATACCACTTTCTACAGTGGTTTTTCCAAATCTTTTCATCCCCTCTCAAAACTGTCATAATTTCCCTTCCCCTATGTACTTAATTGTTTCATATTTTATCGTGAAAAAAGGCATCTTTTTACCTTTTTTCTTCAACTGAAGACTTTTACTACTATCTGATCAGAATGATCCTTTCTTGTCTTCCTCCTTGTTGGCTTCTCTTCAGTCTCTGCTACTGATGAGCCCCCTCTTCTCTTTGATCTTACAATCACCCCCCAACTCTGCCTTTGACTCTTCTCTATGTTTCCATGACATTATTCTCCCTGTTTTCCTCTTATTAAACTGACTATTCAGTCTCAGTCTCCTTTGCTGGACCTCCTTAAAGGTTATCACCCATTAAATGTGGGGATCCCCCCAATTGTGCAGTCTTGAACTTTCTTTTCTTCTCCCTCTATACAGTTTGGATTGGTGATCTCATCAGCTTCCAGTTTCCATGATCATCTCTATCATGAAGATTCCCAGATTTTCTTCTCTCTCCCTAATAATCTCTCTTGACCTTCAGACTTACATATACTACTGAATGTATGGAACTGACTGTCCCATAGAAATCTTAAGCTCAATGTATCTAAAGCTAATCTTCTTCCCTCTTCCAGGGCATCAATATCCACCCAATGACTATTATTATTAAAATTCAGATGTCATCTTTATTCCCCCTCTTACCCCACATATTCAGCCAATTTCTCTCCCTTTTTTATTATCTCTTGCATGCATCCTCTTTGCTGACATTGTGCCCACCACATTTACACTCTTGCAACACCTATTAGTTTGTCTCCCTATCTCAAGTCCCTATCACCAGGTCCATCCATTCACCAAAATGAATTTTCTATAGTGAAGGTCTGACCGTGTCACACTCTTATACAATAAAACTCTTAGCTCACAAGCACTTCCAGGATAGAAAATAAAATCCTTTATTTGGCATTCAAAGTGTTCCACAACTTGGCTCCACCTTACCTTTCCAGTTTTCTCACACCTTATTCTTATCTTCATCCTCTATATGTAGTCCTCATATAAGAAACTAAATATGCCTCATCACACATTTTTACTGACTCTTCTCTCTGTCTAGAACCTTTTTCTCTATCTCTGTCTCTAACTCTCTGTTCCACCATTCTCTATCTGTCTCCATCTGTTTCTCTGTCTCTGTCTCTGTCTCTGTCTGTCTCTCTCTCTCTCTCTCTCTTTCGCCCCCCCCCCCCCTTCTGTAGTGTCTGGACTAACTCTCTGGAAGATCTTGGGACCAGCCTTGGTCTTAGTGGAGGAGTGAAGGAGGCAGGAGATTCACAAGATGGTCAGAGATGGAATGTCCTTATTTCAAGTCCTCTCACCCTTTAAATACCTTAGTATGATTGCATCATTACAACACACTAAGAATGTGCCAACTAGAGAACCATCATCTCATCAATCACACTGATCAAGTGCTAACTATAGTAGCATTACATCACCACAGCACACTGTGCAAGTGCTAACTATAAGTACCCTGCTACTGATATGTAAATTCCTCTCTTTACTGTAAGTACCCCTTGCTTCAAGTAGAATACAGGTGGTCACTCCCTTCTTGACTTCTTAGGAAAGTTGAGAGCACCAAAGGAAGGTGGGAGCCAAACCAACATTATCAGCAGGTTTCCTCTAAGTTGAAGGATCTTATATCTTACCCAGATTTCCTCCACTGTCTGCGGCCCTCTACACCTTTTCATTCACCCTCTTATTAATTCTCTTTAGTTTTATTTCCAATGATGTCATTCATCATTTTCCCTCTGTCTCTGTATCTTTGTGTGTGTTTCAGTCTCTGCCTCCTTGTCTCTGTCTCTGTCTCTCTGTTTCTGTCCCTGTCTCTCTGTCTCTGTCTCTCTCCTCTCTCAATCTCTATATCTCTACTTCTTGACTTTCTTGGATTCTTTTAAGTCTTTGATAAAAGTTTTTATTACACACATACACATACAAAAAAGTGTTTCTCAATCTCCCCTAACACTTGTGCCTTTGCTGTCATTTGTGCATAGTTGTTTGCATATAATTTTCCCTTTAGACTGGGAGATCCTTGAGATCAGGAATTATTTGGGGGGTTTCTTTGGATCCCTGACACTTTGCTTATATCTGGTACATGATAGGTATTTAATAAATACTTGTTGATTGACAGAATTTCTTCAAGATCTAGATCAAATAAAGCCTTAAGAGCTTTTTAACTAGTTGTATCTGATGCCCTTATCTTCTCCTGTCATATTACTTACTATATTTTAACTTACATACCTAGATATGAATATACAATGAATATATAATGGATATGCAATATGTTATATATTACATATATAATATACAATAAATATATAATGGCTATACAATGACTGTACAAACTACTGTATACTAATAATCCTAACCATATTATGTATTTACATATATGTATATATGGGATATCTCTTCACATACATATACACATACACAGAGGAAATTGCTTATGATTAGAGACTACTTAGCCAACAGAGAAAATATTGTCAGCCACATGGCTCTGGTCTGCTATGACTTGTAGTGCCAATAATGATGCTTCTTGACCTTTTCCAGAAAAAAAAAAGTTCGGGACTGGGAGGTACAAAATTATATCTGTATTTGTTTAAGGTTAGAATTTGAACACAAATAACTGGGTTTGTTTAATTCATGTTGATTTTTTCTGAACTATGAACTGAACCTAACTCATAGTAAAGAAGTAAACACAAATCAAGAGAAAAAGAAGGAAATGCATATGTTAAAAATGAGTATTATGTAGTTTAACATATTTTTGCATTAACATTTGTTTCAAGAAAAGTAGAGTACAAATGATAACTAGAATAATCATTGTGAAATTTTGTGAAAAATATATTAAATTTATTGGACAGGGTAAAGAGAAAAATGAAGGTTACATGAGACTATAGTATCTTAGAAAGGGACATTATATTTTTCCTATAGGAAAACTCATTTCCCTATTTTGCACAGCACACTACAAACCCTCTGTTATTGGTTGTGTTTATGAAATATACAGGCATACCATACATAATGAAGTTAATTACTTGCATACAACAAGATGTTGAAGGAAAAACATTATAGGAAGCAGTGAACTCCATTGGAATAAGATATATTTTGTGTTTTATTCTTATATAGCCTCCAAAATCCTTACACTGTCTCCACTGCCTTGATTCTAAGTTATCTGGAGGAAAGAACTGTTTAACTTTCATCTTTTTATTCATTGTTTAAGGATTTATTGCTTTCCCAATTTGTACAACTGTATACAGGCATATACATAATTTTAATATCTTATGGCAACATTTGTTAAAATATATTATTAAAGTTCTCACACAAAAAACATTTGTCAGTATATCATGATATAAAGGACTTTTCACTCAAAGAAGTGATGATGTAAATTCAAGGTAGTTGCATAAATCAAGTGCCATACAGAATTTTGTAATCAGGCTAGCCCAACTGGTCACAGACTTCCATGCAGATGGAGCCATGGGTTTTGGCAAAGAATCTTAAAAGCTTAAGCCCAACCAAGCAGTTTTTCATATTGGGAGATGAATTGCTTCTAAGACAACATGCTGAAAACTCTTTAATTCCCAAGGGAATTCTGGATAGACCCAGGAGGGTGCTGGCTATAGGAGCAGCCCAAGTTTCTGGCTTTCACCCTGGTGATAATAACAGTTGGTTGTAAGAAGGCTACATATACCAGCTTATGTTCTTTGTAGTTAGGTGCAGATAAACACATATGTCATAGAGATTTATAATTACTGGAAGAAACCAATAACTCCTAGAGTAAGAATATGTGTGTGTTTATGTCTATCTATCTATCTATAATTGATCTCCTATTGGCCACTGAAAAGAGGGAAATTTTGGAAAATGAAGCAAAATAAATTAAACTTTGAACTACTTCACAATTCTTTACTTCTGTCTAATTAAACTATATGCAATTGAAAATCATTTCTTTCATTTTTATTTTTGACACCTTCCTGAATATAGGTAGGTAAATCTGAAGATTTTTTTTTTCCAGATGCTTATAATGTGACATTTAATAAACCACTTAAGAATGCTCATTCTTAGTTTCCTCCTCTGTAAAATAAGGATAATCCTGGTGATTAGTTAATAAAATTATTGTGAAATCTTAGTCAGGTATTATGTAAGTCATATATAAAATTCAAGTTTCTATAGAAATTCTACAACCATCACCATTATCACCAACCTTATAATTTCTCAACATCATCCTCATCCTCCTCCTCCTCCTCCTCATCATCATCATATTATTTTGATTCTTTAGAACACTTGTTTTGAAGTACTTCCTCTATTACTAAACATGAAATATTACATGAAAGAACACTATTTTAGTTTTATTTCCATATCTTTAAAATTATATCACCTTCCTGGTCCACATTATTATACTGAGGATATTATTATACCGAGGATAAATTAACATTTGAATGCTTGATAAACTTAAAAGCAGTATGCATATTTATGGTAGTGATTACTATCATTTCACTAAGAATCACAACTATAATATTGGTATAAATTAATTTTGGATGTATGCATGTATGTATATGTATGTGTATATGTATATATAAGAGGTAGGAAGGGAGTGTGGGTGTGTGGGTGGGTGTGGTAGGTGTGGTGGGTGTATACATGCATATATATGTATTCATATACATATACACATACCCATACTCATCTTTCATAAATAAAATTGCACTTTTCAGTAGCACAGGAGTAGTAGTTCTAAGCTTGGAATCAGTTCAGATATGATCTTAAACACTGAATTGACTGAATTGTTGATATGAGCCAAGTCTATCATAGTTGATCATCATATTAATTTTCCATTACTACATACATTTTCCTGGTTCAGCTCACTTCATTCACAATCAGATTATATGACTCTTTATAGACTTTCCTGAAATCAGCTTGTTCATTAATTCTTATAAAACCATAGTTTGCCATTATATTCATATAGCATAACTTATTCAGCCATTCCCCAACTGATGAGCATCCATTCAATTTCCAACTTCTTGCCACCACAAAAAGTGCTGCTACAAACATTTTTTTAAAGATTTGTGGGTCCTTTCTCTCCCTTCTTTTATGATATCTTTGAAATATAATAGTGGCATTGTAGGACCAAAGGGTATGCACAGTATTATAGCCTTTTGGGCACAGTTCCAAATTGCTTTCCAGAGTGGTTGAATCAGTTCACAATTCTGCCCACAATGCACTAGTGTCCCAGGTTTTCCATATTCTTTGCAACATTTATCATTATATATTCCAGGCATCTAAGCTAATTTTATAGGTGTGAACCTGTTGGAATCCTTACAAAGAGTTGTCATTAGAATTGATAGATTATCTAATTTAGCATGGTTCAGTATGATTGATCCTCCTAGGAGGAGATGTTATGGGCCAGAACTTGAAACAAGGTACTAAGTAGAACTAATAGAAACAATGCTTGTGTTCACACCTTTAGAGAACTCATATAAGCAAGAACCTCTTAGGGCCAGAGAGCACTCTGGGAGGAAACCTATAATCCCACTCTTAGATCCCACAATCCTACTCTCAGAGAAGGAGCATAAATAGAGCTTCAATGAGTCAGTCAAATCAGTTCAGGAGAAGTCCTCTCTCGGAGGTGCGATCAGATTCATTCATCCCACCATGGTGGCTGGCCTCCTGCACTTCCCCCACTGAGATCAAGGCTGGTCTGAAAGGCTCTCTAGAAAGCTGCCCAGCCCCAGGCAAGGAGACAAGACTCCAAAGGAGCATTCTGGGAGATTGAGAAGCAGAAGCCCTCTCTCGGAGGCAAGAGAGATTCATTCCAACTTTCACCTTGGTTCTGTCTGTAGGCTGAAGAAAGCAGAAGCAAAGGACAACTGCAAGAGCTCTTGGAACCAAGCAGAAAGATAGGCCTCAAAGAAAAACTAACCAGGCTGTTTTGGAAGGAGAAAATAAACATTTGCATTTTATCAGCTGGCTGCATTTTGGAGTGATTATCGCTTTCAACTGAAATTAAGGCTGCCTCCAGAAAACCTCCCCAAGAAACCTGCCCCCAGAGAACCATTATATCTTAAAGAAGAGAACACCACATGAACCTATGAATAAATCTAAGATCATATTGCCTTTATGCATTTTTATGCCCCCACACGTCGTATTTTCTATGTTAAATGCCATGTGCCACTGAGATAAAAATGTATTCTTTTCTATTTTCATTTATTATTTTTCCAAAGGTCCATCATATTTAAGTTTCTAATATTTTATTCACTTTGTTAATTTCTTTCTTGTTTATTTTGTAGCTGGATTCATCTATTCTGAGAGGGAAGTTGAGATCACTCAGTATTATCGTTTTGCCATCTATCTTTTTTTGTAAACAACAACTTCTCTTAAGAATTTGGAAGGTCACAGTCAAGATGGCCCAGAGGATAGACATTTCTTTCTGAAGTTGTCCCATGACCCTCATACTAAGTATCAAATCCAGACTCTGTAGAGGGACCAAACTTTGAAAAGGTGTACTTAAATCTAGGCCAGCATGGTGCTTATAGTTAAATACCTAATCAATGTGAGATAATGGTTCTCTAAGCACATACTTAATGTGAATCAAACTAGTTGCCATATAATTAGGGTAATATGGTGATGTAATATTCTACATTGTGCATGCTCAGTGTGATGTAATGACATAATTGTACAGGAGTATTTAAAGGAAGTCTCAGATACAGAAGACTCTCAGCCACAGCTCTCACCCCCAGCCCTCAGCCACAGACAGGAGAGAAGACCCCAGATTTCAAACTGCCTTTGACCAGCCATTTGACCCTTTTGACTCCTTCACTTTCCCAATAAGATGAAGAATGCGGGCTGAACCCAAGGTTCTCTAGAGGGCTATTCTGGACATTGTAAGCCTCTGAATTAGTTCTCAACTAGCAGAACCCACAAATATTGGAAGTGGAACAAATTAGCAGCAAAAGATAACTTTGAAGATCTTCAGAAAAAATCTATTTCAATCAACAGGGAGAGAGCCAGTGCAAGCAGGCTGAGCACAAATGGCAGTGCAGGCAGTGCAGACCTGATTTGTGCAGGCTCCATGTGCTAGAGTATCCTCAGGGAGGAATCTACAACTGTGTTGGTTATTCAGCCCTGGTTGCAAGCCAGTAGATCAGCGGAGAAGTTATAAAATACCCAACACAAATATAAAAGGTATATAGTAAACACAGAAGTGCCAGAAACTCACAGGACCTGGCCACACCCACCCACCACCAAGAATGAGTTGCAGGGACTCAGTGCAACCACTGCCACTTGTAGAGGAACCTTGAACAATCTCCCTTATCCAAAAGCAGATCTCAACTTTTATTTTAAAAAAGTGAGAAAAAAAAGCAAAAAGAATACTGACTATAGGTAGTTTTTGTGGTGAAAGAGAAGAACAGTGTCCACTGCTATGTCAAGGTCAAAGGGCCTGGAATCTGATTTTTGAAAGGCAAAGAAACTGGAATGCAGCAAAGAATAAACTATCCCTCTAAACTGAATATTTTCTTCCAGAGAAGAAGATAGCAATTCAGTGACACAGTTGAATTCCATTTATTTGATGAAAAGACCATAGGTAAGCAAAAAAAATTGATCTCCAAATATATAACTCAAGAGAAGCATAAAGAGGCAAAAATAAAAGAACTCTTGAGAAGTGTATTTTTGATATAGGTATACATAGAAAGTATATGTGTTTTGCTGTTACAATATAAAAAAGAAACTATAGGTGGAAAGGGGATTGTACCAGAAAAAAGGAGAAAGTGGAGGCAAAATGAGGGAAATTACATTTCATAGAGAAGCAAAGGAAAGAAGCAAATTTGAGAAAAAGAAGAGAGGGGCATGAACATTGTGTGAATCTTACTCTTATCAGGTTTGGATAAAAGAGAAAATATTAGACATATTTGTTTTCACAAAGCAACTTCTCTCCCCTTATCGAAAAGTGGGGGGAGGGAAGGAAAGGGATAGACTAAATAGAAGGGAAAACAGAAACAGGAGGGGAAAGGTATAAGAAAGGGGGAGGGACTCTAAAGGAGGAGAACTGCTTGAGGCAAGTGGTACTCATCAGTAAAATACTGGGGAGGAGAAAAAGGGAAAAGGAAAGAGAAAAGTTTGATTTGGGCTTAAACACATGACAGGAAATATAGAATTAGTAGTCTTAACCATACATGTGAATGGGGTGACCTCTCCCATAAAGGAAGCAATTAGCAGACTGGATTAAAAGCCAGAATTTCACAACATGTTGTTTAAAAGAAACATATTTAAAGCAGAATAATATATATAAAGTAAAGGTAAAAGGCTGGAGCAGATGAATTATGCATCAAGTAAAGTAAAAAAAAAAGCAAGAGTAGCTATCCTGATCTCAGATAAAACAAAAAAAAAAAGATCTAATTAAAAGAGATAAGGAATATAACTGTATCTTTCTAAAGTATACCCTAGATAATGAAGCAATATCAAAATTAAGCATATATGCATATAAGCACATACCATGCTATGGCATAGCATGGAAATTCCTAAAGGAGAAGTTAAGAAAGCTGCAAGAAGAAATAGAGAGCAAAAATATAACAGTGGTAGATCTCAATCTTGCTCCCTCAGACATAGCTAAATTGAACCACAAAATAAATAAGAAGTTAAAGAGGTAAATGGGATACTATGAAAGTTGGATATGATAGATCTTGAAGAAAATTGAATGGAAACAGAAAGGTGTATACTTCTCAGTAGATCCTGGATCCTACACAAAAGCTGACCATATATTAGAATATAAAGATCACAAAATCAAATGCAGAAAGGCAGAAATAGTAAATGCATTTTCTTCAGATGATGATGCAATAAAAAATACATTCAACAAAAGGCCAAGGGAAAATGAACCAAAAAGTCATTGGAAACTAAATAATTGCATTCTAAACAATGAATATGGGAAAAAGCAAATCATAGATATAATCAACAATTTCATCCAAGAGAATGACAATGAAACAACATACCAAAATTTGTGAGATGCAACCAAAATTGTAATAAGAGGAAATTGTATATCTCTTGATGCTTACTTGCATAAAATAGAGAAATAGAAGAACAATGAAGTGGACTTGCAACTAAAAAAGCTAGAAAAGGAACAAAGTTAAAACCCCCAATTAAATAGCAAAATTGAAATTAAAAAAATAAAAGGACAGATTAATAAATTAAAAGTTAAAAAACTGCTGAATTAATAAATAAAACTAAGAGTTGGTTGTATGAAAAAACCAATGACGCAGATAAAAAATTTAGTTTGAATATAAAAAGGAAAGAAAAATGAAAAGGGAGAATTTTTCACAAATGAAGAGGAAATTAGAAAAATAGTTAGGAGTTACTTTGCCCAACATCATGCCAATAAATATAATAACCTAAGTAAAATGGAGGAATACTTACAGAAATATCAATTGCCCAGATTAATAGAAGAGGAAAAAAATTATGTAAATAATTCCATTTTAGAAAAAGAAATAAAATAAGCCATTAATCCACTCCCAAAAAAAATCCCCAGGATCAGATGGATTTATATGTGAATTCTATCAAACATTTAAAGAACAATTAACTCAAATATCATATAAACTATGTGAAAAAATAGTGTTTGAAGGACTCCTACCAAATTCCTTTTATGGCACAGACATTGTACTGATATATAAACCAAATCAGACAAAAACAGAGAAAGAACATTACCAATCTCCCTAATGAATATTAATGCAAAAATCTTAAATAAAATATTAGCAACGGGATCACAGAAAGTCATCCATAGGATAATACGCTATGATCAAGTAGGATTTATACCAAGAATGCAGAGCTGTTTCAATATTAGGAAAACTACTAGCATAAATGAGTATATCAATAACCAAATTAACAAAAACATAGGATTAATTCAATAGCTACAGAAAAAAAAAAAATTTGAAAAGTCCAACATCCATTCCTATTAAAAACACTAGAGTATAGGAATAAATGGACTTTTCCTTAAAATAATAGCATCTATCTAAAACCATTAACAAACATATATAATGGGGATAAACTGGAAATACTCCCAATTGGATCAGAAGTGAAATGAGATTGCTCACTATCACTATTACTATTCAATATTATATTAGAAAGGTATCTTTGGGAATAAGAGTTGAGAAAGAGATTAATGGAATAAGAGTAGGTAATGAGGCAAGCAAATTATTACTTTTTGCAGATGATATGATGGTATATTAAGAAAACCCTAGAAAATCAGCTAAAAAATATTACAAATAATCCACAATATTAGTAAAGTTGCAGGATGCAAAACAAGTCCACATAAATCATCAACTTTTTTATACATCACTAACATAATCCAACAACAAGAGATACAAAGAAATTCCATTTAAAATAACTGTTAATAGAATAAGATATCCTACCAAATTTCTTTTATGACACAGATATGGTGCTGATAGCTACACCGGGTAGGGTGAAAAGAGATAAAGAAAATATACTAATTCCCAATGAATATTGATGCAAAAATATTAAATAAAATATTAGCAATGAGATTACAGAAAGTCACCCCCATGATAATACATTATGACCAAATAGGATTTATTCTGGGAATGTATAGCTGATTCAATATTAGGAAATTTATTGTCATAACTGACTATATCAATAACCAAACTAACAAAATGATATGATTATCTCAATAGATGCAGAAAAAGCATTTGATAAAATCTAACACCATTCCTCTTATAAACACTAATGAGTATAGGAATAAATAGACTTTACCTTAATATGATCACTAGCATTTAGGTAAAAGCATGAGCAAGTAACATATGTAATGGGGAAAAAGTAAAACCATTTACAATGAGATCAGGAATGAAACAAAGTTTCCAACTATCACCATTGCTATCCAATATTGTACTACAAATGTTACCTTTGGCTATAAGAGAAGAAAAATAGATTAAAAGAATTAGAGCAGATAATGTGGAAACCAAATTATCACTCTTTGCAGATGATATGATGATATACTTAGAGAACCTTAGAAAATCAACTAAAAAACTAGTAGAAAGAATTAAGAACTTTAACAAAGTTGTAGGATACAAAATAAATCCACATAAATCATCAGCATTTTAATATATTTCCAATTTTCATACATTACCAATATATTTCATATATTACCAATATATTACCATATATCACCATATATCACGAACAATAGCAAGAGATACAAAAATAAATTCCATTCAAATTAACTGTTGATAATATAAAATATTTGGGAATCTGTATCCCCAGGGAAAGTCAGCAGCTATATAAAGATAACTACAAAATACTTTCCACACAAATAAAGTTAGATCTAATCAGTTGGAAAAATGTCAAATGCTCATGGTTTGGCTGAGTGAATAGAAAAAAATAAAAATGACATTACTAGCTAAATTAATCTACATATGTAGTACCATACCAATCAAATCAAGAAATTGTTTTACAGACCTAGAAAAATAATGACAGTTCATCTGGAAGAACAAAAGATCAGGAATTTCAAGGGAATTAATGAAAAAAAAAATCCAATAAAGGTGGCCTAGCTAGGCCAGACCTAAAACAATATTATGAAGCAGCAGTCATCAAAACCATTTGGTACTTGCTTAAAAAACAGAATAGTTGATTAGTGGAATAGGTTAGTTTCACAAGAAAAATTAGTCAATAATTTAATGTATGACAAATCCAAAGACCCCAGCTTTTGAGAGAAGAACTCACTATTTCACAAAAATTGCTGGGAAAATTGGAAATTAGTATGGCAGGAACTAGGCATTGATTCACCACATCCCAAGATAAGATCAAAATCGGTTCATGATTTAGACATAAAGAATGATTTAATAAGCAAATTAGAATAAGATAGGACTGGAACTTATTATTGAACACCAAAAACATCATTTAATATAAATTAAGATAAAATGTTTTGTATAAACAAAATTAATACAAGATCAGAAGGGAAGCAATAAATTGGGGAAAAATATTTTTTATATTTAAGAGTTCTGATAAAGGCCTCATTTATAAAATATAGAAGGAATTGAACAAAATTTATAAGAATTCAAGCCATTCTCCAATTGATAAATAATCAGAGGATATGAACAGTCAATTTTCAGATAAAGAAATTAAAACCATTTTGAATCATATGAAAAGGTGCTCTAAATTACTATTAATCAGAGAAATGAAAATTAAGACAATTTTAAGATACCACTACACACCTCTCAGATTGACTAAAATGACAGGAAAAAATAATAACAAATGTTGGAAGGGATGTAGAAAATGTGATACATTGTTGGTGGAGTTGTGAATGGATCCAGCCATTCTGGAGAACAATTTGAAACTATGCTCAAAAAGTTATCAAACTGTGCATACCCTTTGATCCAACAATGTTTCTATTGGGCTTATATCCCAAAAAGACCTTAAAGGAGAGAAAGGGACTCACATGTGCAAAAAATGTTTGTGGCAACCCTTTTTCTAGTGACAAGAAACTGGAAACTGAGTGGATGCCCATTAATTGGAGAATGGCTGAATAAGTATTGGTATGTAAATATTATGGAATATTATTGTACTATAAGAAACAACCAGCAGGATGATTTTTAGAGAGCCCTAGAGAGAATTACATGAACTGATGCTAAGTGAAATGACCAGAACCAGGAGATCATTGTACATGGCAACCTCAATACTATATAACAACTTTTCTTCAGTCAATTTTTGTCCTTTTTTTTTCAAATTTTTTTATTCTTGCACTAGTCATTTTATTTCCAATGTTTTCTCCTACTTCTCTTATTTGATTTTATAAATCCTTTTTGAGCTTTAAAGAAAAACTTTTGGATCTTGAGATCAATTTATCTTCCTCTTAAAGGCTTTTCATATAAACATTTTGATATTGTCTGCTTTTGAGTTTGTGTTTTGAATTTCCCCATCATTATAGTAGCTTTTTATGATCAGGACTCTTTCCTGGTTTTATTTTTGTTTGCTGTTGTCTTTGTTTTTTTTGTTTATTTTTAGCCTATTTTTTGTGGATCTGTTTCTGGACCATAGTCCAATGTATTCATAGTAGTGTAGCACAATCTGCTTGTATGGGGGCACAGGCTTTTTGCTTTGAGAGTTCAAATGCTGGCGACTTTTCCATTATTCTTGATCTAGCCGAGTTGGACCTGTTGTGTGAAGAATTCCTGAACTGTCAGTTTTCCTTTGACACTGTACTGGAGGCACTGGGACTGGACTGCTGTGCCACTAACCTGCTAAACCAGGACCAAAAGGCCTCAGTTCCTATTGGTGCTGTGCCAAACAGTCTCTAACTAGCTTTCCAAGGCACCATCTATACTGAGTTACTCTCCTCTTTTACCCAAATGAAGTAAACCTTTCTGAAGTCCTTTTAAGTTATCTTCAGCTGGAAAATTGTTTCACTCCATAATTTTATTAGGTTTTTTGACTCTAGATTCTGTCTAGAAGCCTGGCAACAATTTTTCCCCTGAGGGAAATTGGGAACAGTTCAAGCAATTTAATGGCTTTTCTCTGCTTTTTTTTTTTTTTTTTTTTTTTTTTTTGATTTACTCATACAGATCTCTCCTTCAACTTTCTAAGTTGTCTTTACATGGAAGAATACCTCTCTCTGACCTTTTGCTGGTTATGCCACTTTAGAATTATATTTGCTGCATTATTATCAAAGTTGTTTGGAGGGTAATTTTTGTGAACTTCATTGATCAATTCTCTACTCTGTCTTCTTCCCTCTTGTCTTTTTACATGCATAGAGAATGTTATTGGCTAAGTAATCTTGTGGAGAGTCATAAAGCTACTAGTTTTGGATAAGTAGATTTGAATCTCAAATATTCATATTCCAAATGCAGTATTTTTTCTGCTGTATATCCTAGCTGCCTCAAATATATTTATTCCAATATAGTGAAACATCCTTACAAATAGGTTTTTTTAAGACATTATATTATGTCACTAGAACCTATTCCAGTTTTTGACACATAGCAGGGAATCAATTGTTATTGATTGATGGATAATTTGGAAGAGCAGAAAGAGCAGGTGGAATAGTAATGACGGCACTTTCATCTTATCTGGTTTGTTGTCATTAAGTATGTGAATAGTCAAAATATGATTTTTTGTGGATCCAGGAAGGGACAAATAAAGGATGCTATTTTGTAGAGGGAAACCTTTTAATAAAAATAATTTTCCAAATAGTGCTGCTTTATAGGGCATTCATTTTCCTATCATTATATTAATTAAATAAGAAGATCTCGGCTACATCTTTGGAGGGCCTCAGGATCAGTCAGAGTCCGGATCAATCAAAGTCCTTGGTCTTTAGGGAGAGAAGTGAAGGAGGCAGGCGAGCTGCCATGTGACTTGCCAAAGATGTATCCTGTATTCTGGAGTCTGGAATCTCCAGTCTCTCTCCTCTTCATTCTGAAACCAAGTGACCCTGACCTCTCTCTCTCAGCCCTCCAATCCTTACTTACAATTACCCCACCACCAAGCATTCAGCACGTGCCAATCCTGAGGAGAGCCATCACATCACTATATCATCTAAGTACATGCTTATGGAGCCATTATCTCACATCAAATAGGTAATTAGCCTTAAGTGCTCTGCTGTCTGATTCAAGTACATCTTTTCAGAGTTTCAGACCTCTACATCTCCCACTTTTTTTGTTTTAGAACACAGGTCATCAAGCTCTCTCTGACTTTTCAGGGAAGTGAGAACTCAAAAAAGGAGGTGATCATGCCCTCCCTGACTTCTCAGGAAAGGAGGTGAAAACATCAAAAAGGAGGTGATCACACTCTCTCTGACTTCTCAGGAAACGAGATGAAAAACATCAAAAAAAGTGGGGAGTCAAACCAGATATTGTTAGTTGAGTTTCTTGACCAGAGGGTCTTACTAGAAACAGGTATGTACAAACCCATAAGTATGGGAGGTATTACACAAGCACATAGCAATAAAGCACAGGCTAATAGTAATGATTCTCCCCACAGCCAGTGCAGGCTCAATGTGGTGTAACAAACATGAATATGAATCAACATGGTATTGTAAAAGATTTCTAGAAGTCCTAGAAGGAGGAAATATAAATAACAATCACACATATGCCTCATTCAGCAGCCAAGATATAGCCCAAAACCAAACTATTGTCCATTACTTTATGTGTCAGAAAATCCAATGATCCCTGCAAATTTTTGTATTCCTGCAATAGTCTTATTATATGTTAGGGAGTCCAATGATTCCTGAGGGTTTTCAAGTCCTACAACAATCTTATCATGTCTCAGGGATTCCAATAATTTCTAAGGTTTTTGAACTCCTTTCACCTTTAAATGTCCATCTGAAAGGGGCAGCATAACTTCAACTGCTATTGATCCTCCTATGTCAGACATATAGGTGTCTGCCTTAATCTTTCGCAAGTAACTGGGCCAGCAGGCCCCTCTAATGACTTTATGATCTGCACCTGTGTCTACCAATCCTTTTAATGGTATGATCTTTATATAGATAGTGAGCATAGGTCGGTCAGCTGTAACAACTGCAGTCCAAAATATTCCTGGATTCTGTTCCTTCGAGTTAGAATCTGGATAACTATCACCAGATTTCCTATTAGGAATATGTATCAGTAAAACTGACTCTACTACTTCTCCTGGTTAATAAGTCACACATTGCCTACCTGTATTAGTGACTGGGATATTATCTACACATTTCCAGTTTCCCACATTGGTATATGGATGAATAGTGTTTTGTAAGTATTTTCAGGAGGTGAAATGATCAAGCCTACTGTAACTGGAGGTAAGGGATCCATAGGCCAGAGAGGAATAGATTTCACTTCTCAAGGGGAAATCTCAGTAGTCCCAGCTGCATACAACTTTATTCTCCCCAATTGTAATACCTTTCTCCCATCAGGTTTCTTCCTGATCTTTCTACATTGCTGTAAAAGTTAACTCTCATCTCGAATTACATAGGAAATTCCATATTTGGACTCTTAACACCTCAGAATTTAATGTGTTACTTAGAAATACAACTTTTAAGGTGAAATTGAAATGACTACTGCAAGAAACACAACTTGGAAAAATTGAATAAGTGGTGTTCAGTATATAACCAAAAGAAATTCACTTAGTTGAGAATATTTTTCATAAGTCAAAAAGTTGCTAGAAAATATAATCATGAAGAAAAAAAAAACAGGAAGATAACAGTTAATCTATAAACTTTAATCTGTCTTAAGGAAAACTATGACAAGGGTAGAAACAAACTGACTTCCATTCATTCTCCACAGCAGACCATATGTTTTTCATAGGCATTAAATTAATTGCTATAAAGAATAGATTATACCATAGAGTATATTGCTAATTAATAAATATATAAACACAATATATGAACAGATATGTGTGAATTATTCACATATGTATATATGCATATACATATACATAGTTTACATATGTGTGCCTATGTGTATATATAACCAACATGTCACTAATATACACATATATATGTATACAATATGTGATATAAGCTCATTGTATCACACAAATTTAGGACTGGAAGAGATGTCAGAGCTCATTTTTTGCCACCATTCAATTATTCTCTGATTCAGGAATTTGAGATCAAAGGAGTATAAGTAACATTCCAAAGATAACTTAAACATGACCCATTTGATTTGAATCCAGGTTCTCTAACTTCAGATTCAATGGCCTTTCAGTAATCTCATATTTATACATTAAGACCACACTACATTACTTAAAAGTTATATCATGAGAAATATCACTATAGAATATGTTTTATAGTTAATGTTAGGAAGTGTTAAACAAAAAGTGAAGCAGTGTAGTATATTTGATAGAATGCTAATATTAAAGCAAAAAATAACTTGATTAAAATAATTTAAATTCTCAGTGCCCAAGGGAACTCTGACCACAATAAATTATAGACTTACAATCATCTTAGTGAACATATATCTCATTTTTAAAAGGATAGGTACTTGATAGATGATTGCATTTTATAGGGAACTAACTCTCAGATGAACAAATGTCGATGCCATGAATGATTGATTTCTTACCTAGAATTGAAGAGTAATATAGATAGTTTGTAATGAGAGACAAGGAATGTTCCATTTTATGTATGCCATTGATTTGATTGAAATAATATGCTGGGTTTTCTCAATAAGATCCATGTCCTCTCATAAGAGATCAATATCTCAATAAATATATCCACACAGAGTTAAAAAGAGAGAAAGAGAGAGAGAGAGAAAGCTGGAGGGAAGAAGGAGGAAAAAAGGAGGGAGGGAAGGAGATATGGAGAGGGAGAGGGGGAGGGAGCAGAAGAGAGGAAAAGTGAGAGAGAGAGAGAGAGAGAGAGAGAGAGAGAGAGAGAGAGAAGAGATACTGAGGCAGGAAGAGGGAAGGAGAAAGAGAAAGGGAGAAAGAGAGGAAGAGAGTCCTGGATAATTCAAACCAAACCAAACAATTGGATAAAGAATGCATATTGATCAAAATGTGTCAGCTATAAGGACAGTGACTGAAACACTGCTCTTTTTTTTTTACTATAGCTTTTTATTTACAAGATATATGCATCGATAATTTTTCAGCATTGGCAATTTCAAAACATTTTGTTTCAACTTTTCCCCTCCTTCCCCCGACTACTTCCCCAAGATGGAAGGTTGACCAATACATATCAAATATGTTATAAGTTAAATACAATATATGTATAAGTGTCTGAACAGTTATTTTGCTGTACAAAAAGAATCAGATTCTGAAATAGTGTACAATTAGCCTATGAAGGAAATCAAAAATGCAGGTGGGCAAAACTATAGGGATTGGGAATTCAATGTAATGTTTCTTAGTCATCTTTCAGAATTCTTTCGCTGGGTATAGGTGGTTCCGTTTATTACTGCTCCATTGGAACTCATTTGGTTCATCTCATTGCTGAAGATGGCCAGGTCCATCAGAATTGATCATCATATAGCATTGTTGTTGAAGTATATAATGATCTCCTGATCCTGCTCATCTCACTCAGCATCAGTTCATGTAAGCTCCTTCAGGCCTTTCTGAAATCATCCTGCTGGCCATTTCTTGCAAAACAATAATATTCCATAATATTCATATACCACAAATTATTCAGCCATTTTCCAATTGAAGAGCATCCACTCAGTTTCCAGTTACTGGCCACTACAAAGAGGGCTGCCATAAACACGCTTGCACATACAGATCCCTTTACCTTCTTTAAAATCTCTTTGGGATATAAGCCCAGTAGTAACACTGCTGGATCAAGGGGTGTGTACACTTGAATAACTTTTTTTGAGCATAGTTCCAAATTGCTCTCCAGAATGATTAGATGTATTCACAATTCCACCAACAATGTATCAGTGTCCCAGTTTTCCCATAGCTAGAAATAGTTTCAATTTCTTCCTCTGAGAATTGTCTGTTCATATCCTTAGACCATTTATCAATTGGAGAATGTCTTGATTTCTTATAAATTAATCAATTCTCTCTATATTTTGGAAATGGGGCCTTTATCAGAAAGAATCTTTGACTATAAAAATATTTTCCCAGTTTATTGTTTCCCTTCTAATCTTGTCTACATTAGTTTTGTTTGTACAACAACTTTTCAATTTTACATAATCAAAATTTTCTATTTTGTGATCAATAATGATCTCTAGTTCTTCTTTGGTCATAAATTTCTTCCTCTTCCACAGATCTGAGAGATTAACTATCCTATGTTTGTCTAATTTATTTGCAATCTCATTCTTTATGCCTAGGTCATGAACCCATTTTACCCTTATCTTGGTGTACGGTGTTAAGTGTGGGTCAATGCCTAATTTCTGCCATACTAATTTCCAATTTTCCCAGCAATTTTTGTCAGTGAATTCTTATCCCAAAAGCTGGGGTCTTTCAGTTTCTCAAATACTAGAATATGAAAGTTATTGGCTATCTTGTACTTTGAACCTTTGATCAATTAATCTATTTCTTAGCCAATATCATATGGTTTAGCCAATAACCGCTGCTTTATAATATAATTTAAAATATGGTACAGTAAGGCTACCTTCATTTGATTTTTTTTTCATTAATTCCCTTGAAATTCTTGACCTTTTTGTTTTTCTATATGAACTTTGTTCTTATTTTGTCTAGGTCATTAAAATAGTTTTTTGGGAGTCTGGTATAGCACTAAATAAATAGATTAGTTTAGGTAGTATTGTCATTTTTATTATATTTGCTCACCCTATCCAAGAGCATTTAATATTTTTCTAATTCCTTAGATTTGACTTTATTTGTGTGGAAAGTGTTTTGTAGTTTTGCTTATATAGTTTCTAATTTTCCCTTAACAGATAGATTCCTAAATACTTTAGGAGTTACGTTAAATGGAATTTCTCTTTCTAACTCTAACTGTTGGATTTTTTTAGTGACATATAATAATGCTAATGACTAAAGTGGAGTTATTTTGTATCCTGCAACTTTGCTAAAGGTGTGCATTATTTCTAATAGCTTTATAGTAGGATCTCTGGAGTTCTCTAAGTATATCATCATATCATCAGCAAAGAATGATAGTTTGGTATCCTCATTACCTACTCGACTTCCTTTAATATTTTTCTCAACTATTACTGCTTAAGCTAGCATTTCTTTTATTTATTTTTTTAATTGTAACTTTTTATTGACAGAACATATGCCTGGGTAATTTTTTACACCATTATCCCTTGCACTCACTTCTGTTCCAACATTTCCCTTTCCTCCCTCTATCCCCTCCCCTAGATGGCAAGCAGTCTTATACATGTTAAATATGTTATATTGTATCCTAATTACAATATATGTGTGCAGAACCGAACAGTTCTCTTGTTGAACAGGAAAAATTCGATTCAGAAGATAAAAATAACTTGGAAAAAAATGTAAACAGTTTACACTCATTTCCCAGTGTTTTTTTTTTTTTTTTTATTTTCCTTTTGGTATAGCTGCTTCTGTCCATCAATGAGCAACTGGAATTGAATTAGATCTTCTCTTTGTCAAAGAAATCCCCTTCCATCAGAACACATCCTCATACATTATTGTTGTTGAATATAATGATCTCTTGATTCTGCTCATTTCACTTGGCATCAGTTCATGTAAGTCTCTCTGAGCCTCTCTGTATTCATTGTGCTTGTCATATCTTACAGAAAAATAATATTCCATAATATTCATATACCACAATTTAACCAACCATTCTCCAATTGATGGGCATTCATTCATTTTCCAGTTTCTAGCCACTACAAAGAGGGCTGCCACAAACATTTTGGCACATACAGGTCCATTTTCCTTCTTTAGTATCTCTTTGGGGTATAAACCCAGTAGTAACAGTGCTGGATCAAAAGGTATGCAGAGTTTGATAACTTTTGGGGCATAATTCCAGATTGCTTGCAGAATACCGTGTTTCCCTGATAATAAGACCTATCCCAAAAATAAGCCCTCCCCTTACTGTGTAAGATTCCTCTAAAATAAGCCCTCCCCCGAAAATAAGCTCTATTGAGATTGTTACTGTAGTGAAGGTGATCCCCTGCACTACACGCTACATTACGGTACCCTCTGTATGCACCGTCCCCCCCTCTCCCCAGGTGAAACACACGCCGCACTCCAAGCTGCATCCAATCAGAGCTGCAGCAGTGAGCACATCATCCTGTTCTTCCCCAGTGATTTGCTTGCTGGCACCATTGGGAGCAGTGCCACGGAGGAGAGCTGAGGCAGGACAACATAAAAACCCGGTATGTAAGCAGGAGTGAGGGGGTATAATGGAGGATAAAAGGGGCATGATGGAAGATAAAAGAAGAACTCAAGGGGGCATCATGGAGGATAGAAGGAGCACTCAGGGAGCATGATGGTGTTAAAACATTATTGAGGGGCATGATGGAGTGAAAAGAAGGACTGATGGTCATAATTTTATTATTCTGTCTGCACGGGTCACCTGTGTTTTGGCAATTCGTTTGGATAGAAAGAAAGCCACACCTCTAATCATCAGTAAGGGCAAGAAAGATAAGATTGAACGTGTATCAGGCATTTACGTTCTTGAAACCAAAAAAGCCTGGTGTACACAAGCCATTATAAGAAAGTGGGTTGATTTAATGCTGCCACTTGTTATGCGAGGTAACCAAAGAGGTCTGATAATCTGGGATTCAGCCAGCACTCACTGTGCTAAAGAAATGAAGAACTTCCTTGCAGAGAGAAGAATAGATCAAGTAATGATTCCTGCAGGAATGACTGCCTATCTCCAGACTCTTGATATTGCAATAAACAAGCTATTCAAGGACTAATTGCACATGGAAGTCAATGACTACATTGAAAATAGAATGTAAAGAAATCAGCGTGGAAACTTTGTGAAGCCCTGTCTGCAAGAAGTCGTGACTTGGGTGAAGAAGTCATGGGATAAAATTACTGACAGTTGTGTCGCCAAGGCACTATGAGCAGGTTACCTGAACGAGATATGTTCATTTAAAGAGAGCTATATTGCTGGATATGACAGATTGGGTCCACTTCTTCTGAAGGAAATAGAGGCGCAAGACATCCAGGATGGAATTCAGGGTATGGACACTTATGACGATGTTGTTGAAGAAGATGGCATGATCATTATTGAATAAAGGTACTTTTTTTTTGTTCACATTTACCTGTTTATTAAAATTGCTGTCAATGTTCATTAAAATAAGCCCTCCCCTGAAAATAAGCCCTCTGGTGTTTTTCTGTCCAAAAAAATTTAATAAGACAGTATCTTATTATCGGGGAAGCACAGTAGTTGGATTCATTCGCAACTCCACCAACAATGCATCAGTGTCCCAGTTTTCTCACATCCCCTCCAACATTCATCATTATTTTTTCCTGTCATCTTAGCCAATCTCACAAGTGGGTAGTGGTATCTCAGCATTGTCTTAATTTGCATTTCTCTGAGTTATAGCGATTTGGAACACTTTCATATGAGTGGAAATAGTTTCAAATACATCATCTGAAAATTGTCTGTTCAAATCCTTTGACCATTTATCAATTGTAGAATGGCTTGGTTTCTTATGAATTAGATTCAATTTCTAAATATTTTGGAAATGGGGCCTTTATCAGAACTTTGACTGTAAAAATGTTTTCCCAGTTCATTGCTTCCCTTCTAATCTTGTCTGCATTAGTTTTGTTTGATATAATCAAAATTTTCTATTTTGTGACACATGTAAATCCATCTGGTCCTGGGGATATATTCTTAGGGAGTTGGTTAATAGCTTGTTCTATTTATTTTTCTAAAATGGGACTGTTTAGACTATTTATTTTTTCCTCTGTTAATCTGGGCAAGTTATATTTTCTAGGTATTCTTCCATTTCATTTAAGTTATCAAATTTATTAGCATAAAGTTGGTGAAAGTAACTCCTCATTATTGTTCTAATTTCCTTCTCATTAGTGGCAAGTTCTCCCTTTTCATTTTTAAGAATAACAATTTGATTTTCCTCTTTTTAAAAAAAAATTAGATTTATTAAGATTTTATCTATTTTGTTGGTTTTTTTCATAGAACCACATCTTAGTTTTATTAATTAATTCAAAAGTTGTTTTTTTTTTTTACTTTCAATTTTATTGATCTCTCCTTTTAATTTTAGAATTTCAATTTTGGTGTTTGACTGAGGGGGGGTTAATTTTTTCCTTTTCTAGCATTTTTAGTTGCAAGCCCAATTCATTGACCTTCTCTTTCTCTATTTTATGCAAGTAGGCCTCTAGAGATATGAAATTTCCCTTATTACCACTTTGGCTGCATCCCACACATTTTGGTATGATATCTCATTATTGTCATTTTCTTCCGTGAAGTTATTATGTCTAAGATTTGCTGTTTCATCCAATCATTCTTTAGTATGAGGTTATCTAGTTTACAAATTTTTTTTTGTTCTATTTTACCCTAGCTTTTTATTGAATGCAATTTTCATTGCATTGTGGTCTGAAAAGGTTGTATTTACTATTTCTGCCTTACAGCATTTGAGTTTGAGGTTTTTATGTCCTAATATATGGTCAATTTTTGTCTAGGTTCCATGAACTGCTGAAAAGAAAGTATACTCCTTTCTGTCACTATTCAGTTTTTTCCAAATATCTATCCTACCTAATTTTTCTAATATTCTGTTTACCTTCTTAATTTCTTTCTTATTTGTTTTGTGGTTTAATTTATTTAATTCAAAGAGTGCAAGGTTGAGATCTCCCACTATTATAGTTTTGCTATTTATTTCTTCTTGCAGCTCTCTTAACTTCTGCTTTAAGAAATTACATGCTACCCCACTTGGTGCATATGTGTTTAATATTGATATTGCTTCATTATCTATTTTACCTTTTAGCAAGATATAGTACCCTTCCTTATCTCTTTTAAGTAGATCAATTTCTGCTTTTGCTTGATCTAAGGATGCGTACTCCTGCTTTTTTGACTTCACCTGAAGCCTAATAGATTCTGCTCCAGCCTTTAACTTTACTCTGTATGTATCTCCCTGTTTTAAATGTGTTTCCTGTAAACAACATATTGTGGGGTTCTGACTTTCGATCTAGTCTGTTATCCACCTCCGCTTTATTGGAGAGTTCATCCCATTCACATTTACAGTTAAAATGACTAATTCTGTATTTCCTGTAATCTTATTATCCCCAGATTATGCTTTTCTTTTACTTGCCCCCCAACCATCTTTCCCAGTTTTAAACTTTCATGCCCCACTTGTATCATGCCACTCACCCTCTTTAGGATCCCTCCTTTCCCCCTTTGAATCTCTTCCCCTTTCTTGTACTCTTTCCTTATTACTCCTTTCCTTTTCCCTTTTCCTCTCTTACCTTTTAATGAGGTGAGAGAAGATTCTCTGCAAAAGGAATATGTCAATTATTTTCTCTTTGAGCCAACTCTGATGAGAGTAGGATTCACACAACATTCCTCCCCCTTTCTAAATTCCCTCATATATGATAGGTTTCCTTTGCTTCTTCATGGGCTTACTTTCCCTCTTTTTGTCTTGCCTTTTCCTTTTTTTCTGACACTATTCCCTTTTCCATTTCTCTTTTTATGTTATATCAGTAAAATCACATATTACATATGGTCTTTATATATATCCACAACAGAAATATAGTT
Source organism: Antechinus flavipes (assembly GCF_016432865.1). Taxonomy (NCBI): domain Eukaryota; kingdom Metazoa; phylum Chordata; class Mammalia; order Dasyuromorphia; family Dasyuridae; genus Antechinus; species Antechinus flavipes. The sequence goes on from NC_067399.1 coordinate 197,437,091, forward strand.
CTCAAGAGTTATTTTTACCTTTTTCTGCTTCTCTTGAGTCCTATGGGTGCAGATCATTTTTTTTTTTTCCCCTTACAAAAAAATAGACTTCATCTGTTTCATTAAATGTCTATCTTATTCCATAGAAGAAATGCTCAGCTTAGCTGGGTAGTTTAATCTTGGCTTCATTCCAAGTTCTTTTGCCTTTTGGAATATAAGATTCCAGATCCTTAGATCCTTTAATGTGGAGGAGTGACCCTTATTATGGCAGCTCTGTATTTGAATTGTTTTTGTCCTGGCTGATTGTAATATTTTTTTCCCCTTAGTCTGATAGTTCTGAAATTTGGCTACAATATTCCTTGGAGTTTTTATTTTAGGGTCTTTTTCAGAAAGTGTTTGAAGAATTCTTTCAACATCTATTTTACCCTCTGATTCTAATACATTTGGGCAGTTCTCTTTGATGATTTCCTTTAAAATAGTAACTAGGCTCTTTTTTTCATCATAATTTTTGGGAAGTCTAATAATCCTCAGATTATTGCTCCTAGATCTATTTTCCAGATCTATTTTTTTTCCAAGTAGATATTTAACATTTGTTTTTTTTTTTTTTTCTAATTTTTCTTTTTTTTTTTCTTTTTCTTTTGGTTTTGCTTAACTCATTCTTTATGTGTCAATGAATCATTCATTTCTATTTTCTCAGTTCTTATTTTTTTATGAATTATTTTCTTTATTAGCTTTTTTTTTAACTTCTTTTTTTACATGTCCAATTGAGTTTTTAAATGAGTCATTTTACTCTATGGAATTTTTTTTTTTCCATTTCAAAAAAATTTTTTTTAAGTAAGTTATTTTCTTTTTCCAATTCACAAATCCTACTTTCTTGGGAATTCTTTATCTTTTCCAATTCACAAATCTTACTTTCCTGTGAGTTCTTTATCTTTTCCAATTCACAAATACTACTTTCCTGGGATTTCTTTATTTTTTGTAATTCACAGATTCTGTTTCCCTGAGCTTCCTGGGAATTTTTTTACCTTATCCAATTCACATTTCTGGAAGTTGTTACTCTCTTGCATAGCTTCTCTATCCTTTTCCCAATTTTCTTCTAGTTCTCTTTTAAGATTTTAATAGTTTCTTCTAGGAGAGCCTTTTTTGTTTGGGACCAATAATTGTTGGGAGACCATTTGTTATCAGTCTCTTTGGGGTTGAAAACCTTCTCTCTTTCTGTATACAAGCTATCAATCATCCTTATGATTTTTTTACTCATTTTTTTAAAGTCTGTAGGGTCTGCCTTCAGGGCCTAGGGGTTACCAGCTTCCTCTGCAGAGCAGTTATAAGTGTATGGACAGTAGTTGTCCTGCCAACAGGCTACAAAGAGCTGTGGGGTAAGGGAGTGCTCTGGGACAAAGTTCCCCACTAGAAGTATCTAGTCTTGGGTTGAGCTGTGGAAGTGCCCTATGAAGAGCCCAACTGTGAGGATTAGCTTCTGCTCTGGGGCTAAAGGCTGAGCAGTGAAAGTGTCACTACTCCAAGCCAAAGCCCAAAGTGGGGCTGTGGGTATTGACAGTTGTCCAGCAAATAGTCCCATAGGGAACAGAAATGTCTCTGCCCAGAGAAGCACAATCATGCTGTGGAAGTTCTATTGCCCCAGGTCTATCCCCCCTGTCATGCAGATTAGTGACTGCCTGCTAGAACCCCGTGCTGCAGATTGCAGTTGCACAGCTGTGCTGTAGTCTGTACTGAGTAACTTCCGGTTTTGGGTGTATATAGCCAGATCTTGTTAGATTCTGGCTTTTTTAGAGTATCCTCTACCTTTGGCTTTAGTTTCTCTGCTTTGTAATCAAGACAGAGCACCCCCACCTTTGGTCCCTGGATGCTAGTCTCTCCTATCTCCCTGCTTGTACTGATCTGCTCTAGTCCCTCAGGACAAATCTTTCCTGGAAATCTTCCAGATTGGCTTCAGCTGGTAAATTGTACTTCTAATGTTTGTGGGTTTTACCAGTCAAGTGCTATTTTTGAGGTTGAATTTAATAATTGTTGTCAGTATCTGAGAGGACCATAGAAAATCACGTGTGTCTTTTCCACCATCTTGGCTCTGCCCCCTGAAATTCTGCTCTTATATTGGAGCAAGGAGGAGATTGTGGCTACTTGCTTCTGATCTTCCTCCTTATTATAGATATCCAAGAACCTATGACTGCTCTTTTGTCAATAGCGTAAGGAATGTGTCATATATCATCCCAGAATTTTCTGAAAGCATCATACTCATCATTCCTTATGGCACAATAGTTTTCTGTCACAATCATGTCATTTCCCATGTTATGGACATCCCGTCATTTTTCCAATCTTTGCCACTACTAAAAAAGAGCTGCTAAAATATGTTATGCATATAAATACTTTTCTGTCTTCATTGAAGTCTTAGATATAAGTGGTGTTTCTCAAAGAATATGCACAATTTTAAAATTTTTTATCTGTAATTTTAAATTGCTCTCCATAATATTTGAAATAGTTTATAACTCATACAGTGCATTTGTATCCCAATTTTTCTACATCCCCTCCAACATATTTAATTTACGTTTTAATCATATTGGCTAATCTCAGCTTGTTTTAATTTGAATTTCTGTAGTCAGTAAGAGTTTTCAGCATTTTTATGTGACTAGAGATAGCTTTGATTTGTTCTTCTGACAATTGTCAATTCACATCTTTGACTACGTCTCAATTGGGGAATGACTTGTATATAACTTTGACTCTATTCTCTATCTATTGAAGAAATGAGATTTTTACCAGAGACATTTGTAATAAATTTTATGTAGTCTCCTGTTCTTCCAATCTTGACTGCACTATGAAATTTTCATTACATGAAAAACCATTTTAAATTAATAGAAATACAAATTATCTATTAAAATTCCTGTGATCATCTTTATGTCTCCTTTGTTTAAATTTTTTCACTTGTCCATAAAACTACATTTTTCATGTTCCCTTAAATTGCTTATAATATTAGTATGTCAAAATCATGTATCCATACTGATGTTATCTTGCTATACAGTATGATGTGTTGGTCTTTACTCCAAATTGCTTTGCAGGTATCAGAAAATTTGGTCAAAAGTGGATTTCTAAAAGCCTGAATCAATTGTGCTTATCCAAAACTAGATTACTGTGATTACTTAATTCTGTAGACTGTATAACTAATAAATTAAAGAGAACCACTGCTATATTTTTTGGCCAATTCCAAATTATTTTCATGATTCATGCCTTGAAATCAATTTAAACATTTGTAATGCTAGGTTACATTCCTTAATCATTCCCTCTCTCCATAAATTCCTTTGATGTCTTTGATTTTTTTGTTCTTTGAAATAAATTTGGTTATCATTTTTCTAGTTAAGTTTTCCTCAAAAAACTTCAAGAAAAGAAAAAGTGAAAAGGATGCTCAGCCCAGCTCATATAGACTTTGGGAAAGCTGGTGAATGAGTATTAATCACAGCAAAGCAATAACTAAGGTCATCAGTCTTGGCTCAGTAAAGGAATAAATTAGTAGGAGAGCTTCCAGTCCCAGATCAGAAGGCAAATTCTGGGAAATAAGGTTGTGTCCTGAAAAAAGCAGTCAAAGCTACCCCCTGTAAACATAAAGGTCCCTAATGCTCAAACCAAAGAGTCAGAGCTGTACAGGCAGCTTGGGACAGCAACCCTTTTTACTCCAGGAACCAAGCTCAATCTTAAAACTAAAAAAAAAAAAAAAGGAAATACCAAAAGAAAAGGAAAGAAACTGAGGAAGAAACAGAAAAGAAACTTCACAATAGAAAGTTACTATGGTGACAGACAGGGCAGACCAAAACCCAAACTCAGACAAGGATAAAATATTCACAGAAAAAAAAAATGTCCAAGAAGAATATGGTCTCAAGCCCAAAGCCTGTTCTTGGAAGTACTCATAAACAACTTTAAAAGGCAAATAAGAGAGGTAAAAGACAAATGAGAAAATAAATGAGAGATATGCAAGAAAGAGTTATGAATTTGGGAAAGAAAAGGAAAAAATTGTCCGAAGAAAAAACTTTTTAAACAGTAGAATTAACCAAATGGAAAAAGATACACAAAAGCTAGCAGGTGAAAATCACATTAAAAATTAGAACAGAGAAAATGGAAACTAATAACTTTGTGAGAGACACAATGACTCAGTCAAACAAACTAAAAAGAATGAAAAAAATGAAAAAAAAATAAGTGAAATACCTCATTGGAAAAACAGCCAACATGAAAATGGATCCAAAACAAACAATTTAAAAATTATTAGCCTACCTCAAGGCCATGAGCAAAAAAAGAATCTGGATAGCATTTTACAAGAAATCATTAAGGAAAATTTCCCCAATATTCTAGAAACAAAGGGAGAAATATTAATTGAAACAATACATTTGTCACATTCAGAAAGAGATCACACAAGAAAAAAACCCAAAGAACACTGTTGCAAAACTCCAAAACTGCAGTCTCAAGACAAAAAATACTACAAGCTCCCAGACAAAAGCAATTCAAATATCAAGGAACAACAGTCAGGATTACCCAAGACCTGGCAGATTCTACAATAAAGGATTGGAGTTTCTGGAATACCATATTATGGAAGGCAAAGGATCTAAGATTGCAACCAATAATTAATAGTAATAAAGGATAAATAATTTAAAAATAAACAAAAAAGGAAAGAGAGGTTAATATGATCCTAGAAAACCTGGATTTGATAAATCTCTGGAGAAAATTTAATAGAGAAAAAAGGAATACAGTTTTTCTTTGCAGTATATGGCAACTACACAAAAACTGACCATGTATTAGGGCATAAAAACATCACAATTAAATGCATAAATGGAGAAATACTAAATTCTTTATTTTCAGAGCACAGTACAATAGAAATTATTCAATAAATGACCAGGGAAAGATAGACTAAAAGACAATTCAATATCAAATAATTTACATTTTAAAATGAGTGAGTCAAACAACAAACTAAAGAAACAATGCATAATTTTATTCAAGAGAATGACAATAATGAGAAATATACTAAAACCTATTGGATATAGTCAAAGTAGTTCTATGCAGAAATTACATATCTCTAAATAGCTATTTTAATAAAATAGAGTAAAAGGAGATGAATGAATTAGGCATGCAACTAAAAAGCTTTGAAAAAGAACAAATTAATGCCATCAAGTTAAAATACCAATTTAGAAATTCTTAAACCCAGTGGAGAGATTAATAAAATAGAAAAAAAAAATTTTTGAATTAATAAATAAAACTAAGAGTTCGTTTTATAGGAAAAACAAAAACAAAAAAAGTTTTATTTAATTTTATCAGAAAAAAAATCAGCAGCATCAAAATGAAAAGGATGAACTTGCCACCACTGACAAAGAAGTTAATGCAACAATTAAGAATTTTTTTTTTGCCAAACTGTATGGAAGCAACTTGGACAATCTTACTGAAATAGATGAACATTTACATAAATATAAATTGTCTTGATTGAGAGAAGAGAAAATAAATTACTTAAATAGTTCCATTTTAGAAAAAAAAAGAAAGTAAACAAGTCACCATTGTACTTGCTAAGAATAAATCTCCAGGCCCAGATGGAATCACAAGTGAATTCTACCAAACATTTGATGAACAATTAATTCCAATACTATATAAACTATTTGAACAAATAGGTAAAGAAGGAGTCCTACCAAATTCTTTCTATGACACAAATGTGCTACTGATACCTAAACCAAGAAGAGCCAAAACAGAGAATGAAAATTAAAACCAATATCCCTAGTGAATATTGATGCAAAAATTTTAAATAAAATAATAACAAAGATATTACAAAAACTTATCAGCAGGATAATATAATATGACCAAGTGGGATTTATAATAGGAATGTAAGGCTGTTTCAATGTCAGGAATACTCAAGCGTAACAATAATAAATAAATCATATGATAATCTCAACAGATGCAAAAAAAGCTTTTGATAAAATAAAGCACCCATTACTATTAAAATCCCTAGAAAGCATAAGGCTAAGGAAAGTTTTCCTTAAGATAATTAGTATCTATCTAAAACCTAAAACAAACGTTATATGTAATGGAGAGAAGCTAGACATGTTTCCAGTAAGATCATGAGTGAAACAAAGATGCCTGTTATCCTCATTATCATTCACATTTGTATTAGAAATGTGGGTTTTGCAATAAGAAAAGAAAAAGAAATTAAAGGAATTAGAATAGACAATGAGAAAATTAAAATATTATTCTTTACAGATGATATAAGGACATACTTAGAGAATTTAGAAAATCATCCAAAAACCTACTTGAAACAATTACAGTTTTTGAAAAATTTCAGGACATGAAATAAACCCTCACAAATCATCAGTTTTCTTTATATAACTGACAAATTCCATCAAGAAGAGATAAAACGAGAAATTCCATTTTAAATTGCTATAAATGGGATCTACCCACCAAGAAAAACCCAATAAGTTTATGAACACAATTACAGAACACTTTTCACATAAATAAAATCAGTTCTAAACAACTGGAAAAATATGAATTGCTCATGATAGGATGGGTTAATACCATAAAATGACAATTCTGCAAGGGTATTAATGAAAAAAAAAAACAAACAAAGGTGGCCTAGGCTGTACCAGATGTAAAATTATATTATAAAGCAGCAGTTACCAAAACCATTTGGTATTGGCTAAGAAATAGATTAACTGATCAGTGGAATAGGTTAGGTTCAAAGGACAAAGCAGCCAATAACTTTCTCTAGTGTTTGACAAACCCAAAGACCCCAGCTTTTGGGATAAGAATTCACTGTTTGACAAAAATTACTGGGAAAATTGGAAACTAGTCTGGCAGAAAATAGGCATTCACCCACAATTAACACAATACACCAAGATAAGGTCAAAATGGTTTCATGACCTATGCATAAAGAATGAGATTATAAATAAATTAGAGGATAGTTTACCTCTCAGATCTGTGGAAGAGGAAGTGATTTATGACCAAAGAAGAAGTAGAGATCATTACTGATCACAAAATAGAAAATTTTGATTATATCAAATTGAAAAGTTTTTGTACAATCAAAACGAATGCAGACAAGATTAGAAGGAAGTAATAAACTGGGAACACATTTTTTACAGTCAAAGGTTCTAATAAAGGCCTCATTTCCAAAATACATAGAAATACATAGATAAATCTAATTTATAAGAAAACAAGCCATTCTCCAATTGATAAATGGTCAAAGGATATGAACAGACAATTCTAAAATGAAGACATTGAAACTATTTCTAGCCATATGAAAAGATGCTCCAAGTCATTATTAGTCAGAGAAATGCAAATTAAGACAACTCTGAGATACCACTACATACCCGTCAGATTGGCTAGAATGACAGGCAAAGATAATGCGAAACGTTGGAGGGGATGTGGGAAAACAGCGACACTAATACATTGTTGATGGAATTGTGAATACATGCAATCATTCTGGGGAGCAATTCGGAACTATGCTCAAAAAGTTATCAAACTGTGCATACCTGTTGGAATCTTTAAAAACTGTCAAGTCATTAAAGTTGAGATGTTTTGGGCCAGAACCTGAAACAAGGTACTAAGTAGAACTAATTGATTCAATGTTTGTGTTTACACCTTTACTCATTGGAATTCACAAGTATGGGAGATTCACAAAATTAACTGTGTAACTTTATGAATTCTCACCTCCCATGAAGCTCTTAGGGCCAGAGAGCACTATGGGAGAAAACCCATAATCCCTCTTTCTCAAAACCCAGCAATTCCTCTCTCTCATAATTAATAAACAGACAGAGGCTCTTGGAGAGAATTCAGCTGAATTACATGGGGAATGGAGCTGAATTTAGATTGAGAGGGTAGCTTCAAGTGAGTTTAGCCAGAAGCCCTCTCTGAGTGAGGAGTTTTACTTCGGAACATTGACTGGGGTCAGAGAGGAGCACTCTGGGAGATTGAGAGCCAGAAGCCCTCTCTGGAAGGCAAGACAGATTCCACTTGGTGCTGGCTGGAGGTTGAAGAAAGCAGAGGCAGAAGGAAAGGACAAAACTGCAAGAGCTGCAAGAGAGATCCATTCCATTTTCCACTTGGCTGGCTGGGCTGAAGGACAAACCTTTGGATTTGGAGATATTCGGAGGGAGCTCTTGGAATCAAGCAGAAAAATAGGCCTCTAAGCTAACCAGGTTATATTGGAGACAATAAAAGATCTGAACTTTAATTATTGATCTGAACTGCAACTAAGGCTGCCTCCAGAAAACCTCCCCTGAGAAACCTGCTCTCTCCCAGAGAGAACCATTATTTTATTAAATTATTTAAAAGAAGAACAAGGACACAATATATACCCTTTGATCCAGCAGTGTTACTACTGGGCTTATATCCCAAATAGATCTTAAAGAAGGGAAAGGGACCTGTATATGCAAGAATGTTTGTGACAGCCCTCTTTGTAGTGGCCAGAAACTGGAAACTGAGCAGATGCCCATCAATTGGAGAATGGCTGAATAAATTGTGGTATATGGACATTATGGAATGTTATTGTTTGGTAAGAAATGACCAACAGGATGATTTCAGAAAGGCCTGGAGAGACTTACAAGAACTGATGCTGAGTGAAATGAGCAGAACCAGGAGGTCATTATATACTTCAACAACAATGGTATATGATGATCAATTCTGATGGACCTGGCCATCTTCAGCAATGAGATGAACCAAATGAGTTCCAATGGAGCAGTAATGAACAGAACCAGCTACACCTAGTGAAAGAATTCTGACAGATGACTAAGAACCATTACATTGAATTCCCAATCCCTATATTTTTGCCCACCTGCATTTTTGATTTCCTTCACAGGCAAATTGTACACTATTTCATAATTTGATTCTTTTTGTACAGCAAAATAACAGTTTGGACATATATACTTACTTTGTATTTAATTTATACTTTAACATATTTAACATGTATTGGAAATCTTGCCCTTTAGGGGAGGGGTGGGAGGAAGGAAGGGAAAAAATTGGAAAAAAAGATTTGGCAATTGTCAATGCTATAAAATTACCCATGCATATAAACTTGTAAATAAAAAGCTATTAAAAATAAAAAATAAAAAAGACAATTCTGCCTAAATTTATTTACTTCTTCATTGCCATATCAATCAAACTACCAAAACATTATTTTATAGAATTAGAAAAAATAAAACCAAATTCATTTGGAAGAACAAAAGATCAAATATATCAAGGGAATTCATGAAAAAAAGAAAGGATGCTGGCTTAGATGTACCAAATCTATTTGACAAAATTTGTTGGGAAAACTGGAGTCATACACTAGGCATAGACTTACATTCCATACCAAAATAAGGTCAAAATGAAGATGATTTAGACATGAAAGATGCTAACATTACCAATATTGGAGAAAAAAGGATAATTTACCTATCAGATCTTTTCTACATTTTAGGTATGCCGCCTACATCATGTATCAGTTTTGTGTATTGCTGCAATATCCCTGAATGCCTTTTATTTAAACTCTTTTATCAATATCCATTGAAAAAGTGATCTGTGATTTTTCCCTATTTATTTTGCTGCTCTTGGTATTATCATGAGTACTATATTTGTATCATTAAAGAAATATGGTTATAGTCCTTATTTGCCTATTTTTTCAAAGTATTTTATATAATTTTGAAAATAATTGTTCTTTAAAGGTTAAATAGAATTCACTTGTAAATCTATCTTGTCCAGAGAATTTTCTTTTATTGATAATATATAATGTTCTGGTTGGTTTTCTGGAGGTCTTTGGATCAGCCTTCATTTCAGCTGAGTAATCACCATGAGAATAGCCAGAGATAAAGTCCAAAAATCTTTATTGTCTCCTTCACAGTCTTGTCTCCTTGCCTGGCACTTAGGCTACCTTTCCAGAAGTCCTATGGAATGTGTCTTAGTTTCTGTGGGGAAGGCAGGAGGACCACTATGATAGTCTCTGTCTTGAAGTCTATCCCAATGTGAGAACTTTAGCTCCAGCCTCTAGTCCTTTGTCTTCTCTGGCTCTATTTTTGAGCCCTTTTGATCCCCTCTCTAGGTCTGACTCTGACCTTCTTAAATACTCTATTACAATTAAATCTATTCATCATGCTGAGTATAAGCCAATCATTATATCACTAGGGATTCATTATTTGTTGTAAGATTAATTCAATTATACTGAACTGGAGAACTATTAATCACCATGCTAAACTAGATTACTGTTGTCTTATCAATTCCACTGAGTTAACACTTTGTAAGAATCTTTGTTTTAAGTACAGAGTACTGGTCCATTACAATAGTACATTCAATTTATTTTTTCTAATATTGGATTATTTAAGTGTTCTTTTTCTTCTGGTAATCTGGACAATTTCTATGTTTGTAAATATTTATCAATTTCCCTTACATTTTCAGATTTATTAACATAAAATTTGCACAAAGATCTTCTAAAAATTGATTCAACTGAATCTTCATTGGTGATGCAATTGCCATTTTTAGTTTTGATACTGATAATTTGCTTTCTTCTTACTTTTTAAAATAGAATTAACCAAAAGTTTATTTTCCTTTTTGAATTTATTTGCTATTTTTAAACTTTCACTTTGATTAATCTTTCCTTTGATTTTTAGAATTTTCAATTTGATTTTCAATTGCAAAATTTTAATTTATTCTTTTTTATTTTTCAATTTTATGCCCAAATGTTTAATTCATTTTCCCCATAAAAAATCAAAACTTGTAAAATAATTTCTTAAATATATTTTCAAAATTTTGTTCCAGATATTCTTCCTTCCTCCTCACCTACATTTCCATTGAGAAGGCACAAGTGTTGTTATACAAAACATTTCTAAACAAAATTCTATAAAAATAATATTTTCTATAAAAATCAGAAAACACAGATCTCCCCTCTCCAACAAAAACACTCTCTAGAAAAATAAGCTTAACAAAATATGTTTTGATCTGTATTAATACAGAATCAGTTCTTTCTGTGGGTATACATAACATTTTTCATCATTAGTTCTTCACAATAATCTTGGATCATTGTATTGCTGAGAATAACAAAGTCATTCAAAGTAGATTGTTCTTACAATGTATACAGTGCATTTTACTTTGCTTGAGCTCATGGAAAACTTTCCATATATTTCTAAGAACATTCTTCTCATCATTTCCCATATAACTCCATCAATGATAATATTCCATTACACACTGTTATTTATTCATCCTTTCCCCAGTTGATGGGCATCTCCTAAATTTCCAATTCTTGGCCCTTGAAAGAGAATTGCTATAATTATTTTTGTAGACATAGACCATTATCATTTTTTAAAGTCTCTTTTGGGATTCATGCCTAGTTATGGTATTGGTAAGTTGAAGGATATGCATTATTTTATAGTCCTTTGTGTATACATTATATCTTTTGATAAATCATCAATTGGGGTATGGATCTTTACTTTGCAAATTTGACCAGACTTCCTATATATTTGAAAAATGAAAGGTTTATCAGAGAAACTTGCTTCATAATTCTTTTCACACTCAGCATTGCTAATTGTGCTTTCCTCATATTTATTCTATTCTCTTTCTCTCTTTCTCCTTTGAGACCGCCCTCCTCAAAAGTGTTTTTGCTACTGACCACCTTTTCCCCAAATATGTCCTATCTTCTATCATGCTTCCTTCTTGTATTTCCTTACCCTCCTACTTTCCTGAAGGGTAAGATAGATTTCTAAAGCCATATGGAGAGTGTGTATTGTTTCTTCTTTGATGCATGCCCATTTCTTGATCTGATCTTTCACTATTTTATTGATATGTGTTCTAAAACATAAAATTTCCTCTAAGTACTACTTTGGCTATATCTTACAAAAATTGATTTTTTTTTTATTTTTGTCATTTTCATTGATGAAATTTATTTTTTCTTTGATTTTTTCTTTTTTTTATTCAATCTTTAGCATTTAATTATTTGAGTTCAAATCTGGTCTCAGACACTTAACATGTCTTAAATGTGTGACCCTGGGCAAATCACTTAACCCCAGTTGCCTAAGGGGGGGGGGAATTGGGATACTATGCAATTTGGTGCATGTATGTTTAATATTGATAATGCTACATTATCTATGGAAAATTTGAACAAAATATAGTTTCCTTTTTTATTTCTTTTATTTGTTTATTTTTTGATTTTGCATCTGAAATCATGATTGGTACATATGCATTTTTTTAAAAACTCAACTAAACCATAATAATTTACTTAATGTCTCATTTTTACTCAGTGTATGTTCCTCTATTTTAAGTCTGTTTTTTGTAAACATCATATTTTGGGATTCTAGTTTCAAATTCATTCTGCTATTTGCTTTACTTTTATGAGTGGGGTCATTCTATAATTCTTCACATTTTTATAATGGCTAACTGCACATTTGCCTCCAACTTATTTTCTCCTGTTGATCCTCTCTGGTTTTGTCTCTGTCTCTCTTTCTATTATTTCTATCTCTGTTTCTCTCCCTCTCCCCCTGCCTGCCCCACTCGTCCTCTCCTTCTCCTCCTCTCCTTATCTAGTTTAGCATAGTGATTAATAGTTCTCTAGTTCAGTATAATTGAATTAATCTTACAGCAAATAATGAATCCCTAGTGATATAGGAATATCTCTTTAACTGCAATGATCTGTATTTTACATTTGGAAAAGCTGACTAGTTGGACTTTACTTTTTTTCTTTTCCTCTAGAAAATCCTCCTCCTCAATCTATCTTCTCTATTCTGAAAAGTCTCCTTTGCTTCTTTCCACTTCCTTCTTTAGTACAGTGTCCCTTCTCACAGCCTCTGTCAACCATTCTCTTATCCCCTCCCCTTCCTATTTCCCTTTTGATTCATTTAGTTCTATACTCAAGTAATTATGAGATAAAGGGAAAGGGAGAGAGAAAAAGAAGGAGAGAGGGAAAAATAAAAAGAGGGAGAGAGGGAAGGAAAAGAAGAGGAAGGGAGAAGGAAGAGGGAAGGAAAGGGAGAGGAATGACAGAGGAAGAGGGAAGAACAAGAAGTGAAGAGAGGGAGATAGAAGGAATGGGGATATCATTGTTTCAGAGGATTTACTAATTTAAATGTTCCTTGTATCAATAAAGTCACACACACAATCCCTATTTCTAACTATATAAATTGTTGTAATGGCGGTCTTCATCTTAAAAAGGTTTTACGATGATGTTACAAATATCTAAGGAGAATGAGACCATCTTGATTCTTTCACCACTTTCTCTGTAGATCTTTAATGTTTCTCACATGCAAAGGCCACAGTCTATTGAAGCTTCATCTCTTCCTAATTGGAGGTTGTATTCAAAAACTATTAGTTCACCGACTCTAAAATTTAGAGCCTAAACTTCCCTCTCCACTTCCAACAGACAATTGGAGGATAATGTGAGCTGATGAACTTAATTGTTCACTTGTTGAGTCAATTTGTCTTTCAGTTGTGCCTTGTTGATTTATTAACCTTTACAGAGGACTTTTCTTAGTTCTACTGGGAAACGCAGTCAAATAGGAGTATTAATAATCCTGCATGTTTTATTCCAGTATGGTGAAGCCACCATTTCATTTAATAAGGCATCCATATTAATGTAAAGGGGGTAAAATAATGTATATTACCAATTAAAATGGATTATTTACCCCTAATGTATTCTGCAGAAGCATTAGGTTAAACAAGAGGAACACAAGTATGCATTTTTGGCAACAACAACGTCATCACCCCATGTAGCATGAAACTGGTCTCTATAGACTAAAAATAGTCTAGTTTAAATTTCTGTTCTCCACTACATGCTTTTGGTTGGGAAGAGGAATATCCATTTGTCCATATTTAGAACTTCTTTACACTGCTTTCTACACATTCTATTGACTATGTGTCTTTCTCTCATGATATATTTTCTTCTTTTAATGACAGCATTCAGTGAAGATTAGGTCCATAATGACTTTGTAGGATACTTGGACTTAAGACAGCTCTTTAAAAGAAGTAAATACGTTGCTAATTGTAAATAAATTCAGTTCCCCTGGGCTTTCTGTAATTGCAGGGAAATATATTTGACATGAAGAACATTGGGATTTTCTGAATTCCAGGCATTTTTTTGAATTAGTTTGATATGGTTTTGAAAAACTAAACTTGGCACAAAACACATCTCTTTAACTGCAGTGATCTGTATTTTACATTTGGAAAAACTGACTAGTTAGACTTTATTTTCTTTTCCTCTAAACCTGCTAATCCTTCATTCTTAAATTCCTTAAACACAGGCATTGTCACAATTCACATTCATATTCTGCTTTGTAAAATGTGGCCTTTACACTTAAAAAGGAAAAGATCACTGGGTTGAAAAAAATTAGGGTTTAAGTTTAGAATTTAAACAAAGCAGTGATGGCAAGTATTTTTACTATTGTAGCAGTAGGTCACACAATAGTCCCTTATTATGACTATGGACTTTTTGCTTCTCCTAAAGTTCAGTGCAATGTTTTGAGCTATCAAGCATTTAAAGCTTTGTTACTACATTCTATTGATCAATCTATATACTACCCCAAGTCATTCTGGTAAATGTTTAATATCTAAATTTCTCCGTATAGAGAAATTTTATTTTGTATGTGTTTGTATGCATGGATGAGAGAGAATGTGCACATTTGTGTAAAATATATATTCACACAGATATATAAATGTACATACATATACACATATAAAACCAAATGCATATACATCTATGTGAACATATATACATATATATGACGTGGCTTTTAAAAATTCAATCTGAATTGTTAACATTTTATATCCCTTTATTAACTCTGAAAAATCAATCAAAAATATAACAAGCCCTCATTTGGAGTATTTGCTGATTTCCAAGGTGAAATTGCTCACATTGAAAATGTAAATGTATCTGAATCCAAAAAAAATAATTAAGCAAACTGAATCTAAATCAAAACCAGTTATGTTCATTTCTTTTTTTCTTCAATTTTTTATCTCTCCCATGGTTTTTGCTTTTTTCTCTGATTTTTCTCTCCAAACATGATTCATAAAATAATGAGTAATAAAAGTAAAGAAGTTTAGCAGAAAATAAATAAATAAATAAAAGGGGCCTGGACTAATGAACTCTTAAGTTTCCTTTTCCTTACATAGTAAGGTATACAATAAGGTTGAAAAAAACCACAACCCTTAAGGAATTATATTATAGTTTGGAGCATTAGAATAGACAAAAGATGGAGTAGAATATTTTCTTTTTTTTTAATTTTATGTTTTTTTAAAAATAACTTTTTATTGATAGAACTCATGCCAGGGTAATTTTTTACAACATTATCCCTTGCATTCACTTCTGTTCTGATTTTTCCCCTCCCTCCCTCCACTCCCTCCCCCAGATGGCAAGCAATCCTTTACATGTTGAATAGGTTACAGTATATCCTGGATACAATATACATGTGCAGAACTGAACAGTTTTCTGGTTGCACAGGAAGAATTGAATTCAGAAGGTATAAGTAATCCGGGAAGAAAAACAAAAATGCAAGCAGTTTATATTCATCTCCCAGTGTTCTTTCTTTGGGTGTAACTGCTTCTGCCCATCTTTGATCAATTGAAACTGAATTAGCTCTCTTTATCGAAGAGATCTACTTCCATCAGAATACATCCTCAAACAATATCATTGTTGAGGTATATAATGATCTCCTGGTTCTGCTCATTTCACTTAGCATCAGTTCATGTAAGTCTTGCCAGTCCACTCTGTATTCATCTCACTGGTCGTTCCTTACAGAATAATAATATTCCATAACATTCATATACCACAATTTGGAGTAGAATATTGAATTCGACTTAGGTCAGCAGAGAAGGTTTGTGGAGGCAGTGTGGGAGCCCAGTACTCAGTTTCAGTGAAGGAAGGGACAGCTCAAAACTGGCCAAGGCCCCAGTACTGGATCCATGCCAGTAAAATAGGAACAGATCTAGGGACCTTGGAAGCAATACCAGTACTGGTATTTTCTAGATCTATTAGTCCAGATACACCAAAGATGAATTGAAAGATCAGCAGAAAAGATCTATGGAACTATGGAGGCAGCCTAGCACACCATCCCAGTGCATGCCACCCCAGCACAATCCTAGCCCCAACTCTACCACTGGCCCTAACCCCAGCTTCACAAAGCAGGGCTTTGTGGTTTTACCAAACTAGATCTTATAGCTGAAGGAGGGGCAGGACAGTTCTAACAATTCCAGGGCAGAAAAGAGGGCTCATGATCAGGTCCTTGGGAGATTCTCTGAAAATAGCTTAGAACTCTCTACCCTAGAAATAGATCCCTACTTTGTTATATCAAAGAGTTAAAAGCTGAGTAATAGGCTAGAAAAAATAAGTCAATAATAATTTTTTTTTCTGATTATAAAAAGTTACAGTGGTGGCAGGGAAGATCAAAATACACACTCATAAGATGATAATATAATTTTATTATAATTTGTTGTAATTCTTTATTTTTTTTTAATTTTGTGATAATTTTGAACAAGTTTTTTTGACAAGGCCTCATTTTCCAAATATAGAGAGAACTAAGTCAATTTTCTTTTAAAAAGCCATGCTGCAATATGTAATTATGATGAAATAATATTATTCCATAGAGAATAGCTGGATGCTGTCAAGAAAGCCTGGGAGGTCCTCCATGCACTCAAGCAAAGTGTACTGTATACAAACTAATAGCAATATTCTTGGATGATCAACCATGAATAAATTTGCTATTCCCAGCAATTCAATGATCCACATCTACCCTGAAGGACTTATGATGAGAAACTCTCCCCATACTCAGAGAAACAACTAATTGTGTCTAAATGCAGACTAAAACAGACTAAAACATTCCCCCCTTTGTTTTTTCTTGAGTTTTGTTTTGTTTTGTTTTAGAAAGGGGAGATCTGTTTTCTTTCACAAGATGACAATTATGGAAATCTTTTCCATAACTTGACATGTGCTTTATTAAAAGGGATTGGGGATGACAATAAGAAAATCTAGAACTCAAATTTTTCAAACCAAATGTAAAGGATTATTTTAATGTAACTGGAGAAAATAAAAAAAAAGTAGAAAAGAAAAAGAGATATTGAGCAGGGTGCTCTTAGGAAAACATAGAACAACTTACACAAACTGATAGAAAGTAAAGCAGAATTGAGAGAACATTGTATACAATAACATCAATATTGTATGATGATGTACTATAAATAATTTAGCTGTTCTCAGTAATACAATGTATTCAAGGTGATTTGTAAGATCTTTTGATAAAAGGTGCTGTTCATCTCTAGAAAAAAGTACTGGTAGAAATTGAATGCAAATCAAAGATACATTTTTCTTTACTTATTTTGCTTGCCTTTGTTTTCTTTTCCAGAATCACACTGAAAGGAAATTTGTATCAGTATACATGTATAACCTGGGTCAAATTGCTTGCCTTCTGAACGGGTGTGATAGGAGGAAGAAAACTTGGAGTTCACAATTTGAAGAAAAATATTAAATTTATTTTTTAAATGTAATTGGAGAAAATGTTAAATATGATGTAAAAAATACAACAATAAAATTTCTAAAACTTGGTTAAAACTAGCTCTTGCATCCTCATGATACCACTGTTTATACAAAGAGAAATGAATCCAAAGACATTAAATATATTGAAGAAAATCAGAATAGGAAGGAAAGTTCATAAATTTGGAGCTAGAAATTTCTTTAGTGGTCATTTAGCCTAAC
This sequence comes from Antechinus flavipes, assembly GCF_016432865.1. Classification (NCBI taxonomy): domain Eukaryota; kingdom Metazoa; phylum Chordata; class Mammalia; order Dasyuromorphia; family Dasyuridae; genus Antechinus; species Antechinus flavipes. The sequence goes on from NC_067399.1 coordinate 197,454,732, forward strand.
AACTCTTTTACTTTATAAATAAATAAATTGAGATCTGTGATCTTTGAATGATATCACACTGGCTGAAAGATTAGAAGCTTGAATCAAATGTAGGTTCTCTGATTTAAGAATCAATGTTTCTTCTCAGTTAGCCAATACCACAATGGATCCTCTGACAGCAACAAATTTCATTGGGTAAAATAAAGTGTTAACACAGGAAATGATAGTGCTTCTCCACATCTCCAGGAAAGTGAAAAAGCCCAGTAAGTTTCTCAAGACAATTCTTTTACACAGCTCTAATTCTGGGAAGTTTCCAGTTTGTTCATTAATTTGTTTATTGCATGGATTCAAATCTTCTTTAAGAATCTGTAGGTCTCTGCTTCTGGTTCTTCTCTCTGGGATCAACTAGATTATATGTAATTTCTTTTCTTCATGACACATCTACAAATTCTCTAAGGGTACAAAATCCTACAGATGATACTCGTTTCTAATTTTGATCCCAAGTAAACCCTGGCATACTCTGACATAGTGAAAAGAATGGATTCATTTTACATTTTTTACCTGTCACCAGAGATGGGAAGATCTTCATTAGAATACATATTCTACTACTAACTACCATTGTGAAGTATCCCCTTCTTTAATATGAGATGTGTAAACTAAATGAACTTTAATATCTTTACTCATATTTTGCTATGATATTTTCAATGTTTTTTTTTTTGCTTTGTTTTTTTGTTTTGTTTTGTTTTTGTTTAACAGTATGTCTTTCCAGTAGCCTGTTTAACTTAGAATTAGAATTCAGAATGCTAGGATTTATCTAGATACCAGCTGTGCCATTAACTACATATGTAAACTTGACAAGTCACTTTCATTTCTCATCTACAGTTTCTTTGCCTTGATATTAGTGTTATAATAGATAATTTACAATATATGAATTACATTTGATAGTTTTGAAAAGATACCATCACTTTCTTCATACTCTTGAATAAGGGCACATATTTCTTTATATCTGGAAAAATTGGTTAAATTTTGGAATTAATGTGAGGTTTTTTTTTTTTTTTTAACATATTTGTGCTTTTGTAGACCCAAGATTCATCAATTGTATAAATTTTTCAAGTTCATCGCACAGGACTTTTCAAGTTTTTAGGCAAACTTGAGACTTAATGCTACTTTTAAGTTGCTAATTCTTAGCCATAGATTTCTGCTGCAACCTGCTTCTTCTGCTCTTACTACAAAACTACTGAACAATATTGCAGAAAATCATGCAGCTATTTTGATTCAGTCAACTATAGCTTTATGTTTTCTAAACTCAACAAAGGACACTTCTCTTCCCATAAAAGGAGCTTGATAAATATTTTTGGTATTGAATTGGTGTGGAGTCTCATACCATACAACATCCTTTTATTGTTTTATTATTTATTTCTGATAACCTCTTTCTTCCAGATGATGCAAAAATAATGCTGGGTTTTCTATGAACATCATTGCACCTCATAAGGGATGGTCTTTCCTTCAAAAAAATTCTTATACTACTTTCGCTGATTCATTTTTGTTTCATCAAATGTTTGCCTGACCATTGTTTGTTTTGTTTCATTCTTTTTAATATTATTTCCAACCTTATTAAACTGTAAATTAGTGAGGCAATGGATTGTATAATATTCATGTTTTTATTGCTAATATTAGAGGACTACACATAATAGACACTAAATAAGTATTTATTATGCAATGTGTATATGTATGTTTACAATATGTTTACAAATTTTTCCTGTTGGGGAGAACTGAGGGTTTGTATCATGTCATAATCTGGCTGATTATAGTACCATGGCTTGAACTCCAACATTATCACTAAGTTTCTACTAGAGTAAATATGGGTCTATTTCATTTCATGTGAATCCTTTGTTTCTGGTGGCTGCCTAAGAAAGGATATAATTTGTTGAATCAAAATCCTGACATTGAAAATAAAAGAATTAATTGAATTTAAAAATTTAATGAAAAAATAATCAAAAGAGCTGAAGAAATGTTCTTAGTAAAGAATAAGCCCCATCCACAAGGAGCATATATTTCTAATTATTCTTTAAAATTATAGTGATTAAATGCATCCATGATACCATCAGCATTTTCATAACACCATCATATTTTATGGACATTAGTTTTAATCCTTTTACATCCTGGTGTCTGTGAAGGGGAATATGATGGTGTTATGAAAATGCTGATGATATCATGGCTGTCCATTTTTTTCTCTGTAATCAACTTCTCTTCTTTTTTTTCTGGTCATACTTATTCATGTTTTCAAAAGTATGTTATCATGAGCAGTAGATGGTTTTCTTTTTACCTTCACTGCCTGTCTTTCTCTTGTCTCTCCTCCCCCCCTTTTATCATGATGGAGATTCTTCTAAGGACCTGATTTTAAATGGATTTTATCCAACTCTGAAATATTATTTTAAGAAGGTAGTTTTTGTGTCAGGGATTAACTTGGTATCATGGAAAACACCATACAATTCCCCAAATATCATTTAATCTCTTCTTTCTGGAGACATCTGAACCAAGGAGCTCTTTAAAACAATATCTTAAATATGTCTCTTTTATTTCTAATTTCTTTAAGTGTGCCTTAATATATACATATATATATATATATTATGATTACAAAGATTCAATGTGAGTTCTTCATTGGTTTTTGTGGCATTTAAACAGAATCTCATCCTCTTCCCATCTCAGTATGGAGTAGCTATAGAGTTTGGACTATTATATGACAGAAAAACAAGGTTGTGAAGAAAAATTCTTACAAAGACTTTGTTGTCCTTTCCTTCTTCCTTTCATGGTATAATCAGATGTGTCACTGGATCTGTTTAGCCTACCTGGGGAAAGAAACAGTAACATATTCTCTCAACCCATCTTTAAGTGTATCCTGTGACAATTTCTGATCATCTAAATACCCCAGGATTTCCCACAATTACCACACATTAGAGGAGTTTGTGACTCATAGCAGAATAAGTGACTCACAAAAGCTCAAGAAAATAAAGATGGTATGTGAATACTTATATGTATATAAACACACATGAATAAAAATTGTGAAGTATGAACCCTGGGCTTTTTTATATCAGTGGGCATTTTCTGCTTTTTAAAAAAAAGTGATTTTTTTTTCTTTTCATGTTTTTATGCACATTTGCTTATTTTGACTCACTGATTTTTATTGAATCTAGAGACTATATGGACATATAAACTTATTTAAAAAAAAAAAAGGCCTTCTTACTGTTAGAGCAAATTAAGAGCAGTCTCAAGCATCAGGGTTGTTGAAGCAGAGAGGCCCCGTAAAATGCAGGAATTCCTGCTAGGCTGAATCCCCAGCTTTTCTGGTTGATTTCCTCCTCTTCATTTGCCCATGATTGACAGCCAGAGAACTCAAAAAGCAGAACCATATGACAGCTGTAGCCTAACACTCTGCAAGAAAAGAAAAGCTAGTTAGCTCTCCCTTTTTCTCCTAGAAATCAGAAGGCAGATTCCTAGCCCAAGTGCCTTTCTAGCTTAGCATGTTGGTACATTAATGGGAGGTGAAAGAACTCCTCGTGCTGGGACAGAGCCCACATTGTGTGGTGTCATTCACTTTAGGAGCTGACCACCTGTGCAGAAGATACATAAAGATAAACTGCGCTCAAATATTTCACATGCATAAAAAAATGACAGATTGTGCATCACTTAACCAGATGCTATTGGGTCTTCCTAGTTTGCCTATAAGCTTGTTTTCTTTTTACTTTTTTTCCCTCCATAACTGATATAACTATTAAAACAAATAGTTCAGCCAAAGAAAGATTCATCCTGTCAAAATGGACTTTCTTTAGAAGTGATCAGTTTCCTCATTAATAACTGACAAATTCTTATAGTCAGCCTGGTTGATTTTTAATTTAAAACAAGAGTTACACTGTGGTGTACTGATCAAAGCTCAAGTAAATACTTTACCTCAGAATAAATTCTAGTTGTACTATGTAACCTATAGAATTGGGGAGGGAAATAATTAGAAAGCCAAAACCATATAAAGTTCTCAAGTACCTATAATTGGCTCCATTAACATACTGTCTTTTCCCCCCTTCTTACCCCACAATTATTATTATTTTTTGCTTTACTGCTTGAAATTGTCTGTATTTCATTAAGTTATTTTGGAGGTAAGTATTTGACAGAATAGTAGGAATCCATTTTTGTTTCAAATTTTCCATGTAGCCCAAACTCTTCCTTTTTAATAAAACTACCTTTCCCACAAAATTTGCTTCAGTATGGGGAAATTTCAGAGTAGGTTATGAACAACTAACTCATTGATGAATCAGATAATGTTTTAGTTAAATAACTACTTAGACCAGTGGGAAGTTATAAGCAAATTACTGGGTATTACCAACAAATGATGTTTTCCTTTTTCTCCCATAGATAATGCCATGTAAGATCAGTTGCCATAATATCCATAAACAGTATATGTTCGCAGTTCAGCATGAGAGAATAGCATCTAATTTACACAAAATGGTTATTCCTCTAATCTTTACAGATATACTTAAAAATAAAAAAAAATAAAGAAAATAATATCTATGTTTAGAGTTAATCAAAATATATGAAATGGAGGTAGTAGTTTTTATTTAAAAAAAACTTTAATTATCATCTTTTTAATTAAACATATTGGCTTCACTGAAATTATTTTGACGTTTTCACATATGAAAAATGAGCTATATCTTTGGATAATTATAGTTATAACAAAATAATAAAATTCAGTGGCATGATTGTTGGAAAAAAAACCTGGACAGCTCAGCTGGTGCAGTATGGTCTTGGCTCAGCCTTCACTGTCGTTATCCATTAGACATAATGCAAGATTGCATCACCCAGTGATGACTCATTAAAACACGATTCAATTTAGTCCTGTAGCATCCCTTATGGAAGACTTGTGTTATGTAGCACTCTATCATCCCCCACCAAAAAGTTGTCTTTTTTAATCTGAGATAACAAAAATACAAAATGTAATAAAAGAAGTAAAAATCACTGTGGTGCCAAGCAAACAATATGGAACATAACAATAAACTGGCAAGGACTCCATTAACTTCATTTTATAGTTGATTTTTCAAGGAATTATTGTTCAAGTACAAGTTAAAATAGATGACTTCTGAAGTCCTACATTTATGTTATCATGCTAACATTATGTTCCAAGGAGAAAAAAAAGAGTTATAGTAGTATGGAAAACTGGGGCTAGAAAGAACTTAGGAGATCAGCTTGTCCAACAACTTAAATGAGGATGAAATTAGAAACTACAAAGAAAAATTATTATAGTTCACATAACTTGTAAATTGAAAATCTAATTTTCTAATCCAAAATCAAATGCTCTTTTGCCATTATAACAAACTCCTTGTAAACACTAGAGACCCCAATGTGCCAAGTCAAGGCTTATAGCTGCAGGAAAGCATGGGATAATGCTCTCTTTACCCTAAGAGAAGAGCTCAACCATAAAAGTCACAAAGAAGGAAACGAATGAATCAAGAACCAGAAAATAATCTTAACTAAAGATAATTACTATGGGTATAGGGAAGACCAAAACACCAACTTAGATGAAAACAAAATGTCCACAGAGGAAATCAGAAATAGTGATATGAATTGATCTAAAGCCAAGAGAAGCATCTTGGAAATTTTCATAAAAGATTTTGAAAGGAAAATAAGAGAGATAGAAGAAAAAAGAGAAAAGAAATGAGAGGTGTGCAAGAAAGAGTCAAAAACTTTAAAAAGGAATGAAAAAATGGCTGAAGAAAACAATTTCTTAAAAAAATACAATGGACCAAATACAGAGCAATCCTCTGAAGAAATCAAGTTCTTAAAAAACTCAATAAGCCAAATGCAAAAAAAAAAAAAAATCCACTGAAGATAACAATTCCTTTAAAAGCAAAATTAATCAGAAACAAAAGGAGATTCAAAAATTAATTGAAGAAAATCACACAAAAATCAGAATGAGGTAAATAACTCTATGAGACATCAGGAATCATTCAAACAAAATAAAAGGAATGGAAAGTGGAAGAAAATATTAAATAGTTCATTGGGCAAACAGCCAACTTGGAAAATAGATCCAGACAAGAGACAATTTAATAAATAATCAGTCTATCTGAAAACCACGAACAAAAATAAAAGCCTCAATTTCATTCTTCAAGAGATCATCAAGGAAAACTCTTTATATACTAGAAGCAGAATGGGAAAAAGTCATTGAAAGAATTCATCAAATATTTCCAGAAAGAGATCCCATGAGGAAAACTCCATGGAACATTGTTACAAAGCTACAAAACTATAATCTCAAGGAAAACAAATATCAAGGAGAAACAGGATTACTCAGCATCTTGCAGCATCTACAATGAAAATCGGAAAACCTGGAATTACATTTCCCAGAAGACAAAGAACTAGGGGTTATAATCAAGAATTAACTACCCAGGAAAATCCAGCATCATCTTTCAGGGGAAACAAAAATGAAACAGAAAATTTGATCTTCAAGCTCAGAACTCAAGCATAAAAAGGTAAGCAGGAAGAACAATATATATCTATATCTATCTATATCTATATATCTATATCTATATCTATCTATATATAATATACATATATATTATATGTATACATATATATGTATAAGTATAAATTGTTTACATCCCTAGATGAGAAAATAATATCTATAACTATTGAGAACTGTATCTGTTATTGAGGCAAGTAGAGGGTACATACATGGATGGAGAAGTGTGAGAGAAGGGGTGATAGAAGTGAGGGCACATAGAGGATGGAATTCATTAGAAAGCAAACAGTACTAAGGAGGGATTGGTGGGAAACAGTAAAAAATCATATACCAGGAACAAAATAGGATAGAGGAAAATATAGAACTGGTAATCAAAACTGAATGTGAATGGGATGTACTTCCCATAAAATGGAAGTAAATAGCAGATAAAGAATCCTGCAATATAATCTTTACAAGAAACATATTTAAAACAGGGATATACATCCATAGTAATTGTAAAAGATTTGAGAATTTATTATGCTTCAGCAGAAGCAAAAACAAAAACAAAAACAAAAACAGGGTAGCAATTCTGATCTCAGATAAAGCAAAAGTAAAAATAGATTAAATTTAAAAGAGATAAAGGAGGAAGCTACATCTTCTTAAAGAATGCCTTAAACAATGAAGTTGTATGAATACTAAATGTATATTCATCAAGTGGGAGAGTATACAATTCAAGAGAAATTATTAAGCCAGTTACAAGAAGAAATACACAGCAAAACGACATTAGTGGGGGACCTCATTCTTCCCCTTTCAGATTTAAACAAATCTTGCTACAAAATTAACAAGAAAGAAACTAGGAAGATAAATTGAATCCTAGAATACTTAGATAGGATAGCCCTCCGGAGTAAATTGAATAAAGACAGAAAGAAATACACCATTTTCTCAGCAGTACATGTCACTTACACAAAAATTGACCATGTATTAGAGCAAAGAAATCTCACAATCAAATGCAAAAAACCAGAAATAGTAAATGCTTTCTTTTCAGACTACAATGCAAAAAAAATCAATAAAGGATCAGGGAAAAATAGACTAAAATCAATTGCAAATTGAATAATCTAATTCTAAATCATGAGTGGATCAAACAATAAATCACAGAAACAATTCATAATTTTATCCATGAGAATGACAATAATGATGTAACACACCAAGATCTATGGGACTGAGCCAAAGCAATTCTTAGGAAGGCTTTTATATCCCTAAATAGCTAAATAGATAAATAGAGAAAGAGGAGATGCGAGTGCAACTAAAAAAGTTAGAAAAATAACAAATTGAAAAATCTCAATTAAATACCAAATTAGAAAGTCTGAAAATCAAAGAAGAGATTCATAAAATAGAAACTAAGAAAATTATTGAGCTAATTAATAAAAATTGTTTTATGAAACAATTAACAAACTAAATAAATCTCTGGTTAATTTGATTAGAGAAAGGAAGTAAAAGAAAAACAAATTACTAGCATCAAAAATGAAAAGGGAAAACTTAAAACCAATGAAAAAATTTTAAAGCAATAATTAGGAGCTATTTTGTCCACCTGTATGGAAGTAAGTTTGACAGACTAGTTGAAATGGATGAAGGCTTACAAAACTATAATATCTCCATTTATTTAGATAAATTATAGATTCTTCTGTTTATCTGTTTATATATAATCTATTTAGATAAACAGAGATAGGAATGAATTACTTAAATAGTCCCATTCTAGAAAAAAAATTTAACAAGCCATCAGTGAACTCCCTAAAAAAGTCTCCAGGAAAAGATGGATTTACAAGTAAATACTACCAAACAATTAATTCCAATACTAAATAAACTATTTGGAAAAATAGATAAAATAGCAGTCCTGCCAATTTCTTCTGTGACACAAAAACAGTGCTGATTCCTACTCCAGGAAAAGTCAAAACAGAAAGAAAATTACAGACCAATTTCATTAAAGAATATTGATGCAAAAAATAAAATAAAATGTTAGTTGAGATTATAACAATTTATCAGTAGGATAATAACAGTATGATCAAGTCTGATTTACACCAGGAATACAGGGCTGATTCAATATCAGGAAATTATTGAAATAATCCATCGTAACAATAACAAAACCAATAGGAGTCATATGATAATCTCAATAGATGCAGAAAAAGCTTTTGACAAAATTCAATCTCTATTTCTTAAAAAAAAAAAAAAAAGGAGCGACAAAGTGATGAAGGGATTTTTTCCTTAAAATAATAAGCAACATCTATCTAAAAATCATCAACAAACATTATTTGTAATGGAGAAAACCTGGACACATTCCCAATAAGATCAGGGTTAGACAAAGATGACCATTATCTCCACTCTTATGCAATATTGTACTAGGAATGTTTGCTTCAACAATAAGAAAAGAAACATAAATTAAAGGAATTAGAATAGACAGTGAAGAAATAACGCTATCATTCTTTGCAGACAATATGATGATATACTTAGAGAATACTAGAAAGTCATCCAAAATCCTTCTTGAAACATTGACAGCTTTCTCAAAGTTGTAACATAAAAAATAAATCCACACAAATTATCTTCATTTCTATATATTACTGACAAAGTCCAATAGCAAAAAAATAGAAAGAGAAATTCCATTTAAAATAATAATAGAAAAAATAAAATATTTGGGCATCTATCTGCCAAGACAAACCTAGAAATATATATAATTACAAAAGACTTTTCACACAAATAAATTCAGATATAAACAATTAAAAAAAAACAAACAAGTACTCATGGGTGGGCTGATTTCAAAAAGACCTGGAGAGAGACATACTTAAAATAATGCTGAGAGAATCAACCAGAAACAGGAATATATTGTACCCAGTAAGATGAAGATTGTGCCATTATCAACTATGAAAAACTTGTTTCCTTCTAGCAGTTTAGTGAGCCAAAGCAATCTTTATAAACTTTGGATGGAAAACATGGTCTATATCAGAGGAAAAAAGTATGGGGACTGAAAGCAAAACAACACATACTATGTTTCTTTTTTGTTCTTTTTTTTTCTCTCATGGTTTTTCTTTTTTGTTTTGATTTTTTTCTCTCCCAACATGCTACATAAAGATTTTTTTAAAAAAATTTTAATGAATCTACAGTATAATAAAAATTAAATTTAAAATACTTTTAAAATTGTCTACTCTCCCCACCACAAGACATAATTAGAATTCTTTATTTAGAATATAAAATGTATACTATTCCTGAATAATTCAGTTAAAATATTTTACTAAAACCTATAAAGTCTTTTTCCTGTTTTACTAATTCAGGCCTAGTTCCATTTAGGTGGTTGATTTCAAATCTGAGCATTCTATTCCAAATTAAGACCAGACTTTCCTATGACTTAGGATATTTAAATCTGATTTTTAGAACTTAAGGAATGTAATTCTTATTTTAAATAATTCTCTATGACCGCTAGATTTCACTTTTTGATAATTAAGTTTCTCTTTCCATAAAAAGGGAATAAAGATATATTAGCTTCTCAAATTCAGAGCAAGTTATAATTGTTGTAATTATATTTTGGAGAAAGGGAAAACTCTTTGGAAGCAAGAACATATTGTAGCTAAAGATGGAGCATTTCATTCATTCATAATTTTATTCTTAAATATATATTAAAGGCTTGGACATTGATGGGCCTGAGTTCTATTCTCTATAACAGTAAGGGTCTATAGAGTGGAGAAGTCAAAGAACTATTAAATAAGGCACAATTTTTACTTTCATGGATCTTAAAGTGTAAGGAGGAATGAGTAAATCATAAGTAGATAACATGATGAATGGATTCATGCAATTGAGGAAAAAAACACACATTACTGTATGATATCTAAAGGGAGAAGATCATTGTACTAGAGAAGGGAGAAGGGGAAAGATTTTGGAAGTCTTGCTGGGGAAATAAACATTTTAGATAGATTTTTACCAGGGACTTTAGAAATTTTCTAAATCACTACTTGCTAAAGACTAGATTTTTGTAGAAAGCAGGTAGTTCTGCACAATCTTGTAAGTCTACACTTATATCAATTACTTATCATTTATTATTGTTCATAGGCACAGATATGCCCTGAGGTTCTCTTCTCCCTCTTCATTCTCTTGGGATATCTTTAGATCACATGATTTTAATTATCACTTCTTTGAAATGATTCATGATTCTACATATCCAATCTTTATCATAAACTCTCACTTCTGTATCATTAGCTGTTTATTGGAAATTGTCATCTCTTTATTCTGCACCTTAGGCAGACAAGTGCTGAACTTAGAATTAGGAAAATCTATACATTAAAAGACAGAGTAGCTATGTGATTATATTTTTTTAAAAAAATATTTATTTTAATACATATTGATTTATGAATCATGTTGGGCAAGAAAAACAGGGCAAATGGGAAAAAAAACATAAGAGAAATTTAAAAAAATAAGAAAATGAAATGAACCCAACATGTGATTATTTTTATTCATTGTCCATATTTCTTTTTCTGGTTTCAAATAGCATTTTCTACCCAAAGTTTATTGGGATTGCTTTGGATCACTGAACCACTGAGAAGAACCAAATCTTTTAGAGTTTATCACCACACATTCTTGCTATTCAATGTATTCAAGATTTTGCTTGTTTCACTTGATATCAGTTCATGTAAAGTTTTCTAAGACTTTCTAAAATCAGCTTGCTCATCATTTTTAAGAAGAATAATATTCCATTATATTCGTATACCATGACTTGTTTAGCCATTTCCCAGTTGATGGGCATCTAAACATTTTCCAATTTTTTTGCTACCACAAAAAGAACTTATACATTTTTGCACATGTGAATTATTTTCCATTCTTTATGATTTCCTTAGAATATAGATTCAGTAATGACACTGCTGGGTCAAAAGCTATGTACAGTTTTATAGCCCTTTGGGCATAGTTCCACATTTCAAAGCTTTACCAACAATGCATTAGTGTTCCAGTTTTCCCACATATCCTTCAACATTTATCATCAGTTTTTCCTGTCATGTTTACCAATCTGAGCAGTGTGAAGTGGTACCTCAGAGTCATTTTAAGTTGTATTTCTCTCCTTAATACATATTTAGAATCTTTTTTTTTTTTTAGTAGGACTAGAGAAGACCTTCATTTCCTCAATGGAAAATTGTCTATTCATAAGTGTGACCATTTATCAGTTGGGTAATGACTTGCATTCTTATAAATTTGACACAGTTTTATAGGTTTTAGAAATGAAACCTTTTTTAATAGCTTTGTATTTACAAGCTATATGCATGAATAATTTTTCAGCATTGACAATTGCAAAACCTTTTGTTACAACTTTTCCCTTTTTCTCTCACACTTTCCCCCTGATGGCAGGTTGACCAATACATGTTAAATATGTTAGAGTATAAGTTAAATACAATGTATGTATACATCTCCATACAGTTATTTTGTTATACAAAAAAAAATCAGACTTTGAAATAGTGTACAAGTAGCTTGTGAAGGAAATCAGAAATGCAGGCAGGCAAAAAAAGAGGGATTAGGAATTGTATGTAGTGGTTCATAGTCATTTCCCAGAGTTTTTTCTCTGGCTATAACTGGTTCAATTCATTACTGCTCCATTGGTATTGATTTGGTCCATCTCATTGTTGAAGAGGACCATGTACATCAGAATTGATCATCATATAATATTGTTGTTGAAGTATATAATGATCTCCTGGTCCTGCTCATTTCACTCAACATCAGTTCATGTAGGTTTCTCCAGGCCTTTCTGAAATAATCCTGCTGGTCATTTCTTATAGAACAATAATATTCCATAATATTCATGTAGCACAATTTATTCAGCCATTCTCCAATTAATGGACATTCACGCAGTTTTCACTTTGTGGCCACTACAAACAGGGTGGGCACAAAAATTCTTGCACATACAGGTCCCTTTCCCTTGTTTGAGAACTTCTGGCCAAGATGGCAGAGAGGATGCACACATCTACTTAAGCTCCATGTTTTCTCTCAGAATAATTTATTTCATGACAAGCCTTGGAATTAGTGCTTGACTAAAATAACCACAAAGAGAAGATATCCTCAGAATTTGCCAGAAAAAGATTTGGTTTTTGCTTGTGGATAGGGATAGATAGATTGGGCACAAATTGAAGGCAGGCAGTAGCAGCACAGCAGAGACAGTAAGGCAGGTAGCTCACAACTGAGCAGACTGGAGTGGGATGGGGTGTGATCTCAGCCGTTTCTGTGGAGAGAGCTTTAACACAGTGTTGGCTATTTTGCCCTGGAAGCAAGCCAGTAAGTTAGCAGAGAAGCTAAAAACACAGTAGGTGAAGTCTATAACCCTGAAAAGCTCGGGTCTCTCTGGACCTGGCCACACCCACTCACAGTGTCTCAGCATGCTCTCAGAGACTCAGAGCACAGACACACTGTAGCCATTGCTGTCCTTCTAGTGTCTTGCTTCTGCCCATGCAGTCTGTAGAGGAAGCTTAATAATATGATCCACCCCAATCAAAATAAATAAATAAATAAATGAAAATAAAAAGCAGACTATTTATTTTTCTTTTTAGTCTGTTTTCCTTGACCCGTCTGACAAAATGAGCAAAAAATTAAAGAGCACTCTAACTATTGATAGCTTCTATATGGATAGAAAGCAAACTTTAAATCCTGAGGAAACTAAAAACAGACTGTCTCCAGATGAATCCCCAAAGAAGGGTGTGATCTGGTCCTAACACATAAGACTCTCACAGAAGAAATTTAAAAGGCTCTCACAAGACAGCTAGAAGAAAAATGGGAAAAGAAAAGGGAAGCTTGATAAGAGAGTCTGGATAAGTCAGCCCTCTCATTTAAAAATAGAGTGGATGAAGAAATCAAATCCTTGAAAAACAGAATTAGTGAGTTACAAAAAGAAAATAGCTCTCTAAATATAAAATTGGCAAAATGGAAAAAAATCCCATAGAACAAAACAACTCACTTAAAAACTCAATTGGACAATTAGAAAAAGATATAAAGAAAGTGAGTGAAGAAAATACTTCACTGCAAATCAGAATCAAACAAATGGAATTGAATGACTCAAGGGGACACCAAGAATCAGTCAGGCAAAACCAAAAAAAAAAAAAAAAATGAAACAATAGAAAAAAATGTCCTTCTTGGGAAAACAACAGACCTGGAAAATAGATCTAGGAGACAAAATCTGAGAATTATTGGACTCCTTGAAAAATATGATGAAAAAAAAATTTGGATACTATTTTCCAGGAAATCATCAAAGAGACTGAACAGAAGTTATAGAAACAGAAGGTAAAATAGAAATTGAAAGAATTCATTGATCACCTACTGAAAGGGACCCTAAAATCAAAATATCAAAACATGTAGTGGCCAAATTCAAGAATTATAAGAAGAAGGAAAAAAATACTGCAAGCTACTATGAAAAAAATTCAAATATAGAGGAGCCACAATAAGGATTACCCAGGATCTAGCAGCATCGACATCAAAGGATCAAAGGGCCTGGAACATTGTGATGACCACATTTTAAAATCAGCCAGAGTCAGGAATTCAGGTTAAGGGAAAAATCTTCAATCTTTATTCTCAGTGGAGGTGAAGAAGGATTGCGATAGCAATATGGGCAGCTCTATTTAGCTGCCATCTAGCAGAGGGGGTTCGGAGGTGAAGGGCGGTTGCGATAGCAATGTGAGCAGCTGTGACAAGATGCCAGCCAGCAGTCTCTCTTTCCACTTCCCTTTCCTCTCCCCTGCCTCCACCCACCAAAAATGTCATTTCCTATACAACACATCAGGACTTGCACAAAGAGTGGGCAGGGGCCATTCTTTCTCCAAGCATATATATTAATAGAGTATGGTGCAATTATTATTAAGCCTCACATGCTTCAGACCTCAGTGCATCAACTCAAACTTCAGCCCATTACAGAGCATGATATGCTGACAGTCCAAGGAACTTGGTATCAGCCAAAAATAACTGACACAGCCAAAATGAGCATCTTTTTCCAGGGAAGAAGATAGACACCCAACAAAATAAGTAAATTTCATCTATTTTTTGATGAAAAAACCAGAACTAAATAAAAAGTTTGATCTACAAATATAGAACTCAAGAGAAACCTAACAAGGTAAAAAGAAATCTTGGGAACTATATTTCTCATATAAAGATATATAAAGAACACATGTATACTTTGTTCTAGAAACTAGAGGTATAAAGGAAATTTTACCCAGAAAAGGATAAAGTGGGGGTACTACATCTCATGAAGAGGCAGCAAAAAAAAAAACAAAAAAAAAAAAACCTATTTTATCTGAGAGAAAGAATGGAGGAGGATGAACATAGTGTGTATAATATTCTTGTCAGAATTGGCTTAAAGAGAAAAAATATTAGACATATTCAATTTATGGTGAAACTTCTGCCACTTCATTGAAAAATGGGAAGGGAAAAGTGAAAAGGAAAGGAGTAAGCTAAGCAGAAGGGAATAGAGAAATTGTGAGGAAAAGGGGTAAGATAGGGGGAGGAACTCTAAAGTGGAGGAGGGATACTAAAAAGGGAAGGCTGTGAGAAGCAAAGGGTATTCACAAGTTTAATCCTGGGTAGGGGAATAAGGAGGAAGGAAAGGAGAAAAAGCATAAGGGGTTAACAAGATGGCAAGTAACACAGAATTGGTAATTTTAAACATAAAAGTGAATGTGGTAAACTCCCCGATAAAGAGGAAGCAGTTAGCAGACTGGATTAAAAGCCAGAATCCTAGAATATGTTGTTTACATGAAACAGACTTAAAGCAGGGTGATACATACAGAGTAAAGGTAAAAGGTTGGAGCAGAATCTACTGTGCTTCAGGTGAAGTAAAAAAAAGCAGGGATAGCCATCTTTATCTCAGATCTAGCAAAAAAAAAAAAAAAAAGCTGATCTAATTAAAAAAGATAAGGAAAGGTACTATATCTTACTAAAGGGTAGCATAGCCAATGAAGCACTATCAATATTAAACAATTATGTACCAAGTGGAGTAGCTTTTAAATTCTTAAAAGAGAAGTTGAGAGTTGCAAGAAGAAATAGAGAGCAAAATCATAATAGTGAAAGATCTCAACCTTGCACTTTCAGAATTAGCTAAATCAAACCACAAAATAAATGAGAAAGAAGTGAAAGAAGTAAGTAGAATACTAGAAAAGTTAGATATGATAGCTCTTTAGAGAAAACTAAATAGGGACAGAAAAGAATACACTTTCTTCTAAGCAGTTCATGGAACCTACAAAAATTGACCATATATTAGGACATAAAAACCTCAAACTTAAATGGAGTAAGGCAGTAATATTAAATGGATCTTTTTCAGATAAATGCATCCTTTTCAGACCAGGATGCAATGAAAATTACATTCAATAAAAAGCCAGGGAAAAATAGACCAAAAATAATTGGAAACTAAACAAAGTCTCCAGTGACCAGGAACTGAATGAGTACAACCTTTTTTGGCTGAAATGGGACAGATCCTAGGTAAAGATTCTCCATCCCCCACCCCAACCCCAGACCCACCCAAGAGTGGTGCTATAGAAAGCCTGCTTAAGCTGATAGAAGATCAAGGGCTACTTGTAACTTGGGGACAGACAGCTAGACTTCTGGCTACATTAAAACGCACCTCCCCTTGGTTCTTAGAGGAAAAGCAAATCTCTCTAAAAAACTGGGCATTGGTTGGTCAACAGATGTCTGCATATAACAATGAAAACGGTCCTCGTTCAGTTTCCATTGCAGTGTTCTATTTATACAATACAATACAGATGGCCTTAAAATACCAGGATATCCAAAGGGGGAAGCCTGAGATAAAGGAGGAAGACAAAGAACAGATTAATGGCCATATCCCCACAGGGCAGGGAGACTTAAGTGAGGCTCAAGGGTGGGGTGAATCTGAGGCAGCCTCAGCCCCACCTGAGGAGCAGGTAATTGACTCTCCTTCATCAACTCCACCCTCCGGGATGGAGGGAGGAGGGGTAGTGGGGGGGGCAGTGACAGCACCAGCACCTCCCCCCCAGCATCTAGCACCTTCCCCCCAGCATCCAGCACCTCCTCCCCAGCATCCAGCACCTCCCCCCGGCATCCAGCACCTCCCCCCCAGCATCCAGCTGCTCCTTTGAGTAGATTGCAAAAGGGACTAATTAAGGCCAGAGAAGAAGGGAAAAATGTATTAGAATTTCAACACCACATTTTTCCTGTAATTCAACAGTTTAATTCTTCAGGTCAAGAAAGTAGAAGATACTCACCTTTTGATATAGAAATCCTCAAAGACCTGAAAAAAGCTTGCACTCTTTATGGGGCTACATCAGCTTATGTTAAGATGCTATTGCAAAATTTGTCTTTTGAAATCTTGACCCCTAATGACTGGAAATCGATAGCAAAAATATGCCTAGAACCTGGACAGAACTACTTGTGGCTTTCTGAATATAGTGAGCTCTGTAGAATACAAGCCCAACAAAATATTCAAAGTGGAGTTCATACTGCAATCACCTGTGACCTACTAACAGGTACAGGTCCTTATGCAGATGTCGCATCACAAATTGGTTATTCTGTAGCAGCATATCAGCAAATTGCTGATAATGCTATCAAAGCGTGGGCTTCTCTTCACAATAAAGACGACAAAGGAGGGGCCTTCACAAAAATAACACAAGGGCCAAATGAACCCTTTGCTGACTTTGTGGGACGCTTGCAGACAGCTATCATAAGAACAAATGGAGAAAATGCAATAACAGACATCTTGATAAGGCAACTTGCTAAGGAAAATGCTAATGAGGTTTGCAGAAGAATTATACTAGGACTGCGCAAGGATGCTCCTTTAGAGGAACTCATAAGACGCTGTGCCACAGTGGACACAGGTGCCTTTTATAGCCAGGCTATGATGCAGACTTCCCAAAATCCAAACATGAGAAGACAGAATCCCTCTTGGCAAGGGACTTCCAGAGAGACTCGTAGATGCTTTCAGTGTGGAAAAGTAGGACATCTGAAAGCTCAATGTTGGTATAGAGATAGAATGGGAAGACAAGGTGGGAGAACAAGACCCCAAACCCCATGTCCAAAATGCAACAGAGGCTTCCATTGGGCCTCAGAATGCAGACAGATTCAGGGAAACGGGATGAGGGGCCCAGCCCCAGGGCCCAAGGCAAAAAACACTTGGGGCATGATGGCAGCCAATGGTGCACCCAGAGAGTGCCTAGAAGTCCAGTACCCAGACATGACCAATCAACCAGAAAGCCATATGATGGGAGAAGGGGATTACACAGTCAACCAGCCAGGAAGCAACCTGATGGCAGAAGGGAATTACAATTGGGGAGAATAGAGCTGTATGCATCTGGGACAACTGAGATACCCCCTGGAGAGGTGAAATCTGTTCCTCTCCAGCCTATGGATCCCTTACCTCCAGGCACAGTAGGCTTGACCATTTCACCTCCTTGTATGTACAAAACAGTGTCCATCCACACACTGATGTGGGAAACTGGGGAATGTGTAGATAATATCCCAGTCACTAATACAGGTAGTCAATGTGTGACTTATCACCCAGGAGACGTAGTAGCATCAGGTTTACTCATACAGGATCCTAATAAGCAGCCTCGTGATAGTCACCCAGGTTCTGACTCCAGACCACAAAAACCAGAAATATATTGGACAGCAGCAGTAACGGCTGACCGACCTATGCTCACTATCTATATAAATGGCCTACCATTGGAAGGATTGGTAGACACAGGTGCGGATCGTACAGTTATTAGAGGTGCCAGTTGGCCCAGTCACTGGCCAAAGATTAAAGCAGATACCTATATGTCTGGAGTAGGAGGATCAATAGCAGCTGAAGTTAGTGCTGCCCCTATGAGATGGACTTTTGAAGGCAAAACAGGAGTTTTTACTCCTTTTATAGTTGAAAAAATCCCCATCAATCTGTGGGGAAGAGACGTTTTACAACAATTGGGGTTAAAAATGAGTACTTCGGTTTTTTAAGCAGGGCTGCTGTTGAAGGCCTGCCAACACTTTCACCTATTCCTATCCAATGGAAAACTGATACACCAGTGTGGATAGAACAGTGGCCCTTAAGTAGCGATAAAATTCAGGCCTTATTAGATATAGTACAGGAGCAGCTTGAACAAGGGCATTTACAACCTTCTCTAAGTCCTTGGAATCCACCAGTGTTCGTTGTAAAAAAGAAATCGGGAAAATGGAGGATGCTCACTGATTTAAGAAAAGTGAACGAACAGATGGAAACTATGGGAACTCTTCAGCCTGGACTTCCATCTCCTACTCAGCTTCCTAGAGAATGGCCTCTTTGGGTTATAGACATCAAGGATTGTTTCTATTCCATTCCTCTGGATAAGGAGGATATGAAGAGATTTGCCTTTTCGGTGCCCAGTGTCAATTTAGCTGAGCCTTATAAAAGATATGAATGGACGGTTTTGCCACAGGGTATGAAGAACAGCCCCACTATGTGTCAAATGTATGTTGCTGCTGCTCTTGCTCCAATAAGAAAAGCATTTCCAAAAGTTATGTTATTACATTATATGGATGATATATTGGGTTGTGCACCTGAGGAACAAATTCTAGAAGCATGTCTACAAAAAACCATAGAAACACTAAGATACTACAAACTTCATATCACTACAGAAAAAATTCAAAGGCATGCTCCTTTTCAATATTTAGGATATGAAATATATCCTAAGGCACTTACACTACAAAAACTGTCTTTAAGAACAGAGAGGTTGAACACCTTAAATGATTTCCAAAAATTAATAGGAGATATCCAATGGATGTGTCCAGTATTAGGTTTAACTACCAATCAATTGCAACCCCTATATGACATTTTAAGGGGAGACACTGCTTTAAATTCACCACGCCGGCTTACAAAAGAAGCTCAAGAGACCTTGAGAGAAGTTGAACTGGCTTTATCCAATGTAGTTGAGAGAGTAACTCAAAAACCCTTGGAAATATCAGTTTTTGCTACGAAAGAAGCACCCACAGCAGTCCTTCATCAAGGAGACAGTGTGATAGAGTGGGTGAACCTCCCAGCACAACCAGAACAAAGCCTTACGCCTTACCCAGTGCTTGTGGCTAGAATTCTATTAAAGGCCATTAAGCGAGCAGTACAATTAGCTGGGACAAGACCTGACAAGATATATACCTTCTATACAAATGCACAAATTAATGTATGCTGTGAAACCATCCCAGAGTGGCAGATTTTATTGGCCATGGCTCCAAATTTTGCACATGGATCTCCATTAAAGATAACCAGACTACTGCATAATTGGCAATGGATTTTTGAGGAGAAGGTTTCTAAGGTTCCTCTTGAAGGACCAACCATTTTTACAGACGCAGCCAAACAAAATATTTGTGCTGTATACTCTCATGATCTAACTGTAAAAAGAGTAGTCAGAACTCCTTTTCAGTCCACTCAGCAGAACGAATTATATGCGATCATGCTAGCTCTCACTTATTACCCAGGTGACATAAATATAATATCTGATTCAGCCTATTCAGTAGGTGTGGTACAAAGAATTGCCACAGCCCAAATAAAATTTGCAGCTTCTAATATATATCAGCTCTTTAAGGAACTTCAAGAGCAAGTGAGAAAGCATCCAGGAAAGATTTATATCCTGCATGTCCATTCACATAGTGGACTTCCAGGTCCTATTTTTGATGGAAATTCAAAGGCAGATAGCCTTTTAACTATGTTGGCCAGTACGCCTTTATTTCAGGAGGCCCAGGAATCCCATTCTAAATACCATCAGGCTGCTCGAGCTTTGCGTTTACAGTTTGGGATTACAAAAGAAGAAGCTAGGAGCATAGTGAAAAGCTGTACAGCTTGCCTTCCCTTCCACGCTCCTACACTGCCTCCAGGGAAGAACCCTCGTGGTTTGAGACCCAATGAAATCTGGCAAATGGATGTGACTCATTATAAATCTTTTGGTCGTCTATCTTTTATCCACGTTGTGGTAGACACCTTTTCAGGATTCACTTTTGCCATACCAGCAGCAAAAGAGACAGCCCGAGTGGTCACTGAATTCCTCATTCAAGCATTCGCAATTATGGGTGTGCAACAAGAAATAAAAACAGATAATGGACCGGCATATACCTCCAAACATTTTGAACACTTTTGTGCACAGTATAAGATTCTACACACTACTGGCATACCCTTCAATCCTCAAGGTCAAGCAATAGTAGAAAGAAGAAACAGAGACATTAAGACACTCCTCCAAAAACAAAAGAAAGGAGGAGCCACGGGTAACCCTAGAGAACTTCTAAATTTAGTTCTCTATACCATTAATTTTTTAATCTTTGATAAAGATGCATTGGCTCCAGCAGACAGGTTTTATAACCCACCAGAAGAGCAGTGTCCAGTGCGAGCAGCTCCACTATCTTTAGATAATCGCCAGGTGATGTGGAGAGACCCAGAAAGTGGTGAATGGAAGGGACCAGATAGACTAACTGCTTGGGGGAGAGGATTTGCTTGCATCTCTACAGGTGGAGAAGGAATCAGATGGGTGCCTACGAGCCGCATTCGCCTTGTCCATCGCAGAAAGATGGAGCAGACCATTGAAACAAAGGAGAAGACCCAAGAAATATCGGGTGGTTCTGTTGCTGATTGTGCTCATAAGAATTATTAGATTCCTGGCACATGAACTAATGGACAATGGAATCCTATTGGACTGTTTCTAGGACTTATGGACATGTGTAAATTTTCAGATTGATTCTTGTTATTTGTTACATTACTACTAGCCTGTGTTATATTGCTATGTGCTCATGTAAATTATGTATAATGCCTCCCATATTGATGGATTTATGTATACCATGTATATCTGTTACAAAGTTCTGGCCCATATTGATGGATTTATGTGTACCCCCTCAGAAACCCCCTATGTTTTAAAACAAAAGAAAGGGGGAGATGTTGGAATCCTTACTAACTGCTAAGTAATTAGAGTTGATCTAATCTTACAAGAAGTTGTTTTGGCCAGAACCTGAAACAAGGTACTAAGTAGAACTAATCAAGACAAGGCTTGTGTTCCCACCTTTACTCATTGGACTCCACAAGTATGCTAGCTTCACAAAGTACACTTTCTAACTTCAAGAGAGTTCACACCTCCCTTAAAGTCATTGGGCCAGAGAGCACTATGGGAGAAAACCCATAATCCCATTCTCTCAGAAGAGGCAGATAAAAAGCCAGTGATGAAGGATCTATGGGAGAATACACTTTTTTCCTCTTGGCTGGCTGATCGCGCTAGACTCGAGAGAAACGACTCTGCTGCAGAGAACACTTTTGACGGACTTCAGTGGAGCTACGCCAGAAGCCCTCTCTCCGCGGGAAGTGTGGCTGGGCTCCCCAGAAGGAGATAAGAGAGATCTTCCATCTCTGTTGGAGGCAGAAGAAGGCAGAGGCAGAGGCTGAAGGACAGAACCTTTGGATTTGGAGACATCCGAAGGGCTCTAAGCCTCTAAACCGGCTGTCCTCTGAGAACAAACTCCAACATTTTGAACTTAACACATACTAAAGAATAATTAGGTGAAACAGCAAATGATAAACATAATTAATAACTTCAGCCAAGAAAATGACAATAATGAGACATCATACCAAAATGTGTGGGATGCAGCCAAAGCAATAATAAGGGGAATTTTAATATCTCTAGAAGCCTAATTATATAAAATAAAGAAAGAGAAGGTTAATGAATTGGGCTTGCAAATAAAAATGCTGGAAAAAGGAACAAATTAGCCCACCCCCATCAAACACTAAACTTGAAATTCTAAAAATAAAAGGAGAGATCAATAAAATTGAAAAAAAACTATAGAATTAATTAATAAAACTAAGAGTTGGAGCTATGAAAAACCAACAAAAAGACAAATCTTTAGCAAATCTGATTTAAAAAAGGAAAGAAGAAAATCAGATTGTTAGTCTTAAAAATGAAAAGGGGGAACTTTCCACCAATGAAGAGGAAATTAGAGCAATAATAAGGAGTTACTTTGCCCAACTTTATGCCAATAAATTGATAACCTTAGTGAAATGCATGACTACCTCCAAAATTATAGGCTTCTCAGATTAACAGAAGAGGAATTAAGTTGTTTAAATAGTCCCATTTCACAAAAAGAAATAAAAGAAGCTATTAATCAACTCGCTAAGAGAAAATCCCCAGGATCAGATGGATTTACATGTGAATTCTACCAGACATTTAAAGAACAACTAACTCCAATGATATATAAACTATTTGAAAAAAAAAATAGGGATTGAAGGAGTCCTACCAAATTCCTTTTATGACACAGACATCATACTGATACCTAAACAAGGTAGGTTGAAAACAGAGAAAGAAAATTATAGACCAATCTACCTAATGAATATTGGTGCTAAAATCTTAAATAAAATATTACCAAATGTGGTGAGCTTTTTCTTCTAGCCTGGTTATCTTAGAGGCCTATCTCTCTGCTTGGTTCCAAGAGCTCTCTCCAAATGTCTTTAAATCCAAAGGTCTGGTCCTTCAGCCTCTGCCTCTGCTGTCTTCAGCCTCCAGCCAGCTCCAGTCTTCATGTCATTCCGGTGAAATCTCGACTTGTAGCTTCTTCCTCTCAAGAACCTCTTCGACTGGCCCATTGGCCTATTTATGCTCCTTCCAGAGAGAGGGATTATGGGTTTTCTCCCATAGTGCTCTCTGGCCCAAAGAGCTTCAAGGGAGGTATGAACTCATTGAACTCCAATGAGTAAAGGTGTGAACACAAGCCTTGTATTAATTAGTTCTACTTAGTACCTTGTTTCAGGTTCTGCCCAAAACATCTTCTTGTAAGATTAGATCAACTCTAATTAGTTAGCAGTTAGTAAGGATTCCAACATCTCCCCCTTTCTTTTGTTAGATGAAAACACCAAAGGAAATAGTGGGTTTCTGAAGGGGTACACATAAATCCATCAATATGGGCCAGAACTTTGTAACCGATATACTTGGCATACATAAATCCATCAATATGGGAGGCATTATACATAATTTACATAAGCACATAGCAATATAACACAGGCTAGTAGTAATGTAACAACATGAATCAACCTGAAGATAATCTTATTATAGTCCTAGAAATAGTCCATACTGCAAAAGATCTCATCAACAATTTTTCATCTCAGGGAACCCAATGATTCTTGCTGGTTTTTCAAGAACTAAAACAGTTTCATCTTGTGTTAGGAAATCCAATGATACCTGAAGCTTTTAAAAGTCTTTTTAACAGTCTCATAGTCAGCCATCTGATTCTTTCTCCATCTGTGGAAATATAATCAGATCCTCTTCCCCAAGCAGTTAATCTAATTCCCTTCTATTTACCAAATTTGGGATTTCTCCTCATCATCTGGTAATTACATTGGAGTTGTTTGTATTGGATATTGTTTTGTTGTCTTAAAAGGGTTGTATTCTCCCCAACTGTAATCCTGATTGCTTTTCTGTTGGTTGATGACATCAGAGTCCTGAATTTCTAAAGGCTCTCTGGGTGTAACCTCAGCTGCTATCATGCCCCACCTGTCCTTTGATTGATACTTTGGAGCTGGGCCTTGCCTCTCCTTCCTCTGGGTCAATATACATTTAGAGGCCCAGTGAAAGCCTCGGTTACATTTTGGACATGGGGTTTTGGGTTTTCTCTCACCCCATCTTCTCACTTTATCTTTATATCTACAATGAGCTCTCAAATGTCCAATTTTTCTGCACTGAAAACATCGACGAGTTTCTCTAGAATTCCTCTGCCAAGAAGGACCTTGTCTTTCCATGTTCATCATAGTCTGGGCATAATAAGCATTTGTGCCCACTGTGGCACAGCGTCTTATGATTTCCTCTAAAGGAGCATCTTTGTCTAGCCCCCATATAATTCTTTTGCAAACCTCATTGGCATTTTCCTTAGCCAAATGTTTAGTCATTATTTCTGTTGCTGCATTGTCTCCAATGGTTCTTATTACAGCTGTTTGTAAACATCCCACAAAATCTGCAAAAGGTTCGTTGGGACCTTGCTCTATTTTTGTGAAAGCATTATTTCCATCTTTCTGTCCAGGGAGAGAATTCCAAGTTTTTATTGCAGCCTTACAAATTTGCTCATACACTGTTATGGGATAATAAATTTGTTCTGAACTCTCTGCATACTGACCTTCACCAGCTAGTTGGTCAAAAGCAACTTGTACAATAGCTCCTGTTTGCCTATTGCATTGGGCTTGAATCCTACATAATTCATGAAACTCCGAAAGCCACAATAAATTTTGTCCCGGTTCTAGACAAGTTTTAGCGATGGATTTCCAGTCATTCGGGGTTAGGATTTCATAAGACAAATTATCTAGTAACATCTTCACATAAGATGATGTAGCCCCATAAAGAGTGCAACCCTTTTTCAAATCTTTAATTTTTCCCAAATTAAAAGCAGTGTATTTTCTCTCTTTTTGACCTGAGGAGTTGAGCTCTTCAATCACAGGATATGCATTTATAAAATCAGATATATCTTCTCCTTCATTTTTTGCTTTAATTAATGCTTTTTCTAATCTTGTCAAATTCTGCTTTACAGGAGAAGCTGACTGTGTTTCTGTCTCTCTCCCTCCCCCTTGTTCCACCCATGAAGGGTTAATTGCGGGGGGGGGGGGGGGTCATGAGATATGGAATCACCTAATTCCTCCTGCTGTGAAGTATCACACTCAGAATTGTAATTAACTCCATTCTCATCTGATCCGTCCTCCTTTTCACCTAGTAAAGTTGGCACTTCTTCCTCCTGTACTTTCCTTTTCATTATTCTATCACTTAAATAACTTCTTATAGCCAATTGTATTACATTATATGTATTAATTATTGAGTTAGGCCCATTTTTATCATAGAATTGACAAAGATCCTCTCCAACCAATTTCCATTCATTTAGATCTAATTCCTTATCAAGAGAGAAACAAGGACATATGTCCTTTACAGTTTGTAAAAGTTCAGTGATTTGCTGTAAACTTATAATTAAACCTTGGCTTTCCATAACTTTGATAATGCTCTCTAAGCATTTTCCTTGAACAGAAACAGGCTGTTTTCTAAATATCTGTCCCATCTTAGATGAAATTCTACTTTAACTCTTCTAACAAAATTTCTTTGTTGCACTCACCCTAATTTCTGGGTTGAAGAGTCTTTTCCACTGGATCAGGATCGTAGCTTTTCCACTGGAATCAGGATCGTAGCTTTTCCACTGAAATCCACTGAGGGGGTCTGTTAGCCCCACGTTCAGGGTGCCAAAATGTTGTGATCTAGTTCAGATGGATCTGAATCAGTCCCTGTTCGGGCGCCAAGATGTGGTGAGCTTTTTCTTCTAGCCTGGTTATCTTAGAGGCCTATCTCTCTGCTTGGTTCCAAGAGCTCTCTCCAAATGTCTTTAAATCCAAAGGTCTGGTCCTTCAGCCTCTGCCTCTGCTGTCTTCAGCCTCCAGCCAGCTCCAGTCTTCATGTCATTCCAGTGAAATCTCGACTTGTAGCTTCTTCCTCTCAAGAACCTCTTCGACTGGCCCATTGGCCTATTTATGCTCCTTCCAGAGAGAGGGATTATGGGTTTTCTCCCATAGTGCTCTCTGGCCCAAAGAGCTTCAAGGGAGGTATGAACTCATTGAACTCCAATGAGTAAAGGTGTGAACACAAGCCTTGTATTAATTAATTCTACTTAGTACCTTGTTTCAGGTTCTGCCCAAAACATCTTCTTGTAAGATTAGATCAACTCTAATTAGTTAGCAGTTAGTAAGGATTCCAACAACCAAAAATATTACAGAAATTCATCTCCAGGATAATACACTATGACCAAGTAGGATTTATACCAGGAATGCAGGACTGGTTCAATATTAGGAAAACTATTAGTATAATTGACTATATCAATAACCAAATTAAGAAAAACAATATGATCATCTCAATAGATGTAGAAAAAGCATTTGATAAAATCCAACATCCATTCCTAATAAAAACCCTTGATAGGACAGAATAAATGGGCTTTTCCTTAAAATAGTCAGGAGCATACATTTAAAACCTTCAGTAAGCATCATATGCAATGGGGAAAAATTGGAACCTTTCCCAGTAAGATCAGGAGTGAAACAACATTGCCCACTATCACCATTATTATTCAATATTGTAGTAGAAACGCTAGTCTCAGAAATAAGAGTCAAGAAAGAGATTAAAGGAATTATAGTAGGTAATGAGGAAACTAAACTATCACTCTTTGCAGATGACAGGGTGGTATACTTGGAGAACCCCTGATATTATACTAAAAGGCTATTAGAAATAATTCATAACTTTATCAAAGTTGCAGGATACAAACTAAATCCACTTAAATACTCAGCATTTTTATACATCACCAACAAAATCCAACAGCAAGAGATAGAAAGAGATGTTTCATTCAAAATAACTGTTGATAGCATAAAATTTTTGGGAATCTATCTATCAAAGCAAAGTCAGGAATTATATGAGCAAAATTACAAAATAGTTTCCACACAAATAAAGTCAGATTTTAATGATTGGAAAAATATTAAGTGCTCTTGGATAGGTTGAGTGAATATAATAAAGATGACAAACTCCCTAAACTAATCTCTTTATTTAGTGCCAAAACAATCAGATTCCCAAGAAACTATTTTAATGACCTAGAAAAAAATAACAACACAATTCATATGGAAGAACCAAAGGTAGAGAATTTAAAGGGAAATAATGGGAAAAAAAATCAAATTAAGGTGGCCTAGCTGTACCTGATCTAAAACTATATTATAAAGCAGCAGTCACCAAAACTATTCAGTATTGGCTAAGAAATAGATTAGTTGATCAGTGGAATAGGTTGGGTTCACAAGACAGAATAATCAACTATAGCAATCTAGTGTTTGACAAACCCAAAGATCCTAACTTTTGGCATAAGAATTCATTATCTGACAAAAACTGCTGGGAAAACTGGTAATTAGTTTGATAGAAATTAGGTATGGATCCACACTTAACACCATATACCAAGATAAGATCAAAATGGGTCAATGATTTAGGCATAAAGAATGAGATTATAAATGAATTAGAGGAACATAGGACTCTCAGATTTATGGAGGAGGAAGGAATTTGTGTCCAAAGAAGAACTGGAGATCACAAAATAAAATTTTTGATTACATCAAATTAAAAAGCCTTTGTACAAACAAAACTAATGGAAACAAGATTAGAAGGGAAGCAACAAACTGGAAAAATATTTTCACATTCAAGGGTCTGATAAAAGCCTCATTTCCAAAACATATAGAGAACTGACTCTAATTTATAAGAAATCAAGCCATTCTCCAGTTGATAAATGGTCAAAGGATAGGAACAAACAATTTTCAGATGATGAAATTGAAATTACATCCACTCATATGAAAGAGTGTTCCAAATCATTATTGATCAGAGACATGCAAATTAAGACAACTCTGAGATACCACTACACACCTGTCAAATTGGCTAAGATGACAGGAAAACTAAGAATGTTGGAGGAGATGAAGGAAAACTGGGACACTGATGCATTGTTGTTAGAGTTGGAGTACTAATTCTGTATTCCTTGCTATCTTATTATCCCCAGATTATGCTTTTCTTTTTCTTACCCCCCGTACCTCCTTTCCCAGTATTAAACTTATGGGCAGCATTTGTGTCACGCAGCTCTCCTTCTTTAGCCTCCCTTGCTACCCCCTTTATATCCCTTCCCTTTTCTTGTATCCTTCCCTTATTACTCTTTTTCCTTTTCCCTTTTCCTCTCCCATTTTTAATGGGGTGAGTGAAGTTTCTCTGTAAAACAATTATATCAATTATTTTCTCTTTAAGCCAACTCTGATGAGAGTAAGATTCATACAATGTTCCTCTCCCTCTCTAAATTCCCTGAGATATGATAGTTTTCCTTTGCCTCTTCATGGGATGTAGTCTCCCTCTTTTTAAGTCTGTTTTTCTCATTTTCTGACACTATTCCCTTTCCATTCATACTTTCCTTTTTTCTGTTATATCAGTAAAATCAAATTACATATGTTCTCTTTATGTATATCCACAACAGAAATATAGTTCTCAAGAGTTCTTTTTACCTTTTCCTGCTTCTCTTGAGTCCTAAGGGTGGAGATCATTTTTTTGTTTGTTTGTTTGCTTAGATCTGTTTTTTTTTTCCTTAGAAACAAATGAAATTCATCTGTTTCATTAAATGCCCATCTTCTTCCATGGAATACAATGTTCAGCTTAGCTAAGTAGTTTATTCTTGGCTGTATTCCAAGTTCTTTTCTCTTTCAGAATATCAAATTCCAGGTCCTTCTATCTTTTAATGTGGAAGCAGCCAGATCTTGAGTGATCCTTATTGGGGCATTTCAGTATTTGAATTTTTTTTTCTGATTGCTTTTAATATTTTTTCCTTAGACTGATAGTTCTGAAATTTGGCCCCAATATTCCTTGGGGTTTTTATTTCAGGGTCTTTTTCAGAAGGTGTTCAATGAATTCTTTCAATGCCTATTTTACCTTCTGATTTCTTTATATCTGGGCAGTTCTCATTGATGATGTCCTGTAAAATGGTATCTAGGCTCTTTTTTTTTATTTTTGCGAAGTCTAATTATCTTCAGATTATCTCTCCTAGATCTGTTTTCCAGGTCTGTTGTTTTTCTAAGTCGATATTTAACATTTTTTCTAGTTTTTCTTTTCTTTTTTTTTTTTTTTGGTTTTGCTTGACTGATTCTTGATATCTCAATGAATGATTCATTTCTATTTGTTCAGTTCTGATTTTAATAAGTTATTTTCTTCATTAGTTTTTTTTTTTTTTTTTGTATACATCCAATTGAGTTTTTAAATGATTTGTTTTGCTCTATGGAATTTTTTTTCCTATTTCACTAATTTTTTTTTAACTGAGTTATTTTCTTTTTCCAATTCACAAATCTTACTTTCTTGGGAGTTCTTTATCCTTTCCAATTCACAAATCTTGCTTTTCTGGGAAATCTCTCTTGCATAGCCTCTCTTTCCTTTCCTCGTTTTTCTTCTAGTTCTCTTTTTAAGATTTTTTAAATATTTTCTTCTAGAAGAGCCTTTTGTATTGGGGATCAGGTTACATCTCCTTTTGGGGTATTTTCTGGAGACTCTCTGCTATTAGTCTCCTCGGAGGTTGAAAATATGCTCTCTTTCTGTATAGAAGGTATGGATGGTCCTTTTGATTTTTTTATTCAAGACAAGTAGGTTACCAGCTTCTTCTGCAGAGCAGGAATAGATATATGGACATTAGCTGTCCTGCAAATGGGCTGCAACGAGTGGCTGGGCTTTGGGAGTGATCTGGAAAAAATTCCACACTGGAAGTGTCTCAGTTCTGGGTATCATAACTGAGCTGCTGGAAGCCCCAATGTGAGGACTTGTGACTACCTTAGGGCTAGAGGCTGATCAGTGAAAATATCTCATCCCCTGAAAAAGCCTGCTTTGAGTATTAGCAATTTCCCTACTCCTCAGGGCACCAGAAGTGTCTCTGACTGGGGAGCATACTCGAGGTGGGGAAATTCCACTGCCCCAGGCCAAGCCCCCCACTGTGCAAATTAGAGACTGCCCCAAGCTATGCCCCATGCCGTGCAGATTTATGATTGCCCCCCACGAAAGCCTCTGCTGCAGAATGCCACTGACAGAGCTGTATTATTGTTTGCACTGAATCACTCACAGTACTGGGTGGGCACAGCCAGATGTTCTTAGACTCTGGCATCCTTCAGAGTACCTTCTACCCTAGGCTTTAATTTCCCGGCTGGTTCACTACTCCCCAACCAAAGAAAAGCAGTCAGGTTATGGCAGAGAGCTCTCTGTAAACCTTCCAACCACAGAGGCTGCCCCCATTCCTTCTATTCCTGCTTTCACTGGTCTTTTTCTCCCCCTCAGGACAAACCTTTTCTTTTCTTTTCTTTTTTAATAACTTTTTATTGATAGAACTCATGCCAGGATAATTTTTTACAACATTATCTCTTGCATTCACTTCTGTTCCGATTTTTCCTGTCGCTCCCTCCAACCCCTCCCCCAGATGGCAAGCAATCTTTACATGTTGAATAGGTTACATTATATCCTGGATACAATATATGTGTGCAGAACCAAACAGTTTTCTTGTTGCACAGGGAGAAATGAATTTAGGAGGTATAAATAGCCCGGGAAGAAAAACAAAAATGCAAGCAGTTTATAGTCATCTCCCAATGTTCTTTCTTTGGGTGTAGCTGCTTCTGCCCATCTTTGATCACTTGAAACTGAATTAGCTCTCTTTATCGAAGAGATCCACTTCCATCAGAAGGCATCCTCATACAGTATCGTTGTTGAGGTATATAATGATCTCCTGCATCTGCTTATTTCACTTAGCATCAGTTCATGTAAGTCTCTCCAAGCCTCTCTGTCTTCATCCCGCTGGTCATTTCTTACAGAACAATAATATTCCATAACATTCATACATCACAATTTACTCAACCATTCTCCAATTGATGGGCATCCATTCATTTTCCAGCTTCTAGCCACTACAAACAGGGCTGCCACAAACATTTTGGCACATACAGGTCCCTTTCCTTTCTTTAGTATCTCTTTGGGGTATAAGCCCAGTAGAAACACTGCTGGATCAAAGGGTATGCACAGTTTGATAACTTTTTGAGCATAGTTCCAAATTGCTCTCCAAAATGGCTGGATGTGTTCACAATTCCACCAACAATGTATCAGTGTCCCTGTTTTCCCACATCCCCTCCAACATTCCACATTATCTTTCCCTCTCACTCTAGCCAATCTGACAGGTATGTAGTGGTATCTCAGAGTTGTCTTAATTTCCATTTCTCTGATTAATAATGATTTGGAGCATATTTTCATATTTCTATAAATAGTTTCAATTTCTTCATCTGAGAACTGTCTGTTCATATCCTTTGACCATTTATCAATTGGAAGGACAAACCTTTTCTAGTAAAGATCTTACAGATTTTTTTCAGTTGGTAAGTTGTTGTACTTCCAATCTTCGTGAATCTTACTAGTAAAGTGCTATTTTTGAGGCTGATTTTAAAAATTGGTAATGAGAGTATGAGAGAAGCTTAGCAAGTCGTGTGTCTTCTCAGCCATCTTGGTTCCACCCCAGAAATAACATCTTTATCAGAAACACTGATTGTAAAGATTTTTTTCTCAACAGAGTACTTAAATTTAATCTTGTTTCTGATGGTTTTATTTGTCCAAATCCTTTTTAATTTAATGTAATCAAAGTTGTCCATTTTGCATTTCATAATATTCTCTAGTTCTTTTTTGGCCATAAATTTCTGCCTTCTCCAAAGATCTGATAGGTATATTACCTTTTGTTCTCCTAATTTGTTTATGGTTTCATCCTTTATGCCCAAATCATATACTCATTTTGAACTTATTTTGGTATGACCTGTGAGATGTAAGTTGATGCTGAGTTTGCAACATATTTTTTCCAGTTTTCCTAGCAATTTTTGTCAAATAGTGAGTGATTCCAGAAGTTGAAGTTTGGAGGTATATAATGGATCTTGATTATTCTGTCATGTGTATCTAATCTATTTCATTGTTCCACCATTCTATTTCTTAGTATCAAATGGTTTTCATGATTCCTGCTTTCTAATATGGTTGTGGGTTAAGTACTGCTAAACCACCATGCTGTGCATTATTTTTTTTTATTAATTCCCTCAATATTCTTGACTTTTTGATCTTCTAGATGAATTGCATTAATTATTTTTTCTAGTTCTATAAAATAGTTTTTGGGGGTTTGATTGCTATGACACTAAACAAGTAGACCAGTTTAGGCAGAATTGTCATTTTTATTATATTAGCCCAGCCTACTCATAAGCAACAACAGTGAGGAGAAGGAGCAGGAAGAAGAGAAAGAGGGGGAAGAAGAGAGGGAGGAGAATGAAGAGGAGGAAGAAGAAAAAGAAAAAGAAGAAGATGAGTATTATTCCTTGGGAATTAAAATTGTGTAGGGAATTAAAATTGTGTAGCCTAACTAATATGTGCATTGTATTTTATTATTAGTTCAACTTTATATATATACATACATATATATATGGAGAGAAGTGAGCTAATTCAGAGTACAATTCTTCAAATCACTATACAAATATTATATTATCAAATGCTTACACCCCTGGAAGATATATTCTGTTATTATCCACTTTTTACAGATGAGAAAACCAAAGTGCAGAATTTCAGTGACTCTTCCAGGTCCCTATATCTAGTAATTATCTGAAAATTGATTTGAACTCAGCTATTCCAAAACTCATGTTCCAAAATTCATCTATTCACAAACCCATCTGATTGTAGTTTCTATGATGAATGATGTGTATTTTACCCAAAAATGATTGAGACAGAAAGTTATCAAACTGTCCATACCCTTTGATCCAGCAGTGTTTCTACTGGGCTTATACCCCAAAGAGATAGTAAAGAAGGGAAAGGGACCTATGTGTGCCAAAATGTTTGTGGCAGCCCTGTTTGTAGTGGCTAAAAGCTGGAAAATGAATGGATGCCCATCACTTGGAGAATGGTTGAGTAAATTGTGGTATATGAATGTTATAGAATATTATTGTTCTGTAAGAAATGACCAGCGGGATGAAGACAGAGAGGCTTGGAGAGACTTACATGAACTGATGCGAAGTGAAATAAGCAGAACCAAGAGATCATTATATACCTCAATAACGATACTGTATGAGGATGCATTCTGATGGAAGTGGGTTTCTTCAACAAAGAGATCTAACTCAGTTTCAATTGATCAAGGATGGACAGAAGCAGCTACACCCAAAGAAAGAACACTGGGAAATGAATATAAACTGCTTGAATTTTTATTTTTCTTCCCGGGTTATTTATATCTTCTGAATCCAATTCTCCTTCTGCAACAAGAGAACTGTTTGGTTCTGCACACATATATGTATTTGGATATACTGTGACCTATTTAATATATAGGACTGCTTGCCATCTGAGGGAGAGGGTGGACGGAGGGAGGGGAAAAATCAGAACAGAAGTGAATGCAAGGGATAATGTTGTAAAAAATTACCCTGGCATGGGTTCTGTCAATAAAAAGTTATTTTTAAAAATAAATAAAAAAATAAACTAATACTTCAAGGCAAAAAAAAAATTATTGAGACAGAAAAAAAAGATCTGTATAGAATAGCAGAAAATATAGGAAAAAATCTACAAAATGATATGTTCTTTGATGTTCAAAACTCTGAGAAGTGATTATAAGCAATGAGTGGTTATAAACTAGTGAATTTTAGTCATTGTTTATATGCTGGCATTTTAGACCACATAGGGATTATATACTCATAAAATTTGAAGCAAGAAGAGGTTATCAATAATAACTGAGTCTCAAGAAAATAAGCAACTACACCCAAAACCCACTACCCCCCAAAAAAAAAATCACTTGTGCAAGATCACATAGAGAACAGGTGTAAAGCTAGAGTAGAAACCCATCTTCTTTAATTTCAAATCCACTGTTTTATATTTTGGGCTTTTGTTTTGTTTTGTTTTTCAGTACATCATGTAAACATATCAGCAGAATAATGGTGCTTAGAAAGGATTGTAATGTCACCCAAGTACTGAGAAGAAATTAAATCCTAAATACTGGAGATGTTAAAAGACAATTTAATATGTGCTTTTCCATTTTTTTTTAATAAAAGAGGAAGTCTAGTTGCAGATACAAAAACAGTCAAGTTGTGAACCTTTCCACATGTCAGATTTCTTCACAATAGGCCCACATGTCAAATTTAATTAAAGTCAGTTTTGCAAATGACCTTTGCCATCTCTATCAGTGATCTCTTAAATCTTATTTCATATTTCATACTTTCCACTGAAGTCTGGGTATTAATAGTGCTACAGAAGTTTTGCCAGCAGGGCCTTTTAGAGTTTTCTAATAACCCTCTGAACCTAAGCTTTCTTCCTTTCATAAGCTACCAAATCCTCAAACTTTAAGGAATGACTTTCCTTTTTCAAAGCTCTTTCTTTTCTTTGACGATCTTGTTACAATTATATTCTACAAAGAAACCCAAGACTTGCTTTTCTTCAGATACAATTTAGTAACAGTCAAAACAGTTATAGAAACATCCAGATAAAACTTTCATATTATCAGTAGCAGTTTGTCCAAAGCCCTGAAAATAGGATATAGGGAAAGTGAGCCAGCGCTGTTCTTAAGACATTTCCTTTTTTAAAGCTTTAAAACAATTTGAGAAGCAGCAGTGAAGCACACATTGTATAAGTATTCAGACTGTCCAAGAATATTTAGTAAATATTTTTTGGAAATTGTGGAACTTTATATCCACCAAAATCATATTCTAAGTGGAGAAATGGAAATTAAAATACAATACATGCCTTCATTAATCAATTTATCTAGAACCTGAACTTCTAGAAACCTTAATCATTTGGAACAAAGAATTAAAGAACCAAAGACCTTTACCAATTGAACAGTTATCATATTTTCTGTATTAGGCTTCTATTATCTACTATTTAAATCCTCACTTGAAATATCTTGACTCTTTTTTTATTAAAGCTTTTTAGTTTCCAAATATATGCACAGATAATTTTTCAAAATTGACCCTTGCAAAACCTTTTGTTCCTATTCCTACCTTCCTCCCACCCTTTCCCCTGATGTAAAATTATTTAATATTTGTTAAACCTGGTAAAATATATGTTTAATCTAATATATACATACATAATTATACAATTATCTTGCTACAGAGGATAAATTTGAGAATTAAGAAATGAAGGCAAAAAAATTGCAAACAGAAAAAAGAAAACAATTCAAATATCAAGGAGACAAAATCAGGATTACCCAGGACATAGCTGCTTCCACTTAAAGGATATAAGGGCATGGACTCTTAACATTTCAAAAGGCAAAGGAACTTGGATTGCTGCCTAGAATCAAATATCCAGCAAAATTGAGTATTATCTTTCAGGGGAAAAGATGGATATTCAATGAAACAGGTGAATTTCATTTATTTCAGATAAAAAAAAACAGAGCTGAATAGAAAATTTGATCTTCAAATGCAGAACACAAGAGAAGCAAAAAAGGTAAAAAGAAAAGAAAAAATTTGTTTTCTTTTAAGAGTTAAAAACCTTATATCTATTTATGGGAAAATGATATGTTTAACTCTTGAGATCTGTATCTCTGTTCTGGATATATTTAGAGGGTACATAAGTATTTTGATTTTACTGTTATCATACAAAAAAGGAATGGGAGAGGGAAAATGATTCTACTGATAGAAGAGGAAGATGGACTTAAAATGGATAACTTACAACCTATGAATAGGCAAAAAGGACAATTTAAGGCAAGAAGGGAGGGGGTGAACATTGTGTGACTCTTACTCTCATCAGATTTGGTTAAAAAGAGAATATCAGATGGATACCTTCACAGAGAAGTTTGTCTTACCCTATAGGGAAGTAAGTGGGGAAAGGGAAAAGGAAATGTGGAGGCTAAAAGAAGGGAGAAGAGAAATATAAGGGGAAAGAAATAAGAATGGAGGAAGGGCTATAAAAGGGGAGAGCTGTTTGAGGGAGGAAGGGGCCAGAAGCAAAATATTGGGAAGGACAGAAAGGGAGAAAGGGAAGAGAAAAGTATAGCTGGGAAAATAAGATGGCAGGAAATGCAAAGTCAGTAATTTTATCCACGAATGTGAATGGAATGAACTCTCCCATAAAAGGGAAACAGACAGCAGACTGGATTAAAAGCCAGAATCCTACAATTTGTTGTTTATAAGAAACACATTTAAAGAAGAGTGATACATTCAGAGTTAAGGTAAAAGGCTAGAGCAGAATATATTATGCTTCAACTAAGGTAAAAAAAAAAAAGGCAGGGGTAGAAATCCTGATCTCAGATCAAGCAAAAACAAAAATAGATCAAATTAAAAGAGATAAGTAAGGAAATGATCAAGTATGATAGACTTAGCTCTTCTCAGGAATTCAGTGATTTAAGGCAAATCCAATAAACACTCAAAGAGAAAGCAATGGAGACTAAATGCAGAAAAAAAAACATACTGTTTTTGGCTTCTTTTCTTCTGTTTTTTTTTGGGTTTTTTTTTTTTTTTTTTTTTTGTTGTTGTTGTTGTTGTTGTTGTTCTTTCTGATGGATTATCCCATTTGATCTACTGTTCCTCTTCCAATATGACATATATAAAAATATCAAAAAATTAATGTACATATATAACCTAAAATTAATTTCATCAAATATTTGCTTCTCTAATGGCTAATGACAAGCAATACATCAAGTAAACATATGTATTTAAAATTCAATCAAACATATTGTTTCATTTTTTATAATGTTTATGCATACACCAACTTAGCAAGAAAACAGATTCTTCATGAATGACTTTCTTCTTTTCTGCCACAGGGGTATGACCTATGTTCTCACAAAAACAACAATTGATTAGTAATATCAATCAGTGATTCAAATATAATCACATAATGTGGACAATAATTTTAAATTAGAACACACTACTGATACATCAATGGGAGGAAGTTAAATTTTCTTTATACAGAACATTTATTATGTATGTTCCATGATGGTTCATCTTAAAAAGTATGAGGTCAGCAAATAGTTTCCAATTAGATTGTCATTTGCACTATAAGAATACTAATATTTGTAACATCTTGATAATATAAGATGAATTATGATGATAGATAAAAGAGAAAAACAAAGAACTTACTCTCATAAAGTGTTAAAAGCAAATGGTGGGGACTTCCGGCCAAGATGGTGGAGAGGAGGCACCCAGTTGTGTAAGCTCCGCGTTTTCTCTCACTATCCATTTCATTACAAGCCTCTGAATTAATGCTTGACTGAAAAAAAAAAAAACACAAATAGTTACCAAGAGAAGACATCCTTGAAACTCGCCAAGAAAGGTCTGTTTTTGCTCGAGGGCAGGGATGGTTTTAGATCGGGCACAGGCTGAGGGCAGCGGCAGTGAGAGCATGGGAGCAGACCAGAGAGGGGGTAGGGTGTGATCACAGCAGTCTCTACGGGGAGAGCTTTGCTATAGGATTGGATACTTTGCCCTGGCAGCAAACAAGTAGCCCAGCAGAGAAGCTAAAAACACTGGGGGGGGGGGGGAAGGGTGAAGAATACAACCCCAAACAGCTGGAGTCTCTCGGGACCTGGCCACCCCTCCCCCACAGTGTCTCAGCACGCTCTCGGAGTCTCAGAGCCCAAGCGCAGCACTGTCCAGCTAATGCCTCACTGCTGCCCCTGCAGTCTGTAGAGGAGGCTCAGTAATGCCACCCACCCCCTCCCCCCCAAAAAGGAGACTCCATCTAGGGTTTTTTTTCTTTTTTTCTTTGCTAGTTTGTCTTTGATTTTGACAAAATGAGCAAAAAATTGAAGAGGACTTTAATCCTTGACAGCTTCTATACAGATAGAGAGCAGATTTTAAATCCTGAGGAGACTAAAAACAGATTGTCTCCAGGTGAATCCCCAAAGGGGGAGATCATCTGTTCCTCAGCACAGATGAACCTCATAGAAGAAATTAAAAAGACTCTCACAAGGGAGCTAGAAGAAAAATGGGAAAAGGAGAGGGAGGCTTGGCAAGAGAGGCTGGAGAGGTCATCCCACTCATTTAAAGACAGAGTGGATAAAGAAATAAAATCCTTGAAAAATAGGATTAGCAAACTGAAAACAGAAAATAGGTCTCTAAAAAACAAAATTGGTGAAATGGAAAAAAATTCCATAGAACAAAATAACTCAATTGGACAATTAGAAAAAGATATTAAAAAAGTAAGTGAAGAAAATACTTCATTGAAAATCAGAATTGAACAAATAGAATTGAATGACTCGAGGAGACAAGAAGAATCAGTCAAGCAACTCCAAAGAAATCAAACAATGGAAAAGAATGTGAAATTCTTGGGAAAACAATAAACCTGGAAAACAGATCCAGGAGAGACAATCTGAGAATCATTGGACTCCCAGAAAAGCATGATGAAAAAAAGAGCCTGGACACTATTTTCCAGGAAAGTATCAAAGAGAACAGCCCAGAAGTCATAGAAACAGACGGTAAAATAGACATTTAAAGAATTCATCTATCACATACTGAAAGGGATCCTAGAATCAAAACACCAAGAAATATAGTGGCCAAATGCCAGAACCCTCAGACAAAGGAAAAAATACTGTAAGCGGCTAGAAAAACCCAATTCAAGTATCAAGGAGCCACAATAAAGATCACTCAGGATCTAGTAGCATCCACATTAAAGGATCGAAGGGCCTGGAATATGATATTCCAAAAGGCTAAGGAACTTGGTATGCAACCAAAAATAACTTACCCAGCTAGAATGAGCATCTTTTTCCAGGGAAGAAGATAGACATTCAATGAAGTAAGCGAATTTCAACTATTTTTGATGAAAAAGCCAGAACTTAACAAAAAGTTTGATTTACAAATATAGAACTCAAGAGAAATCTAAAAAGATAAAGATTAATCTTAGGAACTATATTTCGGATATAAATGTGTATAAAGAATACATGTATACCTTGTTCTAGAAACTAGATGTGGAAAGGACTTTGTACTAGAAAAAGGGTAAAGTGGGGGTAGTGCATCCCATGAAGAGGCAAAGGAAACCTATTATATCTGAGAGAAAGAATGGAGGGGGATGAATATAGTGGGTATCTTACTGCCTTCAGAATTGGCTTTAACAGAAAAATTTTAGACATATTCAATCTATGGTGAAACTTCTCCCACCTCATTGAAAAGTGAGAAGGGAAAAGTGAAAAGGGAAGGAATAAGCTAAGTGGTAGAGAATATGGAAACTGGGATGGAAAGGGGTAAGATAGGGGGAGGAAATCTAAGGCAGGGGGAGGGATACTAAAAAGGGAGGGCTGTGAGAAGCAAGTGGTGCTCACAAGCTTAACACTGGGAAGGGGAGTAAGGGGAAAGAAGGGAGAAAAGCATAAACAGGGGTTAACAAGATGGCAAGTAATACAGAATTGGTCATTTTAACCATAAATGTGAATGGGGTAAACTCCTCCACAAAGAGGAAGCGGTTAGCAGAATGGATTAAAAGCCAGAATCCTACAATATGTTGTTTACAGGAAACACACCTGAAGCGGGGAGATACATGCAGGTTAAAGGTAAAAGGATGGAGCAAAATCTATTATGCTTCAGGTGAAGTCAAAAAAGCAGGGGTAGCCATCCTGATCTCAGATCAACCTAAAGCAAAAATTGATCTAATTAAAAGAGATAAGGAAGGGTACTATACCTTGCTAAAGGGTAGTATGGATAATGAAGCAATATCAATATTAAACATATATGCACAAGTGGTGTAGCATCTAAATTCTTAAAAGAAAAATTAAGAGAGCTGCAAGAAGAAATAGACAGGAAAACTATAATAGTGGGAGATCTCAACCTTGCACTCTCAGAATTAGATAAATCAAATCACAAAATAAATAAGAAAGAAGTCAAAGAAGTAAGTAGAATACTAGAAAAGTTAGATATGATAGATCTCTGGAAAAAATGTAATGGAGATAGAAAGGAGTACACCTTCTTTCAGCAGTTCATGGAACCTATACAAAATTTGACCATGTATTAGGACATAAAAACGTCAAACTCAAATGCAGTAAGGCAGAAATAGTAAATGCATCCTTTTCAGACCATGATGCAATGAAAATTACATTCAACAAAAAGCCAGGGGAAAGTAGACTAAAAAATAATTGGAAACTAAATAATCTCATACTAAAGAATGATTGGGTGAAACAGAAAATCATAGAAATAATTAATAACTTCTCCCAAGAAAATGATAATAATGAGACGTCATACCAAAATGTATGGGATGAAGCCAAAGCGGTAACAAGAGGAAATTTCATATCTCTAGAGGCCTTTTTGTATAAAATAGAGAAGGAGAAGGTCAATGAATTGGGCTTGCAACTAAAAATGCTAGAAAAGGAACAAATTAAAAACCCCCAGTCAAGCACTAAACTTGAAATTCTAAAAATAAAAGGAGAGATCAATAAAATTGAAAGTAAAAAAAAAAAAACTATTGAATTAATTAATAAAACTAAGAGTTGGTTCTATGAAAAAACCAACAAAATAGACAAACCCTTAGTAAATCTGATTAAAAAAAGGAAAGAGGAAAATCAAATTGTTAGTCTTAAAAATGAAAAGGGAGAACTTGCCACTAATGAAGAGGAAATTAGAGCAAAAATTAGGAGTTACTTTGCCCAACTTTGTGCCAATAAATTCAATAACTTAAATGAAATAGAAGAATACCTCCAAAAATATAGCTTGCCCAAACGAACAGAGGAAGAAGTAAATATCCTAAACAGTCCCATCTCAGAAAAAGAAATAGAACAAACTATCAATCAACTCCCTAAGAAAAAATCCCCAGGACCAGAGGGATTTACATGTGAATTCTATCAAACATTTAAAGATCAATTAACTCCAATGCTAAATAAACTATTTGAAAAAATAGGGATTGAAGGAGTCCTACCAAACTCCTTTTATGACACAGACATGGTACTGATACCTAAACGAGGTAGGCTGAAAACAGAGAAAGAAAATTATAGACCAATCTCCCTAATGAATATTGATGCTAAAATCTTAAATAAAATATTAGTAAAAAGATTACAGAAAATCATCTCCAGGAAAATACACTATGACCACGTAGGATTTATACCAGGAATGCAGGGCTGGTTCAATATTAGGAAAACTATTAGCATAATTGACTATATCAATAATCAAACAAACAAAAACCATATGATCATCTCATTAGATACAGAAAAAGCATTTGATAAAATCCAACATCCATTCCTAATAAAAACACTTGAGAGCATAGGAATAAATGAACTTTTCCTTAAAATAGTCAGGAGCATATATTTAAAACCTTCAGTAAGCATCATATGCAATGGGGAAAAATTGGAACCTTTCCCAGTAAGATCGGAAGTGAAGCAAGGTTGGCCACTATCACCATTATTATTCAATATTGTATTAGAAACACTAGCCTCTGCAATAAGAGTTGAGAAAGAGATTAAAGGAATTAGAGTAGGCAATGAGGAAACAAAACTATCACTCTTTGCAGATGATATGATGGTATATGATGGTATACCTAGAGAACCCCAGAGATTCTACTAAAAAGCTATTAGAAACAATTCATAATTTTAGCAAAGTAGCAGGATACAAAATAAATCCCCATAAATCCTCAGCATTTTTATACATGACCAACAAAATCCAACAGCAAGAGATACAAAGAGAAATTCCATTCAAAATAACTGTTGATAGCGTAAAATATTTGGGAACCAATATACCAAAGGAAAGTCAGGAATTATATGAGCAAAATTACAAAAAAAAAACTTTCCACACAAATAAAGTCAGACTTAAATAATTGGAAAAAATATTAAGTGCTCTTGGATAGGAGAGTGAATATATAATAAAATGACAATACTCCCTAAACTAATCTATTTATTTAGTGCTATACCAATCAGACTTCCAAGAAAATATTTTAATGATCTAGAAAAAATAACAACAAAATTCATATGGAACAATAAAACGTCGAGAATCTCAAGGGAATTAATGAAAAAAAAATCAAATGAAGGTGGCCTAGCTGTACCTGATCTAAAATTATATTATAAAGTAGCAGTCACCAAAACCACTTGGTATTGGCTAAGAAATAGATTAGTTGATCAGTGGAAAAGGATAGGTTCACAAGACAGAATAGTCAATTATAGCAATCTAGTGTTTGACAAACCCAAAGATCCTAACTTTTGTGATAAGAATTCATTATTTGATAAAAACTGCTGGGATAACTGGAAATTAGTATGGCAGAAATTAGGCATGGACCCACACTTAACACCATATACCAAGATAAGATCAAAATGGGTCCATGACCTAGGCATAAAGAACGAGATTATTAATAAATTAGAGGAACATAGGATAGTTTGTTTATCTCTCAGACTTATGGAGGAAAAAAAAATTGTGACCAAAGATGATCTAGAGACCATTACTGATCACAAAATAGTATATTTTGATTATATCAAATTAAAAAGCCTTTGTACAAACAAAACTAATGTAAACAAGATTAGAAGGGAAGCAACAAACTGGGAAAACATCTTTTCAGTTAAAGGTTCTGATAAAGACCTCATTTCCAAACTATATAGAGAACTGACTCTAATTTATAAGAAATCAAGCCATTCTCCAATTGATAAATGGTCAAAGGATATGAACAGACAATTTTCAGATGGTGAAATTGAAACTATTACCACTCATATTCCAAATCATTATTGATCAGAGAAATGCAAATGAAGACAACTCTGAGATACTACTACACACTTGTCAGATTGGCTAAGATGACAGGAAAAAATAATGATGAATGTTGTAGGGGAAGCGGGAAAACTGGGACACTCATGCATTGTTGGTGGAGTTGTGAATGAATCCAACTATTCTGGAGAGCAATATGGAATTATGCCCAAAAAGTTATCAAACTGTGCATACCCTTTGATCCAACAGTGCTACTACTGGGCTTATACCCCAAAGAGATACTAAAGAAGGGAAAGGGACCTGTATGTGCCAAAATGTTTGTGGCAGCCCTGTTTGTAGTGGCTAGAAACTGGAAATTGAATGGATGCCTATCAATTGGAGAATGGCTGGGTAAATTGTGGTATATGAATGTTATGGAATATTATTGTTCCGTAAGAAATGACCAGCAGGATGAATACAGAGAGGCTTGGAGAGACATGAACTGATGCTAAGTGAAATGAGCAGAACCACAAGATCATTATACACTTCGACAACGATATTGTATGAGGATGTATTCTGATGGAAGTGGATCTCTTTGACAAAGAGACCTAACTGAGTTTCAATTGATAAATTATGGACAGAAACAGCTACACCCAAAGAAAGAACACTGGGAAACGAATGTGAACTATTTGCATTTTTGTTTTTCTTCCCGGGTTATTTTTACCTTCTGAATCCAATTCTCCCTGTGCAACAAGAGAACTGTTCGGTTCTGCAAACATATACTGTATCTAGGATATACTGCAACATATCTAACATATATCAAACTGCTTGCCATCTAGGGTAGGGGGTGGAGGGAGGGATGGGACAAATTGGAACAGAAACGAGTGCAAGGGATAATGTTGTAAAAAAAATTACCCTGGCATGGATTCTGTCAATATAAAGTTATTATTAAATAAAATTAAAAAAAAAATTTAAAAAGCAAATGGTGGTATTTGGATATGCTTAATTATCCCCAGGGAATTATTTTTTCCCTAAAATATCGAATCTTTTTGTTTTTTGTAAACAATTTAATGAAATTTTAATAAATTGCAAGGACACATTTTGCTTATTCAGAAGCAGTCCGAGTTTGATGTAATAACTGAATAAGAATTAAAAGTTGTCTTCATTTCATGAGAGGTTGTAGTAGCTACAAAAACAAATGTGAAATACTTCAAATAAATGATTATATATATAGTCACAAAAATAGACTTTTAATAAAATTGGACAATTATTTACTGCTTAAGATATTACTAAAGAAATATTAGTGTGAACATATTTGACAACTGTTGAAAATTACTAAATGAAACACATATACTAAATAAAAGCATTTTGCTTGCTTTCATGGCTATGCACAGATGTAAATATACATACACACATGTGTGTGTGTATATATATATCTACATATACATTTATACATATATATACACACATATAATGCTATTCCTTAAAAGCCCTCATTTTCTTGCAAATGAAGCAATTTGTTGTTGATTGAACTCTATTTTTCTAAGAATTATAAGACGTGCATTTGTTTTAACTCAGAAAAAAATAGAATGGGTTATTCTGAAAGAAGCAAACAATTTTTTTTTAATGTGCAATGATGTAGTATACTGGAAAGACAGACAATCCAGCTATCCAGATATATGAATTCTACTTTGATTATGACACAACTTTGTGTCATTATAGAGTAGAGACAAATTTCGAAAAAGGGAAAAAAGAGACAGAAAGAGACAGACAGAGACAGACAGAGACAGAGACAGACAAAGGTGAGGAGACAGAGAGAGACAGACAGACAGAGGCAGATGAGAGCCAGATACAGAGACACTGAGAGAAAGAGTTAGTCACAGACAGACAAATAAACACAGACACACATACAGGTGAAAATGACAATTCTAGAAATGTATTCACTGAACTTGAAGTAGAAAGTGACATACTATAGTTGAAGATCAATTTCATTTAAGCACAGGAATAGCTTGAAATCAGAGATTCAGAGGAATCATTCAGTAGATAAAATAACTTACCCAAACAATATAGACTAATTCAATTTAGTCATAAAAATATCCCATCAATGTAAAGATTTTATTAATAAAGGTACTTGAATCTGAATCATTCTTGAGAGAGAGGACGG
This sequence comes from Antechinus flavipes, assembly GCF_016432865.1. Classification (NCBI taxonomy): domain Eukaryota; kingdom Metazoa; phylum Chordata; class Mammalia; order Dasyuromorphia; family Dasyuridae; genus Antechinus; species Antechinus flavipes. Next base: position 197,499,459 of record NC_067399.1, read on the forward strand.
AAAAAAGAACTGATGTTACAGTGTCAGAGATGTATATTAATTCAACAATATTTCTTTTCCTCACCCATATTCTTCTTGGAAAATTTTTATACCTTCTTCCTACTCTCATTCACAAATCATTATCTATGTATGGATTATAATATATTTATTATTATTAGTTTGTCCTAGCATATGAATTACTTAAATGTAATTGAAATTTGCTCTACTTTAATGTTAAGTAAATTGCTGAATTTAAATTCTAAAAGTGCCCTTACTATGAGGCACTAATTTTATATTACATGGAAGCACATCCATTGGGACATTTAACCCTGACTATTGATTGAATGAGAGATGCTTTCATGTGTAATAGTATTACCCCTAGGACTCTGAGAAATTTTGCCTATAATTATGTGTTTATGATTTTCCTATGAGGTCTTTGTTCTATCAATTTGAGAGCAACTTGGAATTTTTGATCACTTCAGAAAATTAGCAGTTGTCCACAGGCTGTTTATGAGAGATGTGAAGCTCATTGTTATGAGTGGCCATCTTGTGTACCCATTACACATATATACATATTTATATAATATAATATAAATATGTATATATATATATATATATATATATATACATAAACATAAATGAATATAAATAAAATGCATTATTAAAAATTTTATTGAACTAGAAAAGTAGAAGGGGGAATGGATTTTTCCAATTTTCTTTATACAGATTATGATTTCAATTGGCTTTTAATCAGGATCAGAAATTCTGATATTATGCTTAATCATGCCAATATATAACTAAAATGACTTTTTTTTCCCACACCAAAAATCAATTAGGCCATATACTCTGACAATGAATGTTGTATTGATTTGGCAAGGAGATGGAACATTTTAAGTCTAACATTGTCCAGAAAATATGGGATAATAAGTGCTTATTCCTAACCACAGCTTCATTGTTCTTCCAATGCATCTGTAAATTAATCAATAAACAAGTATTTATCTAGCATCTAATATATGCCAGATATTGTTTAGCCATAAGGAAAACAAATAATAATAATAATAATAATAATATCAATAAAGTATTAATATGGACAGAAAGGTGGTACAATGGATAGCTCACCAAACTTGGAATCAGGAAGAACTGAATACAGATCTGGCTTGTCACTTACTTGCTTTGTGACCATAGACAAATCATCTAACCCTGCTTTGCTTTGTTTCCTCACCTATAAAATGAGCTGGAAAAATAAATGGCAAAACATCCCAGTATTTCTACCAAGAAAATCCTAAATGGAGTCATGAAGAGTTGTACGCAACTGAAATGATTGAATGACACCACCAACAACAATCTTTTATCTGGCACTTTAAGACTTTCAAAGAGTCTTATGTACCTCATTTGATCATAACAACATCTGGGAAGGTAGCTGCTATTATTATTTTCTATTTTACAGGTGGAAAAAGTAAGGTGCACAGGTGACTTATTTGACCAAAGTCATGCAGATATGTGTCTATGGCACAATATAAATTCTAATCTTTCTGATTCATACAGTTAATGAAGAAAGCCTTGCTCTCAGGAAATACTTTTTTTTAATTTTTAAAAATGTTTATTAGTTCACAAAAATGACAAGAAGACAATTACATATTAACATTAATTTTAATGAAAACTATTTTCCTCCAACAAAGATTTAGTAAGAAGAGAAACACTGTTTTATGAATTTTTGAAAATCTCCTTAATATTTAACCTAATGTAAAACATCTAGATTGTCATGTTTACTTCTGCATTCTTTCTATTGATGTGTTGTTTTGATTGAAATATATGAAGAAAAGCTAACCTCACACAGATAGTTGGGAATAGGATGACTATTTTACGAGTCAGTGAATGTATTATTATGAAAGGGTTTACAGGTGACATTTTGAAAATGACTGTTGAAAATACAGGAGAATGTTGAATTTCAGAATATATTTGAGAGAGGATAAAGGACTTGAGAGTATGGAAAGATATCAGAAACAATCCAAATTTAATATAATGATATCCTAGCATAACCCATCCTGAAAAATGTAATAACATTAGGCATAGTTAAAGTAAACATTCAAATGAGGAGCTGCCAAGAATAGTTCCAAAACATAGAGCTAACTTGGGAAGAGGGCCCTAAATGTAAGGTACAGAACTCTGCTCAATGAAATACCATGACAGTCATGATGTCACTACTATGTAAAAGAAATAATCTTGACATTCCTCAGGAAAGAAAATTTGTCCACCAAATTGCACCACTGCCTTTACTTTTATAACACAAACAATGTTGGATATAATATCTCCCTTTTTCACCAATACTCCTCAGCTCTGAATCTGCTGAGGCAATTGGAATTGTGACTTGCCCAGGAAGGTAGGAAGTAGTAAATGTCTGAGACCAGATTTGAACTCAGGTTCTCCCAACTTCAGGGCTGGTGTTCTTTTAAAATTTTAATAGTATTTTATTTTCCAAGTACATGTAAATATAGTTTTCAACATTTTTTGGTAAGAATTTGTGAGGAAACTTACATTCTAAAGAAGTAAAAGATATTGTAATTTTAGAATGTATACCTGGAAGGAACCTCCTGCCCAGCCTCATCATTTTCACAGATAGATACACTGAGGTCTAATGAAGTAGCAACTTGGTCTTGTTCATTGAGCTGGCAATTAGCTGAGATGGGTTTCAAACCCTCTGTCTATAAATCCATTTTCCTCCTCTGTACTATAATTTTAGATTTTTGTCTATAAATTATATATCTATATCTATATCTATATCTATATCTATATCTATATCTATCTATTATCTAGATATCTAGATAGCTAGAAAGAGAAATGATGAGATTCTTAAATAGTGATTTTATACTCTTGATTTTCTTTGATAACAGAATCCATTAAATTCCAAATTAGTTTTGTTTAGAAATAAACATAATATTTAAGAAAAATACAGGATCCTGGATGATAAGACTAAGAGAAGAAAGGAGTGAAAGGGCTGGGTTAAATAAACAAACAAATCTTTGCAACTGTCAGGGAAATCTTTCCATATCAGAGTATGATATCTCAGCTTTTCAGGAAATGTTAGGCCACCAAAAGTTGATTCTCAATTTAGTCCATGAGAATTGGCATGCAGTATGTAAATTAAGTTTATGGAAGAGGAGGTCAAAGAGCTATCATTGATCATGCACCCATGCATGCTCACCCAGAAAATAAATATATAGCTGTATAATAAGTTTATATGGGCAATAGAAGTATGCTAATATGCAAATATTTAAAGATTATTTTGACATTCCATTATTTGACATACCATCAAACTTATATGAGACAAATATTTTGGATATTAATTTGCTTTTTATTTTGCTTTGGGAGGTTACTTTATAACTATCTCCTTTTGATATATCACCCAGAACACTGTTACTTATACTGAACATGGAAACAGATTGTTACTCAACATCAAGACTGAAGGAGAGGCAGCAGAACAGGAAATCACCAAAATCCATGCATTCCAGACAACATTACATTTTTTCTGAATTTGAATTTTTTGTATTCCAAACATTTGCTGAGTTGAGAAGGTCATCGTTTTAAGAAAGTCATGTTCTTCTGCTTAATGGATTCTATTAATTAATTATATGAGGCTGAAATATTTATTACTTTTTAAATCTTATGTCCTACTTATAGACTTATCTCATGCTGAACAGAATTTGTCCTATTTTCTAAATTAGTTTTAAGGAATCCTCTCTAACAATATGACCTAACAGGTTGTCCATGCTGACTGATAACTACAATGATCATATTCCTTGAGCCATATTTTCCTATAAAAGAAAGCTGTCAAAAAAAAAAAAAAAGAACATTGTCAGCATAATCAAGAAGTGAAGTGAATATCTTAGAAATCACATAATATAAAAACTTCATTTTTTAGATGGGAAAACTGAGGCCCCTAGGGATGCAGTGACTTAGACAAAGACATTATGTAGCAGAGTTTGAATCCAATATCTAAGCCCTACTCTTTTTATTCCATCATATTACATACTCATTATAATATTAGAGAAGAGGTTTCATCCACTACATTTTGGTATAAGATAGGTTAAACTATCCAAAACTCTATGCATTTGTAGTAAAAACAAAGCTGATATTTACAACTCCCCTCTATGTTATCCCCAGAAATAAAGAACCTTGCTAACTAATCCTGATATTCTCTCTCTGCCTCTGCAATTCAGATTGCCTCTATTTCTAACTATCTTTATCTATCACTATCTGACACTATCTCAATATTATTCAATGTCTCTTTCTTGGGCTCAATCTTTGTCTGTCACTCTTAAAATCAAGCAATTATTACACTATTCTTAGAATATTTCCACAGGTAAGGCAAATGCAACCTTGGGCCTACAATCAATAAATTGCTATATTTTAAAGGTCTTTTATAATTTTAAAGGAATATTAATATTGGCAACAGAGAAAGCACAGTTACTTTAATTCATTCCATATATAACAGTTCATTCACTAGAGAAGATGGTAAATGAAAATATCAATAACACCATTTTCCTGTTTTTTTATTATAACTCCTTCAACAGCTTTCTTCTATGAATCACACTTTTTGAACTAATCACAAGACATAAACATAAATCTAGGATCACATTAGCAAAGCCTCAAATATTAAAGATCATGTTCAATTTATCTGAGAATTGAACATAATTTGAATATACATGAGTTATTTATAAAGTTTTGTTTCTTTTCAATCAGATCTTTAATATCATTAATACCTGGTGTGTCCACTGAGGAAATTAACTTATGAACGTAGAAGATTACCTGTTCTGCAACTCAATTTCAGAGATTTCCCCAGAAGTCGCATATCAATTATATTTTAGAGGTAGGACATGAATTGAAGTCTTCCTGACTTGGAGAAAATCACCCTACATTCATCATGTCTCTATAGATCTTCAAGGTACATTAACCCTTGATCATAATCATAATCATAATTGAGAAAGACATATAGGTAGTGAACAAAATTCGGGGCCTGAAGTCAGAAAACTTGAATTTAAATCCAGCTTCATTCACTTTTTAGTTGTTTTATTCTGGATCAACAATTCTGCAGTTTTGTGCCTAAGTTTCCTCAATCATAATTTCCTCAAATGCAAAATAATAGCATGGGATCTACCATACTAAATGCTTTTTCCCTATAATGACAGTAACAATAATAATTTTTAAAAATTGCCACATTTTTGTAATACTTAAACAGTTTATAATGAGCCTTTCTTAACAAATATTTGGCACAGAGAAAAATAATAGCATGATGATTTCCTCATTACAAATAAATAAATACAATTCCTGAGAGTCACTTGTCAGTTTTCAAACATAGTCACTTTTATAGTTGAAATACGTTTAATTACTTCAAGCCCGAGTTTATGCTTCCCATGCACAAATATTGAAAATTTCCCTTGAAATTATCTTCTCTACATTCATTGGAGTTCCACTTTCACTTCCTGAAGTAGCTGAGGCTATTTCATCTCTCCCATATTCACCCAGAACTACTATGCTTCTAGGCCTTTCTTTTGATCTGATTTTGATACACACATATACATACATATATGTGTGTGTATGTGTGTGCATATATATATATGCATATATATATATATATATACTCTCAAAACCATTCGTGTCAAAAACATTGAATCACTGAACTGTTAAAATAGACATTTAGAGGCAGCTAAGTGGCATAGTGGATAGAGCACTAGCCCTGAAGTCAAGAGGACCTGATACTTCAGATACTTAACACTTCCTAGCAGTGTGATCCTGGGCAAGTCACTTAACTCCAATTCCCTCAGCAAAAAGCAAAAACAAAAGACAAACAAACAAAAACCCAGACATTTACATTCCTCCAGATTCATGAATCTCAAATTTATTTTTCCTGACTAGAGCTAGGAGAAACTATAAGCACTATATTTTAATCTAAATTTCTTTACTCTAAATTAATTATTCTTCAATGTATTGACTAGTAATAAAGGATAAATATATCGCCCCCATTGATTTATACAACTCAATGCAACAAAAACACACATCTGTACTTTTAAAAAATCATTTCTTTGAATATAAGAAACAAGTGTACCTCTCTTGGTTAGACTTAGGCAAAAAAAAATGTGGAATTTGATTGGATCTCAAGAAAGACTGAAACAGAGTTGCATAGTGGATAAAGAAGTATATTTATAGTAAAAACTACTTGCTTTTGATTTTTGCCTCAATATTTACTAGCTATGTGACATAGAAAAAAGTTACAAGGTTTCCAAGCCTCGGGTTCCTTATCTATAAAGTAAGATGATTTTATATACATCTGTATGTATATGTGTGTATGACTTGTAAATCTTAGAATTATTTATAAATATAAGCAATTTCTATTGTTCCATGTATGAATGATTAAAAGAAAACAAATGCATGCGTAAAACATGAGACACTATCAAATTCTAATACACTGTCATAGTACTTAAGGATAATGTATACTGGATATAGTTTCAGAAAGACCTGGTATGAATGTTAAAAATTCTGTCAACTCTCACTACAACTTATAACAATTCACTTTAGCTCAATATCAAAGATTCCTAGAAGAAAATCTGAAAAGAATGCTAAAGGCTTCTCCAACTAATTTCCTTCATTCATAGATGAAAACTGGGGAGCATATTCAGTCAGTCAGACAACATCTATTAATTGCTCATTATGTGCCAAGCAGTGTACCAAATCCCATGATACAAAGAGAGATAAAAACAGTGGTTATCTTCAAGGAGTCCATGGAAAGGAGGTAACATGGAAAGAGATGTTTCTAAAGAGTATAAATAGCTTAGGAACTGACCTAAATTCAAACTCATATCCTTTGTATTCAAACACAAGCTCTCTGATCCAGTTCCAATATACATCCCACTGTAATATTCTGATAACATACAATGTTTATAGCTAGTGAGTATTTTGTAAGGAAAACCAGTAGATAGTGTGACTTTGGGCAAGATATTTTATTCTTTCAGAAAACAAAAACAAAAACAAAAACAAACAAACAAAAAAAAACCTTTGAATTTCTTCCTTCCTGGCATGAAGGAATCAGTCTCCATGTTCCATTATTCTAATTCCTCTCTGATTTGACTATGCCCTTTTGGTCACCGATTATATTCAAGTAATCTCCTCAGATAAATTCATAGTCAATTCTTCTAGCACTCTTTAAAGACTCTAGGGAAACAATGTACAACATCTTTGGGTATGTGAAAGTGTTAAAGACAAATGTAACATGATCTTATAGGGGGTAGAAACAAGAAGCAAGGGTCAAAAACAGGTCAGCCAATAGCAAACCAGGATCTGATGCATACATACCCTTGAAACTACAGGGATGATGTGAAACATAATGAGTTTGCATTCAGTCTGCTTTTAACATTAACTCAAGGGACACTCAGCAACCACAAATCATTTCTGATGTTATTACAAATGACATTCATCAAAATTCAACTGAAATCTTTCATTTTGTATAAAGCCTTCCCAGATTACTCAAGTATATTGTCTCTACCACGTAAACCAGTAATTTTAAGTAGTAGATTGCAAGCTCCTTGATGGCAGAAACTGTCTTCTTTATATTTTCTTGCTCAAAACATCTAGAACAGGTTATTATAGATAGGCACACAAGAAAGCATTGCTGAAAAGATGCCAGGATGCATGAAGGCAGGATTGAGCACCCCATAGTCAAGTAACCTTAAATTGCATTTTTGAAATTCTTCTCACCATTTGCCACTTCATCATTTCTTTTTAGTTGACATTTAATTCTTTGGGTTTTTTTCAGATTTAACTTTACAAGAGAAAATAAAATAAACTATAAGACCTTGAAGGCAATAATGGCAATTTATCCTGCTTTTTATCTTGGAGAACAAGTAAAATAATCTGTGATATATTGTAGCAATTAAGTATTTGTTTTTTTAAATTTTATTCTTATTGTAAAAGTTTTTTTTAATTTTCAAACCATATGTATAGATAATTTTAAACATTCGCAAATTTTCCTCATTTCCTCCATCTCTTCCCCAGATGGCAAGCAATCCAATATATGTCAAATATGTGCAATTTACATATATATATATATATATATATATATATATGTGTGTGTGTGTGTGTGTGTGTGTGTGTGTGTACCCCCAATATCATGCTGCACAAGAAAAATAAGATAAAAACAGGGGGAAAAGAGAAAGAAAACAAAATGCAAGCAAACAACAAAAAGGTAAAAATACTATATTGTGATCTACACTCAGTCCTCATAGTGTTCTCTCTTGGGGCAGATGGTTCTTTCCATCACAAAACTATTGAAACTGGCCTGAATCACCTCATTATTGAAAAGAGTCATGACTATCAGAATTGATCATTGTATAATATTGTTGCCATATACAATGATCTCCTGGTTCTGCTCATTTCACTTATCAAGAATTCATAAAAGTCTCTTCAGGCTTCTCTAAAAGCATGCTGCTGATGGTTTCTTATAGAACAATAATATTCCATAATATTTATATGCCATAATTTATTCGGCCATTCTACAATTGATGGATCACAGTTTCCAATTTCTTGCCACTACAAAAAAGGGTTGTCACAAACATTTTTCTCGTCCTTTATTATCTCTTTGAGATACAATTCCCAGTGAAAACACTGCTGGATCAAAGGCAAGGACAGTTTGATAGCCCTTTGGGTATAATTTCTAATTGCTTTCCAGAATGGTTGGATTCATTGACAATTCCACCAACATTGTATTAGGGTCCCAGTTTTCCCACATCCCCTCCAACATTCATCATTATCTTTTCCTGTCATCTTAGCCAGTCTGAGAGGTGTATAGTGGTAAATTAGGAAAAATCAAGAAGATTTGGAGAAGAACCATTGTTCTCCTGATACACACTAAAAAAATCTGAAGAAGGCCCCAGGCTGGGGACCTGTCTGACATGCAAACATCTATAGGATAGCTCCATCAAGCATCAAGCAGGAACCTCTTCAGCTAGCAGGTAAGGCTGAACCCTCAGCAGAAACTGCAGAGACTTTCATCTTCCTTACTGTTTGTGAAATTGGGATTTGAGTTTGTGAAAACTGAGTGAATCTTGACTGATTGAGAACACGGCCTAGCTGTACTGCTGAGATTTGGCCATGGTTAAGAAGGAACCAGATCCTAGTGGCTGTGGGCATTTACAAAAGCATGAAGTTCTAGATTTGGGGTGTTGGTCACAGTAGAGACCCAAAAAGAAGCTTGAGGCACCATCCCCCCACCACACAATTAGAAGTGTCTACACTAATAACTTTTATTATAAAACTAATGAATCTGCAAAGAAGAAAGAACCCCACCACTGAAAGATATTATGGGTGAAGGAAAGATGAGGATTCATCTTCAGATGAAGACACTTTAGTTAAAAAAAAAAAAGCTTCTACTTCAATGAGCAATGTGAAGTGACTCCCCACACAGATAGAATTTATAAAAGAACTCAAAAAATATATAAAAAAATACACTGAGAAAAAACTAAGAAAAAAATTAAAACCATCCAAAAAATCCAAAAACCTTTGGCAAGGGGAAGTCAGTGAAGTATGAGAGACCAAGAAATAACAAAAGAGATTTTAAAGAATGAGAAAATAGAACAGAAGGTGAAACATCATAAAAGAAAAATGACAGATTTGGAGACCAGATCAGGAAGAGAAAATATAATAATAATTAGACTGCCAGAAAGTTCTAAGCAAAAAGAGAACCTTGACACAATAATGCAGAAAATAATACAAGAAAATTGTCCAGGTGTGATAGAATAGAAAGGAAAGTAGAAATAGAAAAAAATCCTTCAATCACCAACTGAAAGAGATTCTATTTGGAAAACACACAGGAATGTATTATTGCCAAATTTTCTAAATATCTAGATCAAAGAGAAAATTTTGCAAGAAACAAGAAAAAAACAATTCAAATATACTGGAGTTATAATTAGAATTGTACAAGATGTATCAGGAGCTACAATAAAAGACCACAAGTCCTGGAATCACATCTCCTGAAATCAAATGAACTAAATCTGGGGCCAAAAATATCATATCTAGCAAAATTATCTCTAATCCTGAATGAAAAAAAGTGACCATTCAATGAGCTTTTAGATTTTCAGGATTTTTTATCAACCAAATTGGAATTTAACATATAAAGATCAATATTAAAGATCAATTTTTTTTAAAGAAACAACATGGAAAACTGTTTAAACATGGACAAATAATTTATATATTTAATATTTGTCTATGTATATATGATTCACATCAACAATAGGGTAACTCAAATGAGAGATTGGCAGAATAAAGGTAAAAATAAAAATCAAGTTATACAAAATGCAGAGGAAAGAGAGACACAGAAGCATTAAATAGGAGGTCTCATAGTTTTGAAAACCTTTTCACATTGGGAATGAGTTCAATAAATAACAATGCATATATACCATGAAGGACATAGTGCCCTACAAAATCTATACAGAAATGGTGGTGGGAAGGGGGTGGAGCCAAGATGGCAGAGAGGACGCATGCTTCTTTGTGACCTCCTCCCATGGCCCTCACACTAATTACCAAATGCAGCCTCTGAATTACCTCTGGACTGGCAGAATCCATAAATATTGGGAATGTTACAAATTACCAGCAGAAGATAATTTTGAAGATCACCAGAAAAAGTATCTTTCAATAGAGCAGGAAGGGAGGTGGGCCAAGAGCAAGTAGACCCAGCCAAGATGCCGAGTATAGGCAATGCAGAACTGGGTGGTGCAACTGGAGAATCTCCGGGGAGGATCTCCAACATTGTTAGCTCCTATGCTCTGATTGAAAACCAGTAGATCAGCAGAGAAGTTATAAAATATCCAACACAAGCACAAAAGTTAAACAGTGAACCCCAAAATGCCAGAATTTCACTGGATCTGATCACACCTACCTAGAACCTGAGTGAGTCAGCACAGACATAGTCCAGCTACTGCCACTTGTAGAAGAAGCTTGGCAAATCTCCCTTGCTCTAA